>NC_084843.1:49661382-49964412 GCF_033115175.1 Lepus europaeus | reverse complement strand
ATTACTTGACTGTACAGGAGATGTACCTAACTAGGTTCTCTATGCATGCTTTCTCTCGTTCCATGTAGATTTGTTGTGCTTTGAGTAGTGCCAGCTGCAATGCTGCACGTTAGGGATATGGGATAGGCTTGTGCCTCAGATGCTTTACCTTAAGACCCATCTCACCCCAGTCCTGATAGTGTTTACCTTCGTCTTCCTTGTAAACCACTACCCTCATAGCTTTCATGAGCCGACTCCCACGTGACATCTCCAGGCTCTGTAGCTCACCAAGTGCTCACACATTCACAAAGGAAGGAGCCTGAAGACGCCACCCTTAGCCCTGACCTTTCTTCTGAACTCCAGATCTACATTTCCAACACCCGATTTCGCAAGATTTTCTTGAAGATCTCAGCTGGGGAAAATCCTTACTGCTAGGGATATGGGCTGTTCTTGATGTTGAACTCCCTTAAGAGACAATAACCATGCATTGTGGTCCCTGTCATAGCAGAGCTGCCCAAACGGCCGTGAGCTCAGATGGCTTGACCAAGGAGGAGAGAGTTAGGCTCAGCCCTGAAGGACAAGCCGGGGTTTGTCAGGTTGGCTCGTTGGAGAAAGTCATTCCTGCCGCCTCCAGCAGTCAAAGCGTGAGAGGGCCAGGAGCACGGCTCAAACCTGAAATGTAAGAATTAAAACTGGCGCCTAGTGAAAGCTCAACGAAACCTACTTTGCATACAAATACGTATCTAAATTACCTGTTTACTCATATAACTAATCAAATATCTTTCATTTAAAAAAAAAAAAATGAGTTGAGTGCCTTTAGAAGGTTTGTATCCCCAGGCTATGGGACATCCTAAAATGATTTGGTTGGAGGATGGCTTGTTGCCAACTTTTAGAGAAAAACAGAGAGGGTCAGATAACTAGCTAGAGGTTTCAAGAGCTAATATGTAGGGGCCACCATTGTGGCGTAGCGGGTAAAGCCACTGCCTGCAGTGCGGGCATCCCATATGGGTGCTGGTACGAGTCCTGGCTGCTCCACTTCCAATCCAGCTCTCTGCTATGGCCTTGGAAGGCAATGGAAGAGGCCCAGGTCCTTGGGCCCCTGCACCTTGTGGGAGAACCAGAGGAAGCTCCTGGCTCCTGGCTTCAGATAGGTTCAGCTCTGGCCTTTGCAGCCATCTGGGGAGTAAACCAGTGGATAGAGGATCTCTCTCTTTCTCTCTCTCTTTCTCTCTCTCTTCCCCCCTCTGTCTCTCCCTCTGTCTCTCCCTCTGTCTCTCTGTAACTCTGCATTTTGAATAAATAAATAAAATCTAAAAAAAGGACTAATATGTAATGTCATTTGGACAGCATATAGATTTATAAAACCTATTTCTTGTTTTTCTGTGTAAATTTTGAATAAAATTACAGTTTCAATGATGGGAGACCGTAAGCTCCAGGAGAGCAGGGATGTTCATCGTTGATTTCCTAGGGAGTTTATAATAACACAGGTAATAAAAACATGTAATTTGCTAATGGATGAACCATGGATGATGCAGAACAACAAGGAGATTTGAAAAGTTAGGAAACCTAGAAATGATCAGAGATCTATGGCTCCTAAAGGTTGGCTCTGGCAATGGTGTGGCAGATGAGCTGCAGCAGGTGCAGAGAGCACACAGGGAATCCAGCAGGCAGCTGTGTGAGGCCAGATGTTTGCACAGGGGTTGCAAAGGAAGCATCTGACTGCAGAGCTGCTTGTCTGTAGGACCTGGGATGCTGGGAAAGGAGGAAGAAAGAGGTCGTGAGCAAAGGCGCCCTAGCGCTTGGGCACATGGAAGGATGGTGAGGTTAGCTTTCCAGATGGCATTCAGGGGGAGGGATTATGGATATGCTGAGTCTGAGGAGCCTGGGAATGTGCAGGTGAGGTCCTGACATAGGTAGGGGCTAGAGATTGGTTGGAAACGAGGAGCTGGAGTTCTGAAGAGAGATAGAGACGTTAGTCTGCTTCCCTTGACTATCTGTGGTCACTTGGTGAAGTGAGAGAGCTTCAGGGGTCATGGGGGAGTGAGCTCATGGCGCTGAGAGGGGCCATGATATTAAGATTGAGGAGGTTGTGCTGACTTGGCCATGAGGGGCTGGTGGGACTGGGTCACCACAATAAGGACAGTTTCCCTGTTCGGATACATCAGAAGCCAGAAAACTCTGAGTTGAGCAAATGATGAGGAGATGCAGAAGTGGCCGCAGGGAGAGCTCTCTTTCAAGAAAGTGTGCAAAGGTGCCCCTGCAGCAACAGCATCTACCATTTCCTAAGTAATGACTCCGCGGCGGGTACTGGGCGTGGTGGTCCGCACAGCCAGCTGCGGCGTCCTCTACGTGTTAGCATAGGCTTCGCTCATGAGTGGGAACACACTTGGGTGCAGATGCAGCTTTAAAATGGAAGCCTCCATTTGCTTTTTTAATGTACCTTGGGTACAGCCTCTCTGGAGAACCATTTTTGGCAGGAAGATCCAGTGAGTGTTTAGAATCAGGAAGGAGTCTCTTTGCACCAGGGCAAGAGCAGAACTGAGGTATGAAGAATGCAAAGACAAACTTGACTGTGCAGTGCTTGAGAGAGCAAGCAGCTGATATTTATTTATTTGAGAGTCAGAGTTACAGAGAGAGGAGAGAGAGAGAGAGAGAGAGAATCTTCCATCCGCTGGTTCGCTACCTAAATGGCCGCAATGGCCAGGACTGTGCCAGGCTGAAGCTGAAAGCCAGGAGCCAGGAGCTTCCTCCAAGTCTCCCACATAGGTGCAGGAGCCCAAGCAGTTGGGCTTAGCAGGTGTAGTAGCAGGGAGCTGGTTCGGAAGTGGAGCAGCTGAGACCCCAACCAGCACCCAGGTGGGATGCTGGCACTGCAGATGACGGCTTAACCTGGTGTGCCACAGCACTGGCCCCCAAGCAGCCGATTTTAGGTCACTTGTAGCCATTGTCAACATTGATGATTGCTTTTCATCTCTGTTCTACCAACAAGTAGAACCAGTGACTGCACAGCTGCGTCTGGAGAAGGGTGCTGCTGAACTGTGTGCTGTGAGTCGAGGAGAAAATGAAGAAGGGGAGAAGAAGGGAGTGGAGGAAGAGGGAGAAAGGGAGGTGGGAAGTTGCTGTTTGGGCTTCAGTGGCTTTTTGTTTTGTCTTCCCTTGGCTGTGGGTGACCTGAGGGCTCTCGTCCTTGTCCTTGGGGTCCTTCCTCATAGCGATCTTCTTTCCATTCACTCACTCCTTTCTGTGAGAAATGGTCCCTAAGAGATGTTGAAACATGCCATTTCCACATTGTATCTCCTGGTGCAAGGGATGTGGTAATAAGTGTGTGTGTGTGTGTGTGTGTGTGTGAGAGAGAGAGAGAGAGAGGGAGGGAGGGAGGGAGGGAGAGGGAGAGGGAGGTGTTTTCAGTGCAGGTGGCTCTGAGATCAAGTGTTTAATAGAAGATGAGCTATGGGGGCAGGGCAGGGGGCAGCTGAGGATCTTTGGACCAGATGTATTTACAAGAATAGGGCTTTTAAGATTTAGGAGGGTAGAACTGTATCAGGATATAAAATCTTTCTGTAACTATTAGTTATGTTTAAAGGGATGAAGAGCTGATCATTTATATTGAGAATACTATGCACCAGGCACTGTGCTAAGTGCTTTGCAGAAATAATTAACTCATATGATCACCATGACAGTCTGATGAGGTAAATGCTATCATTTCTCCACTCTGTAGCTGGAGAAAGTGAGACACACAAAAATTAAAGTAGATGCTTAAGGTTATGCCCTTGGCTGGTAGTGGAGCTGGGACATAGGCTCAGGTTCTCTAAGGCCCAAGCCATGCTGTCATTTCTTGTCCAGAATATATATATATATATATATATATATATATATATATTTATTTTGTTTCTGTGATTTCAGTGTGATGATTAGTGGAGATTTGGGGATGAAAGTGAATCATGTATGTCTCCATGTATTTATAGATATAAATATCGGTGTGTATACTTGTATGAAACTGTAGCTACTTAAGTCACAGGAAAGTGGAAATTCTACTCCCTGTTCTTGTGGACCACATCAAACCACTGGCAAAAGCTCACAGCCTGTCCCCAACTTGCTTTCCCAACTGAGAGGTTATTTCAGTCTGTTATTATGTTGACAGCCTTATTATAATTATCCTCCCCCTCATCAACACCATCATCATCATTAGAATCTTCTCGGGGTTCCTTCTGCCAACCCCATGCCTGCCCTTTTGGGGATGGTGGAGGCTGTCTGGGGAGTGTGGCTTGGACTGAGAGAGTTGGGGTATGTATTTTGGCACTGGGTACCCAAAGAGTCTTGGAGCTGCTTTGCCCTGGATCTCTTCCTCGATTGGTGCAGAGGAGAAGGTGGCTTTCAAGATGGTTGAGCCCCTGCTTGGCCATTGGTATTGTGGGGAAGAGACGGGAACGGGGAAGGGCTAGCATGACACAGAGGATTAAGCCACCACTTCAGATGCTGGCATCATGTATGGGAGCATCAGTTCAAGACCCAGCTGCTCTGCTTTCAATCCAGCTTCCTGCTAAAGTACCTGGAAGGCAGAGGAAGATGGCCCAAGTCCTTGGGTCTCTGCCACCCATGGTAGAGTTCAGCTTGGCCCTGACCTGGCTGTTGCTACCATTTGGGAGTAAACCAGTGGATGCAAGATTTCTCTCTCTTCCTTCTTCCTCTCTCTGTTGCACTACCTTTCAACTAAATAAATAACTCTTTAAAAATGTTTATATATGTATAAATATACCTAATGTATATATGTTTATATATATAATGTTTATATTTGTGTAAATATATGTATTTTTATATGTATAAATATATACATATACGTATAAATATATAAATATATGTATATTTACATATATGTGTATATTTACATATATGTGTATATATGTGTATACACACACACACACACACATATATAGAGAGAGAGAGAGAAAGAGAGAGAGAGAAAGGGCTTTTCTCTCTTTGGGCTGGCATTAACGTGCATGCTTGCTCCCTCTGGAGCCGCAGAGTGAAATTGGGCTCATTCTCCAGCTCGCGACCGGCCAACAGATTTTGAGAATTTGCCACATCAAAGTGTGGGGTTGGTAGCGTTGCCACCAGCAGTGGGGACCGAGCCAAATGTCACAAGTGGAGAGGGAGCTGGGGACCATGCGTTGCTTTGTATTCCTGCTGTGCTCCATGGCGCTTAGAAACAAAGTCATGTTCTCCTGAGAAGTCCAATTATTCTGCTCTCTGGTTGTGTGTAGTTTTGATTCTGTGCAGAGGGCCGCTTATTTTTCTGTAAGCTTTTCATTTAGGCTCAGTAGTATGTTAAAGGTTGCTTTTTGAAGTCATTTAATACATTTTCTGATACCACCTTTTCCTATTTTCACAAAATAAAAACCTCTGCAAATAAAAAAAAAATAAAAACCTCTCCAAAGTGTTCCCCTCCTGCATTTCCTCAAATATTTGATAGAAAAAGCAAGAAAATAATTTTGGCCATGGTTACCGTTCCTGTAAGAATTTTTGATTTTGTTTCTGTGGTTTCAATGCGATGATTAGTGGAGATCTGGGGATGAAAGCGAATCGACCGTGTTGCTGGCAGTGTAGATGACAGGGCGGAACTAGAAAGGCACCACATCTGGCTGCTGCATTTCGGTGGTGCCCATGGCATCTACATTCTGCATGTTTGTGCCGTAAGTTGAGATCTTGACCCCCGAGGGGATGGTGTTGGGAGGGAGGACTCTGGGAGATGATCAGCCGTGAGCATGGAACCTGATGCACGTGATTAGCATCCCTTCTCCCCTTCCACCCTGTGAGCACACAGTAAACCAGAGAGTGAACCGTCACCAGACACCAAGTCTGCCTCCATCGTGGGCTTCGCAGCCTCCAGAGCTGGGAGAAATGAGTTTTTGGTGTTGATAAGCCGCTGCTTGTGCGGTGTTCTGTCCTAGCAGCCTGCACAGACAGGCAGCAGAGCTGACACCTGCTCCGGGGCCTCCCTCTCCCCACAGCTGTCTGTCATTCTCTTCCCCTCCTTGCCTGTTCCCTTCCTCCACTGAGAGAGGAGAGTGGGCAGCCAGTCTGGAATTATTCTTCCATCTGATAGGGCAGTGATCTTCAACCCTGGCTGCCCATTAGAACCACCTGGGAGCTTTTAAAAGAGCAGGGAAGACAAGGTTCTGTGGCAGGGCAGTCGGGTGAGGGAGGTGGCTGGTATAGACACTCCCCAGAGGCTGCCAGGGCAGTCCGGGTTGAGAGCAGTGTTTCTGAGTTCTGTGGGCGACCTGGCTCAGGAGCACAGTGTGCCTTTTAAAAACTGCAGATTATGAAATTCCTAGCTCTTAGGCCTTGAACCTGAAACTTGAGAGGAAACCAAATCCTGATGGAGGCTGAATATCCCTTATGCAAACTGCTTAGAACCAGAAGTATTTTCGATTAAAAATTTTCCAAATCCTGGAATATTTGCACATACATAATACGATATCTTTGGAGTAGGACTAAAATCTGAACAGGAAATGCATGTAGGTTCTGTATACATGTTACTCACATGAGCTGAAGGTAATTTTATGCAGTATTTTTAGTGTGCCTGCGATTTGACTGTCACCCATCACATGAGGTTGGGTGTATAATCTTCCGCTTTTGGTGTCACGATGGTTCACAAGATGTTTTGGATTTTGGAGCCTTCCAGGTTTGGGATATTCGGATTAGGGATACTTAATCTGTCCTACACACTGCTTTTGAATGATTCTGAATGACAGTCTGCCAATATTCAGATCTTGGTTTAAGCATCTTGGTTCTAAGTATCAGAAGTAATTAAAGATGAAGAAGTCTTAAAAACCCTACGTTTCTAAAGAATCCAGTAGCTAGTTGCTCTAGAACCTAAGATGAGTCCCTAGTCACTACTCCTTTAAAAGTGGCTGTGGAATTATCAAGCATCCCCTACAGTTATCAAAATAACTCATGCTTATTAAGCTTTTTCACTGTATCCTAGGCAGTGAGCTTTGTCTTTTCCACCTATTGTTATCTCATTTGACAGAGGAGAAAACTGAGACTTAGAGATATTAGATAATTAGTGGCATTGACTGAGTCAGAACTCACGTACACATTTAATCACAAAGTCCATGATGTTAAACCGTTATGCAATCCTTTCACTTTGGGACCAAATACTAGAAAAATGCCTCCTCTTTCTCTCTGTGTCATCTTTTTGGTAAAACTAGCAAAATAAAGGGAGGACTGAAACAGAGGAAAGTGTGGGTGACCTGTTTCTCTTGCCTCTTCCTCCACACGTACATAACACAGCCAAAGGTTACTTTGGAAACCTAGCATTTATGCTCTGTTTTATTGCTCAGGTTGTTTCTTTTATAATGCCTGGTCACTCCTGTCCCAGAGTGGAAGCTTGGTTCTGCTGTTCCTTTGAGGAGTTACAATATGAACGAAATAAGGAAGACGTGATCTCTTGATTTTATTGCCCTGGTAGAAACCTGATTCTAGGCTGAAATTCTGAGTGTGTGTGTCAGTGGGGGCAGTGGCATGGGTGGGGAGGAGGCCATTGGCCTACACAGACCTCACATCTGTGAAAAGGCTCCTGCAGATGTTGGTGTTATCCTCAAACCAGGCCGTATACGTGGTCATCATGTTTAAAGCATTAATTTCTTTCCTTTTAAAATCTGCCTTATTGAGAAATAGTCTGCATTCAATAAATTTATAACCTTTCTATATGAGTTTTGAAACCGTATACACTTTGCAGTTTATATGAATTTTTTAAATAATAGCCTTTTGAAACCATAATTCACATGTTCTCTAATATTCCTCTCCTCTTCTCTTCTCTCCTCTTCTCTCCTCTTCTCTCCTCTTCTCTCCTCTCCTCTCCTCTCCTCTCCTCTCCTCTCCTCTCCTCTCCTCTCCTCTCTTCTCCTCTCCTCTCCTCTCCTTCCCTGCCCTCCCCTCCCCTCCCCTCCCCTCCTTCCAGGCAGAGTTAGACCGTGAGAGAGAGAGAGAGAGAGAGACAGAGAGTTATAGACAGTGAGAGAGAGACAGAGAGAAAGGTCTTCCTTCTGTTGGTTCACTCCCCTAATGGCCGCTACAGCCAGCTATGCGCCGATCCGAAGCCAGGAGCCGGGTACTTCCTCCCGGTCTCCCATGCGGGTGCAGGGCCCAAGGACTCCACTGCCCTCCCGGGCCACAGCAGAGAGCTGGACTGGAAGAGGAGCAACTGGGACAGAATCTGGCACCCCAAATGGGACTAGAACCCGGGGTGTCAGCACTGCAGGCAGAGGATTAGCCTAGTGAGCTGCAGGGCCGGCCGTGTTTTAGATTTTTAAAGAGTTTATTTTTATTTTATGTAAAAAGCAGAGCAAAAGAGAAGACAGAGAAAGACAGATTTTCCATCAGCTGGTTCACTCCCCAGATGCTAACATAGCCAGGGCTGAGTGAAGCAGAAACCCAGAGCTAAGAACTCCATCTGGGTCCCGTGTGGATGGCAGGAACCCAAGCACTTGAATTGTCACGTGCTGCCTCCCAAGCTGCATATTAGTGACAACTGAATCGGAAGTGGAGGAGCTAGGGCTCACGCCAGGCCCTCCCACGCGGGATGTCATGTCTCCGGTGGTGGCTTAAGTTTAACTGTGATGCTTGCTGCTCTATTTTGAATTTTTTCACTTACATATTAGTATGCCAGGAGTCAGCAACATGCAAGTGGCTTAGTCTTCTCTTGACCTTTGAGACAATCTGATCAGTGCCATCACAATTGTATTCACAGTAGTACTAAAATTATTATTTGTAGTTTACCTTATTGAGTAGCTGTTTCATATTGTAGAAAATACTTAGATTTGTATATGTGTATATATGCATGTATTGTGTATATATTTTAAAATATATGTATACATGTGTGTATATATATTTATACATTGTATATATATTTAAAAACATATATATCTATATATACATGTGTGTATGAATTTACCTCATGTAACATATTGCAGTCAAACCCTGGACCTACTGGGGTGGGCATTTTGCATAGTGGATAAGCTGCCACTTGCCATGCCTGTATCTCCCATCACAGTGCCTGAGTTTGAGTCCTGGCTTAGTTCCCAAGTCTAGCTTTCCAGCTAATGGGCACCCTGGGAGGCAGCAGGTGGTGGCTCAAGTAGTTGGGCTCCTGCCACCCATATGGAGGACTTGGATTGAGTTCCTGGCTCCTGACTTCGGCCTGGCACAGCCTCTGGCTGTTACAGGCATTGGGGAGTGAACCAGTGGATGGGAGATTTCTCCTGGGTCTCTCCCTGTCTTTATCTTCCTGTACCTCTCAACTAAAATGAGTAAATAAATAAAATGAAGCATAGGCACAGTAACAATGTTGTATAAAATTATCTGCAGGATATGTGTCTAAGGGTTACATGAAACAATGCATTTTGTGTTTAGACTTGAATCCTAGCCCCCAAATATTTCATTGTATGTATGCAAATGTTTCAAAATCTGAAATCCTTGAAAACTGGGAACATGGGATTACTCACACATCTGAGCCATCTTTCTTAAATGTCTGTTCTCAGTAGATGAAATGCAATTTAATTGACATATTTGAATTATTAGCTTCAGTATGTATTAAGATATATTTGTTTATGTATATTTTTAGAATCCCTGAAGAATTATTGTTCATCCACTTTTTGCTAGCATTTTATTAACATACCCAAAGAATGGTTTGTTTACTTATGTTTTTAAGGTTAGATAATTGTTTCCAAATAATTTTTCTGAATTCTCATGATCCCTTTGCACAAACTGATATAATAAATAAATGGGGGCCAGCGCAGTGGCATAGCAGGTAAAGCCGCTGCTTGTAGTGCCGGCATCCCATATGGGCGCCGGTTCGAGTCCTGGCTGCTCCACTTCTGACCCAGCTCTCTGCTATGGCCTGGGAAAACAGTAGAAGATGGCTCAAGTCCTTGGGCCCCTGCACCTGCATGGGAAACCCGGAGGAAGCTCCTGGCTCCTGGCTTTGGATGGGGGAAGCTCCGGCTATTGTGGCCAACTGGGGAGTGAAGCAGCAGATGGAAGACCTCTCTCTCTCTGGCTCTCCTTCTCTTTCTGTGTAACTCTGACTTTCAAATAAATAAATAGATCTTAAAAAAAAAAGAATAAATGATATATATTCAGTTTGGGGAAAGGGTGCTGTCAGTGCTAGAACTGGAGCTCTGTTTTTTAGTTTATGAAACTTGTTATCTATATTGAAGTCAGAACTGAAACATTTTCAGTAGTTTTTGAAATGTTTTCTTTTTTAACAGTTTATTGAAACGTATGTCACATACGTAAAATGGACCTATTTAATGGATACAGTTCCCTCAGCGTTGTGCCACCTGTTACACCATCTAATTTGAAAACATTGCCATCACCTTGAGGAGAAATTCTGTACCCTTTAGCGGTCATTCCCCATTTCCACTCCTCAAATTGTTTCCAGAGTGACTTCAGCCTGTTCATCTGCATCAGCTTTGTCTGAGGTTTTGAACTATCCATGTTCTCACCCAAGGTCTACAGCCTTACACATAACGAAGTGGTATAAATGTTACTGAAGAAAGGTCACAGAACCTAGTGTGACTTAGACTTCTGACTCACCTCAACGATGAGTCAATCAATATGGAACCCATCATTATCCCCCCAGGAGAACGTTGGGGTCCTGGGCTCTTCATATAAACTACTTCAGCACCAGGCCATTTGGCAATGATTGGATTCATACAACTGTGTATGGTTTTTGATCTCCCCCCGTATTTCAATAATTTTGTGCTTATGTGTATGTTTCAGGGGTAGAAAGCTTTGTGTCAATATTAAATATCAGTATAAATTCAGATGTTCAATTCTGACTGCCTATATCTAAGTGAAAAGGAAATATCAGTGAGCATAAAGAGTTCAGGAAACAGGACTGACATGGTACGAAGAGAACTGCATGCAATCTGAGGTGTTGGAGGTTACAGCTTTGCTGTGAATGAAATGTAGACTTTCATTAATAGTCCTTTTCATGTTTCAGAGAAAATGACTGAGACTTGCCAACTCTCCTTTCCTTTTAACAAAACAAACTTTGGCAGGTATGCTATATTTTATATTAATGGTAATCTAATTTGTTGAATAGTGATATCTTCTTATGGTTAGTTTTATTCCATGCTTATCTCCTTCCTCCAAAGGAGGGTCAAAGTACATGGATTATATTTAATTTACAAGTTGAGCTTAAGAAACGTACTTGTAGTTTAAGTTAAAGTTAATTTTGTGATATTCCATAAGATATTATTAGTGTGGCCAGACTGCCCCAAATTACGGTGCTTAAATAATCCTCGTGGCCAGTGCCGCAGCTCAATAGGCTAATCCTCCCCCTGTGGCGCCGGCAGCCCAGGTTCTAGTCCCGGTCGGGGTGCCGGATTCTGTCCCGGTTGCCCCTCTTCCAGTCCAGCTCTCTGCTGTGGCCCGGGAGTGCAGTGGAGGATGGCCCAAGTGCTTGGCCCTGCATCCCATGGGAGACCAGGAGGAAGCACCTGGCTCCTGGCTTCCGCTCAGCACAGTGCAGTGCACTGGCCACAGCGACCATTGAGGGGTGAACCAAAGAAAAAGGAAGGCCTTTCTCTCTGTGTGTCTCTCTCACTGTCCACTCTGCCTTTCAAAAAAAAAAAAAATCCTCCTAATTATCTCTAATTTTGAGTTTTATTTTATGAGGTGTCTGATCAAGTAGAGTCTTGATTAGTTGACACTTTGGTTAAAAGAGATTCTAGATAAACAAAGATTTTACTAGAATGTACTGAAGTGTATGTATTTCTTAGAAGCTTATTTTCAAGCCACTATGTGAATAAGACCTCAAACTTTAAATATATTCATGGGACGTTAGTCCAAATAACACAGCACTTTTTGGCACATACAGGTCTTGTTATTTTTTAGGGAAAAACAATCCTACCACTTAGATAAAATAATTGGCTTATTTAGGATCAGTCTGTTGGATGATTAACACAGGCTTCTTGAAACACATTCTTCTTAAATTTCAGTAGTGAACCACCTTTCTAATCTTGTTTTCCAGTGTGGGCTCTACGAGGCCTGCCCTCTGTAGACCCTGATTCCAGCCCTGTGTTTGTGTTGGTCCTCTTGCCTAGGCCATCCTCTCATGAATCTCCCCTTTTTTCTTTAAAATCAACCTCTTTTATGAGTCCTTCTACTCCTGCTCCCATCTTGATTGCTTTCATTTCCCTCCACTCCTAAACCTTTAATTCAACACCCATTCGTCTCTTTGGTATCCAACCGTGGACTCTTGTGTGCAAAGTCACATTCCTAACTGGGTTACAGAAGCTCCTAACGGGTAATGCGTGTGCTGTATATTTCTTCTGATTTCCCATAATATCTGGTGCAATATAATTTAAATTATAAATAATCAAGCACTATTTTATCATACTGCATATTTTTATCATACTGCATTTCTTTAGACACTTGGTTAAGTGGGGTTGGTGGAAATTTCATAAGAGGGTTTGTCCTGTTAAGTCATGAGATATGAGGAAGGGGGAATAATGAGAACTTTCATAAGAAAGATATGTATGGCATATCTAGAAATGCTCCATGCACTGACTATACTACTGAGCTTTTCCTTTGGCCCAAAGGGGTGTGGACAGTTAAGATACTCAGATGAAATCATCGCATATTTACAATGTGCATATTCTGTTGCAAGTAAAGAAATGAATAGCAGGTAATATCAAAATAAGCTATTGGGATATTTCTTGGAAGTCAAGGTAATGGACTGACAGAGGGTTTCATCAACTCACTTTCATAGGGATCAATCAACTCCAAATATTTTTCTTTTCTTATAGCATTTAACTCAAGATCCAAAGTCCTGGGAAAGAGACTCTACTGGTATTTCTTTGGGTCCTAACATTGTATTGTTCAAGGTCAAGGAACCTTGAATAATAGTTTCACCAACACTCTACCCGCAGGGCAAAGCCAAGAACCCCTAAAGGAAATGGGGTGCCCTGTCAGAAAGGGGGACATCAAGGCTCTCCTGTTATTCAATTACCTTCCAGAATATTGGAGCGTAATGTAGGGGAGAGGTATCCAAGGAACCAAGAAAACCACAGAAGGTGTTACCCTGGCAGAAAACAAGCAATCATGAAATGGTGTGTTTTACTGTGCTCTTTTGAGACTGTCTGCATCTTAAACTGTGAGGTGATGACATATCAGAAGCTCTTAGTCATCCCTATAAAAACTTGTCTTTCTAGTCAGAGTTCAGACACATGGGAACTTTGTATTTCAAAGGTTTTCTCTCCTAAATATTTGCTGTGAAAAGAATTCCACTGGCTCCTGTGCTACGTGTTGAAATGTTACCCAAGGCAAGGCAGGGCAAGGCAAGGCAGGGCAGGACAAAGATGTAGAAAGGATTTCTGTCTACGTAGATTTGCAAATTGGCAAGGGAAATTATCCTCCTCACCCTCCCTATCGCTCCTTGCCGCCCAGGAAATACTGGTTTTATTCAGGATTCTGGTCTCTACCTATGTAAATGCGCACTTTTCCTCCAGTGCTGTGATTTGAGGATTTCAATGAAAGTCAATCTCATATGCATTTTCTTACATAATATCATAGTCTCATTGGATGTTTGGTTATTTCTGTCATGTATTATCTAGCTTGAAGAATTAAGACTTTCTTTTCTTTCTTTCTTCCTTTATTTCTCTCTTTCTCTCTATCTCTTTCTTTCTTTCTTTTGTTTTTTCCTCAGAGAAACTTTTTATTTAAGGGATACAAACTTCATGCATTTCATAAGCACAACTTTTGGAATATAGTGATTCTTCCCAACATACCCCCCTCCCACGCCTCCTCCTTCTCCCTCTCCCATTCCCAATCCTCCACTAAGATTCATTTTCCATTAACACAGAAGACCAACTCTATACTAAGTAAAGATTTCAACAATTTGCACCAAAAAACAAAACAAAACAATCTGTTCCTTAACAGTTGAGACAAGGGCTTTATTTTCTTTAAAGGGGATTCTCAACAGGAACGGTAAATTACCAAATCGTTATTAGAAGAATGAGCATTGCATTGCTAACTTGAACAATAGAGGAGGTATTAGGGAGAGTAACTTTTTTAAAAAAAAATTATTTATCTATTTGAAAGGCCAAGTTATGGAGAACAGAGGTAGAGAAAAAGAGAGAGAACTTCCATCATATGTTTCACTACCCAGATGACCAAGCTGGGCCAGTCCAAAGCCAGGAACCAGGAGCTTCCTCTGGGTCTTGCATGCAGGTGCAGGGGCCCAAGGACTTAGGTCATCTTCCACTGTTTTCCCAGGCCACAGCAGAGAGCTGGATCAGAAGTAAAGTAGCTGGGTCTCAAACTGGCGCCCATATGGGATGCCAGTGCTGCAGATGATCACTTTACCTGCTACACCACAGCACTGGCCCCACAAATATTCTCTTAACTTTGTAAAATAAATGTCTAAGCCCCAGAGGCAGCACCATGGCATTTGAAGGTGTTCCCACTAAAGTTAGGAAGCAGCGAAAAATGTATCATCTTATTTATTTAACATTTTGCTGGATGTACTATTCAATATAATGGCAAGGAAGAAAATCAGAATTATAAAATTTTGAAATAAGATGACATTATTGCTATTTGTAGGTGATTATATACTTATATGTATGTTGTGTGTATCCAAGAAAATAATCTGTGAAAATCTGTTATAAATAGGATAATTTAGTAAGTTAGTGCAATACAAAATACACATATAGGTATCAATAGCCTTCAAACATACAGAGGACCACAGAAATGACCCCAGGGGCCAGCACTGTGGCATAGCAGGTAAAGCCACAGCCTGCAATGATGGCATCCTATATGGGTGCCAGTTCTAGTCCCGGCTGCTCCACTTCCAATCCATCTCCCTGCTATGGCCTGGGAAAGCAGGTCTCACCCGTGTGAGAGACCTGGAAGAAGCTCCTGGCTCCTGGCTTCAGATTGGCACAGCTCTGGCCGTTGCGGCCAATTCGGGAGTGAACCAGCAGATGGAAGACCTCTCTCTCTGTCTGCCTCTCCTTCTCTCTGTGTGTAACTCTGACTTTCAAATAAATAAATAAATCTTTTAAAAGAAAATGACCCCAGTTACAATAGGATTGGAAAAATGGAATTAAAGGATAAGTTTATTTTTCTGCAAACATTTTTTTGAAAATCCATGCATAACCCACGTTTTCATGAACTTTTTAACAGAAAAGATAAAATATGTAAAGATACAATAAGAACTGCTGAAGAAAAAACTTTAAGCAATTAAAATACAAAAGAAGACTTGAAAAAATACAAAACACACCATGTTCTTATATAGAAAGAATCAACATTATAAAAGGGTCAGCTGTCCTTAAATCAATTTTTAAGTTTTACTCAGTCCTAGTGAAAGTATAATCAATGTTTTGACTCCATGGTCTGATTTTGAAGTTCATATAAAAAAGTAAATAAATAAGAATATTGAAAATATTGAAAAGCAGAAATGCAATTGTTACTGGAGAAATTGCAGGGTTCTTGTCTTCGCGCAAGAAAGAATTCAGGCATGAGACAGAGTAGTGGGAGGTAAAATAGCAAGGTTTATTAGGGAAGGGAAAGGACGGATGAGCACCTCTCCAGACAGAGCCTGAGAGACTGGGGAGCAGGAAGGAGGGAGGTTACATGTTGAGTGGAGAGATTACACCTTACCAGGCCAGGCGGGCGGCTCAGCAAAGATGCAGAGAGCTGAGCGCACAGTCCAGTTGAGGCTGGGGGTGTTTAAGGAGATGGGTCTTGCTTCCCCACCTCTGCTCCTCTTGGAACAAAGGGCTTTTTGGATGTAAATAGAAAAACTTCTCTTGAAGGTCTGACACAAAGGACTTTATGGATGCAAATATTATCAGACAGGAGGAAGGGAGTAGGGTGTTTGAGATGCAGATACTAGGCTGCACCTGGGAGATTGTGGAAGATTGTCAGGCAGAAGGGGTGGGGACCTCCACCTGGCAGGTTATCAGGTAGAAGGGGGGAGGGCAGGCTGCCCCTGAAACATTATCGGGATGACTTTGAGATGCAGATGCATATGCTGGACATAGATGTCTTCTCTTTAGGCCTGTTACACACACATAAGCTCATAACTGACTTCCTACCTAACACAATGATGGAGAAAGAGGAAATATATTTTTAAATCTTTCATACAGAGACTGAGTAATGAAATTAATGTGGTCATGCTGTGTGCATAAACAGACCAATGAAACAGAATAGAAAATCCAGAAATACACTCACAGATGGCAAAAAATTGGAAATTTCAAATGACTGTTCACCTATAGTCAAGAATCATATTGAGAACTCCAGGTTAAAACTGTAATAAATACTATTTTAAAGCAACAAATTGGAAAAAAATCCAAAAATTTCACAACATTCCAAGAGTTGCTAGGGATAATATAAATTAGTTTAATCCCTTTTAAGACAATTTGATAATGCCAAAATTATAAAGGTACATTCCTTGTAACACAGCAATTACTCTTTTGAATTTTACCTAGCATCTGTGTATATAAACAAAAAAGGTATGAAATGTAAAGTTATTCACTGTTGTATTGATTTTCATTATAAACCATAGGAAACCAGTTAAACAAAGTAAGAGAACCTACCCACACTGGAGTACAATACAGTAGTAAGAAAAGATTGAGGACAGTCAGGAGACATTGATGTGAAAGATCTTGAAGTTATTTGTCAAGTGAAAAAAAGCAAGGAACACACCAAAGTATATAATTGCTATTTTTATGTAAAACAAAAAAACAGAGGATAGCTATCTGTGCTTGATTTTGCATGTGTATGCATGACAAAACTCTAGAAAGATGCTAAAGAAACAGAAAACATTTGTTATCTGTAGAGGAGATAAGGAATGGATAGATGGGAGACTATATGTCTTTTGTCCTTAATTTTTGAACCATGAGAATGTTTTCTATTCAATAAGTAAATAAATCAGCAAGTAGTCAAATGATGAGAGGCTATGCACACACACACACACACACCCAAAGATTAAGAATACTTTACGTGCATTGATAGAAAAATACCTCCAAGAATGTTAAGCAAATGAAATAAGGCATGGAATGTAGTGGATAACATGCTGCACTTTGTTGGCAATGAGAGACGTCTATGGATGCTTGCTTGGTTTTGTCTGTACATGCATAAAGAATTCTGGGAGGTGCTCAAGTCCACGAATGTTGCTCTTGGGTGGGGGCTGTGCGCCAGGCCCCCTGCAGGAATGAGTTTCCTGGTCCCAGTACCGAGGGTGCTGCTGGCAGATGGTCTTCTGCTGAGAGCCCTGTGGAGGTGGATGGCCTCCTTTGAAGGAAGCCACCTCACCCAAGGTCACCAGCTCTTCCTGGGGTAGCATCCAGTGACTGGTGGGCATGGGCGTGGGCATGGGCGGGGCCAGCTCCCACAGCTGACTCAGGAGAGCTGTCAGGGGTCACCCCAAGTTCAGAGAACCCCTTCTCCATAACTAACAGCTGCTCTCTCTCCTTCCTTTGCCACCTGTTCCCGTCAGAGGTGTTGATTGAAGCGCCTCTCAGAGAATTTTTTGCGAAGGGTCTGCTTCCCAGAAACCGGAAAACCTTTAAACTGCAACTTAGAAAAAAAAATCCGTGGTTCCCTTGTGGTTGAGCAGGAATGGGGACCCAGTGGTGGGGACAAGACTGGGAGGGAGACATCTTATGCTGTGCCTTTTAATAATAACAAAATTTTTGATATTCTGGGATCGCATGATTTATTCAAAAAAATTTAGAAGTTAACCTACTATGTCAATAGTATTTTATTATTTATGTCTTGAGAGAATCTTTTTTATTTGTTAATTTAGGAGACATTTTAAGCCATAAAACTATATTCTACCACACTCTAAGTATGCTTTTCTTCTCTTTTTGTCTTTGTTTAGACCTGCAGAGAAACGCCTCCTTGATTTCACCTTACGATGGAATTGAAGAAGTCGCCCGACGGTGGATGGGGCTGGGTGATTGTGCTGGTCTCCTTCCTTACTCAGTTTTTGTGTTACGGATCCCCGTTAGCTGTTGGAGTCCTGTACATCGAATGGCTGGATGCCTTTGGTGAAGGGAAAGGGAAAACTGCATGGGTCGGATCTCTGGCAAGTGGAGTTGGCTTGCTCGCAAGTAAGTGGATAAATCTATGTCTCTCCTTACCTTTGATCACTGAATTGCATTAATGCATCAGTAACACTGAGCAATACATAGGAGGCCTTTTGGTAAAAAGTGTTACGTGTATTTTGCTGACTTCATTCAGGTTACAGCGGGAATAAGTGTGTGTGAAAATATAGGAATTCCATAATACAGTCGATCGTTCATTCATTTCTTCCTCTCTTTACTACAATTTGTCAAGCAGTGTAATGGGTGCTGGAAAGGAAAAGAGGGACAGCAGACACATGGTTCCTCAAAGGGCTACCATCTAGTGATAGACGCATACCCTTCCGTGAATGTGAATAAATCTGGGGTGAAGGTAGCAATCCAGATGTGTCCAAGGTGTGTTGGTGACCAGAGAGTAAATGGCACCCAGCCGTCAGTCCTTGGAGCACTTTCATGGCTCCGGATTCCTCCTCTCTGCCCCATGTGCTTTGTGGTCAGATCACATGTACTACGATCATGACAACATCATAAGAAAAATCTTATGGATAGTCCTGATTTACAATGATGAAGTTATTAGAGATTTTGTGCTCGCTTTGGCAGCACATATACTAAAATTGGAAGTTATTAGAGATTTTAATAAAGTGTTATGTATAAGATAGGCATAGGTGATGTGATCTCTGTGTGTTCAAAAATAATATTCTTGATAAACAATCACATAGGATGTAATTGTGATTCTGTCATCTTTGGAGTGAATAGCAGAGAATTTTTACCATTAACACCATATGCTACTTCAGTTTCCAGAGAGACAGGTTCAACTGCACAGTGCATCACTCTTTTTTACTTGGGACTATTTAAGGACAAATGTGCTAAGATGATGATCTAGGTTGGGTCTGTTCCTTAGGGTCTGTTCCCGGTGCTATGAACTTGCCATGATTTGTTGAGCAAATCGCAGTCTTGGTTTTTGTGTGGGAAAGCAGGACATGAATGTGGTGGTCTGTAGGGCATTTTTCATTTTTAAAGTGGTTGTGTGAAAATATCCTTAAAACAAAATATGTCAGCCATTCCTTCTCTTAAATATTGTCTCTCCCAGATATTAAAGAGGACGTCTGAAAAAAGGAGTAATGATTTCCGGTTGTTGGATTACCTTGTTAAATTTAAAACAAGGCAAACAAGACTTGAGAAACAATGCTGGGTCATCTGGCCATGTCAGATAAGATAACTAAACATAATTAAACAACTGAAAATAGGACTGTCATTAGGAACTCAAGGAAAACAGGAAAAGTCGCCCAAGATTTGTTTGAGAGTTTTGCAAAGTGGGGGTGGCTTCTAAAGCCTTTACAAGTACAAATACAGGATAACTGAGCTGTGAATAAAGGGATGTGAAAGTATTGATTTCCAGGAAACAAACCTACAGTGTAGAGAAAAGAGCTTTTTGAATGCTCTCTAATTACTCACCATTCTATTTGTCAATACTAAGCCAAAACGAAATATAATCACCTTGGTTTCCAGCAAGGGTCAAAGGAGACTTGAAATGGTATCTTACAAGTACCACGTGCCAGCAAACAGAGCTTGCTTTTCATGAATCTGTCCTGGTGGAGTTGAGGGTTGAGGGAAGCGGAGATCTCCTTAAGGATGAGGTACTCAGAGTTAGGACTGATTTTCTCTCTGAAAACTGAACTCAGCTCTGCACTTTCTCCAGCTTCTCATAGTCACTCATCTCACGGACCAGCGGCAGCCCCCTTTGGCTTTACGTAGGACTGACCTCACAATCTACAGGCCTCAGCACAAAATGAAAATGCACAGTCATTGTTCAAAAATTGGTAAGAATTTCAAGACAGAGAGAGCAGAACATTAAACCAAGTGTGGGCCCCTTTGTTGGACTGGGCCACATGCAACTGCAGAAATCATATGTTTTGGAGAGCTCACAGGACCTGGGGAGCTAAGAGCATCTCACTATATTTCAAGGAGAAAGCAAATTCTCAAAGGAACTCGGGACTGAAGGTAGAGGCTAATTCAAAAATCTGGCTCTACCACAGTCACTTAACCTCTCTAGGCCCAGTGTCATCGGCTGTGTGAGGAGATGGTTGGATCCAGTGATGAAAGCTTTTGAAGATTGTATTTATGAAATGCATGAAGTTTGCATACCTTAAATAAAAGGTTTCTGGGGGAAAATGCTTTTGAAGAGAAACTTAGAAATAGGAGAATAGAAAATTCAAGAATGAGGAAGTGGTGAAAAAGATGGCTGAAGAGCTACCACTTAACGGGTGTGTGTATGCACTTTAAATATTTTTATGTCCAGATCTGAGCATAGCCGATTTCACTGTTGGCCTTCCTTGGTTCATCATAACATAGTCAAGAGACCAATCCTGAAAGCCATGGTTATATGATGTAGTTACCACTTGGTGTCTGTAGGAGATTGGTTCCAGGACCCCAGTGGATATCAGAATCCTCGGTGCTTCCAGTCCCTTATATGAAATGGTGTAGTATTTGCATTTTACCTACATGTATCCTCCCATATACTTTAAACTATCCCTAGATTACTTTTAGTACCTAATACAGTGTAAATGCTTTATAAATCATTGCTATACCATATTCTTTAAGGAACAGTAGTAATTGTATGTATTCAATGGAGACACAACGTTTTTCCTGAGTATTTTTTATCTGAATCCATGGATTTTGACCTACAGAAACAGAAGGGTCAATGTATTAGCAAGCAGTGTCTAGCCATGAGGGAGCCATGCTGATCTCCACTTTCTTGACAACTTTGTTCTAAAGAAACAAGCTGACCAATACTGCCTTGGAATTGGGACAAGTTTAATTCCTCTTGGTAATTCTCATGGTTGTCGCTGGTTCTTAACCAGGGAGATAATTAGAATCATCTACAGAAAAATCTCAGCATATAATTGCCTGGTTTCTACCCTCAGACATTATAATTTAATTGGTCTGTGATGGGGCCCAGATACAATTTTTTTTTTTTTGCTTTTTTTTTTAAGTTCCAAAAGTGATGTTTAGTTAGGAACTACTACTAGTAGCTTGAACCCCCTCTACTTAGATTTCAGTCTTACACTTTTTGGTGAATCTCTGGTGTATGATTTATTTTGATTTTTTATTGCTATTTATAAGGAGAACTATAGTTTTCTGCTTGGGTGTGGCATTGCTGATGCCATGTAAATCATGAAACATAAATTATGTGTCTAATGATCCTTTTTCTTGAAAAAAATGTAAATAGACATCTTAATCCTATTTGATATAAGGTGAATTTATATATGTATATATGCATACTTACTTACATACAGCTTGTTGGTACAAGACAAATATGCCATTCATTCATCTGTTTACTTGCTCTTACATTCAGTACATATATGAATTACTTGAGCTTCTAAAAAGTCAATTTGCTATCCATCAGTGGATTGGTGTGGGGGTGATTCCAGGAATATACATTTTTTTTTTTTTGGACAGGCAGAGTGGACAGTGAGAGCGACAGCGAGAAAGGTCTTCCTTTTCCGTTGGTTCACCCACCAATGGCTGCTGTGGCCAGTGTGCAGTTGCCGACGTACCGTGCTGATCCGAAACCAGGAGCCAAGTGCTTCTCCTGGTCTCCCATGGGGTACAGGGCCCAAGCACTTAGGCCATCCTCCACTGCACTCCCGGGCCACAGCGGAGAGCTGGACTGGAAGAGGAGCGACCGGGACAGAATTCGGCGCCCCGACTTCTTTTTTTATGGGATTTATTTATTTATTTATTTATTTGGAATTCAGAGTTACGGTGTGCGGGGGAGAGGCAGAGAGAGAGAGAGAGAGAGAGAGAGAGAGAGAATGTCCATCCACTGGTTCACTCCCCAGATGTCTACAGCAGCCAGTGCTGGGACTGGCTGAAGCCAGGAGCCAGGAGCTTCATCTAGGTCTCCTGTGTGAGTGGCAGGGGCCCAACTACTTGGGCCATCTTCTGCTATTTTTCCTAGGCCATTAACAGGGAGCATGGATCAGAAGAGGAGCGCCGTGGTGCAAACCGGTGCCCACATTGCAGGTAGCCTCGCCTGCTATACCACAATCAATGCTAGTCTTAGGAATCTACATTTTAACTGGCTCCTCAATTCCAGGCCATGCAACATCTGAGAACCATTTGGTTATTTTCTTTATTCAATTTTGTTCAGAGAAAGCCTAGAAGCTGGCACACTTGAACAATTCTGTAATCCAATCTCTAGAGATTTATAATAGAACAAGGCACAGAAGAAGTATATTTTCCAAGCAACTTTAAATTTCTACTTTTTATGTACTTGACCCTTCTCCATTCTCCAAGTGCCCCTGATGTGTCTGACTCTGCAGTTGCCACTATAATCGCTGTGTCTTCTTGATCCTCCTCCCAATGCACTGAAGTGAGCATTTCTTCTCCCAGAGGTGTAGTGACCTGCCCCGGGTCGCTAATGGGATAGCACCCGAGTTCAGGTTTTTCTAACCTGTTAAGCCTGTTTTTTCATTTTAAAATTGGAAATAAAAGCACTTTTCTTATTGTTGTCTAGAGCAGAGATGGCCCTTGGCATTTGATAAGTGCTCAATATATGTTAGCTATTAGAGAACAAATCACCAACAAAACTACTCCCCCAGTTTCAACTGACCTGTAGAACCTACAAAAGAAAAGGACTTCAGAATGAGAGACAAAGACGTTTCTTGCAAGGATCGGCGTGAGGGAGCGCTGGAGCTTTGTCAAGAATCTGTTTAAGCACCTGGAGTTTCAAGGTCCACCCTTGTCTCTGACAAAGCTCGATTTGGATAGCCACTCCCAATAGCATATTAGAGCTATGGACAGGTATGCAATTCTGAGCCCTACACTCATAACCTTGATTCTTAACAGCGTTTCCTTACACTTGAATAATTGAAGAAAATAGTTGTTTTTCCTCACCTGTATTCTGTTTGTCCAGATGATCCTAGAGATAAATAAAGCTGGGCACAAGGGAATCCTAATTTCTTCCCGAGTTACACTTTATGAATAAATGCATCATCATTGCGAACATCCTCAGAGTCACCTCCACGCTACGGATGCCAAGCCAGGAGACAGTGTCCATGCTGACCAAGGGTTGGTAGTCTCAGGGAAAAGACAGAAAGCAAAAGCAGCTACATAATAATTTCAGACTTCACAAGTACCCAGGGTAGCAAAGAAGAGTCAGTCTCTGGAGTTTTACAGAGCTAGGCTTTGTGGAGACCAGAAGGAGGATGGACTGTCCCAGGTGGACAGGTAGGGAGAGAGGGCGGCAGTCCACAGAGTCCCTGCGAGCAGGGGCCTGGAGTCGACCCCGCACGTGACACATTCTGATGGAGTCAGAGGTTTTATGTATCAGCTTGAAGAGACCACCTTCCCTGGTCATTCAGATTTTAATCTCTGAAGGTATTTTGTGGATGAGCATAAGGTACATTGTAAGGGAGTTTATCCTGGATAATCTAGGCGGACTTGCTTCAGTTCTTTGGAGGCCTTAAGAGCAGAAATGAGCTTTCCCAGAAGAAATTCTCCCTGAGGGCAGTGGTTTCAGCCTGTGCCGGAGAGTTCCAACTTGCCCTTCCCAAAGGTCTGCCCTATGGATTTTGAACTTGCCTAGGTAGTCAAATATTATCTGGCCAATTACATAAGCCGATTCCTTGCAATAAATCTGCTGATACATATTTGCTATTGGTTTCGGTTCTCCTGTTGTAACCTGACTAATACAGGAGAAAGGGAAGAAAGGTAACTGAACTAGGGGATGAGCCTGACCTTGCATTGTTCCAGGATGAGCTAAAGCACCTTTAAGCTAGATGTCATTTTTCAAATTCATGGAGATGGGTGGGGTCATTTTTTAGATAAAACAAGGTTTGATGAAACATCAGGAAGATCTGTAGTTTTGTGCTCAGCAGATTTAGAAATCACCTCCCCTGCCTTTTGGCCTTAGTTTCTCCAAAGGCCTTCAAACAAAGCACTCAGTAACCATAGCCCCAGGTTAGTGTGGTGAGTCAGTGGAGCCAACCCCACTTGTTGAAAGAACTCAATTGCTGACAGAGTTGGGTTTGAGCATTAACCTTAAGCAGGTTCATTCCTTCCAGCAGGACTAAGTCCTTGCCTCCCACGGGATTTTGTTGTATTGTTGAGTTCCTGGTGTCCTAGGCAGTCCCAGAACCGGTGAGAATAACGGCCAGGTTTTGGTAAAGCTTGTATTCTATAAGCCACCAGCAAGGCGGTTTATCTGGGATCAGGGAGTTCAGTGGTCATGGCTCCTTAGTGCCTTTCTCTTTCTTGTGGAGATAATTTGAGATTCGCAGTCTCAGCTGGAGCAAGGAGTGGTGGATCTATTGTACTATCAGCCATCTTAGGGCTTCAGCGCTACAGGCCTGGCCATCCTTCCACTCCTGGGATGCTGATACTTTTTGGGGGAAAAAGTGCACGGTGGTTGTGTTGATTTCCAATCATTTCTTTCCCAAAGCTGCCTTATAATAGGAGCAATCACCAGCTGGAAGACCACACTGCATTTCCATTCCCTCCATGCAGGATTCATTTTCATTTCACAGCCAGGCTCAGTTGTGGGGCCGAGGGTGATCTCCTTTTCTGAAATCCTGAAGTGCGTGCTCTGAACCTTTCTTTTGGTGCTCATTGCCTGTGGCCTTGGCTTTTAGCTTAACGCTGTGTGTGTGTTTTGCTTTGTGGTCTAGGTCCTGGATTATATTTTTTTGGTGTCCTTTCCTAACATGATCTGAGACTCTAGTGCTTTGCTGGTCGACACAGTAGACATATGTGGCTATGAATACTTGAAATGTGATTCATTTGAGCTGAGATGTGCCACAGGTATAGAAAACACACACTAGATTTCAGATAGTACCAAAAATGTGAAATGTTTCAATAATGGTGAAATGAAAACATTTTGAGTATATTTGATGAGCTAAAATCAATCTACCAGAAAGTTTAAAAGTCCCTTTGTGGTTCACATGTGTGACTGGAAATGTTCAGTGTACAAAGGAATTCTAGTGGATGTCAGGTAAATAGTGAAGGAATGGCAATAGTCAGTTATTCACTTTTATCTTTGATGAATACAGGCCCAGATGTGATGTTACTAACATTTAAAAATTTTTAAGTAAAGTATTGTCTGAGTCCATTTTCTATTGCTGTAACAGAATATCTGAGATGAATTGTGAAGAATAGAGGCCTATTTTGGTGTGGAGGCCAGGAAGTCCAACAGTAGGCCCCCAGGATGCCTGCCTCTGCTTCCAGAAGCCTCGCGCTATTTCATTTCGTGGTAGGAAAGCCAAAGGGCAAGTGAGAGCACGAGAACAAGAGCAGACCCACGGAGTGGACTTCCTTGTAGCCACCTGATCTCAAAATAACCAATGTACTCCCCTGAGAACAGCATTAATCCTTTCGGGAGGGTGGAGTTCACATGACAAAACCCCTCTTAGAGGTGCCACCACCTCTCAGAACTGCCAGGGCGGGGACTAATTTTCCAACACATGAATCCCAGGAGACATTATTTAAACTACAGCAGTAACCTGCTCCATGGTAACTGAAACAGCCAGCGTGATCTGAACTTTGTCGTCTGTTCCCAGATTACCTTTGGAGAACTGAAGAAAGCAATGTCATCACTTAGTTTTTGACTTCCTTAGAAGCAATTTTTCTTCTCATTTTCCTAATTCACCTGTGATCATAAGAAAACACTCTTGCAGTTAGCTTCTCAATTTTCCTTCCCCTCATTGGCTAAAAATTTTATCAGCCTATCTGGCTTGCAGATAGCTCGTTAACAAAATATTTTTGGTATTTTGCTTCATATTTAAGAGGTCAGATATCTAAAAATGCCATCTTTATCTTCCTTTCTTTCTTCACTCCCTACTTCAGTTTGTGGAGTTGTTTGTTCTCCTTAATACACAGGTTTTTACCATCTCTGAGATAATGTGTCAGCATTGTGCTGGAAATGTTGCCAAGTCACCATGTACGAAAGCAGAGCGTCGTAACGAGCCAAGCATACTACCTGGAGAGGCTGGAGCTGTTCACCTCCCGGCCCTGAAGGCTTCATCTGTCTTCTTCGGACTTTTCTTCCGGGCTCACTGCCTGCTCTGCTTTTTAACAGTTCAGCCCAGGATTCTCGGTTCCTCCAAGCATTCAAACACAAGGGTTTAGCAATAGTCACACCCAAACACGATGCAGTAATAGTAATGGCTCTCAAACACTTCTGTAAGTTCAAGAAAAACTCTCACCAATGGCAAAATCTATGTAAAGACAGTGATAAGTGGAAGAAGTGTGTGTGCTGGATTCAAACTCTCTTTTTACTGTCTTGTATTTTATTCTGAAATTATAGCCTTCTTACCAATTCTTTCTAAGAGTTCTTTAATGAAGTAGTGGTGGTGATAGATGGTTATTACATTTTAAAAATGCCTTGTGAAAACAGGAAATTAGCTAAGCCTCCCATCTTTTTTTTTCTTCTAAAAATCTTCATGTCCAAATATGTGGAATCATTGGTTCATATTATAGGTTAAGTAACATTCATTCCCAAGGTCCCTTCTACAGAGTTGAAGACCCAAGACATTGTAAGAAATCTCCCCTGGGAACAATCCTTTGCTTTAATTTGTTTCTTGAAACTCATCAAATGTTGAGGAGCAACACGTGGTTATTATCCTGGAGACTGTGTTATGACAAAGAGCTAAACTCATAAAAGTGTCATGTCTTGTAGATGGGACTTGATAGTCACTTTCTGTTATACTTTGCTCTAGTATCAGTGACAAAATATGAGGCCATAGTGGTTTGAATTTATGTAAATAGAATCTATAAATACCCCAATTCCAAGGAGAGGGGTACAATAATCTGCTTTAAACTTTTAAATAACAAGTGCTCATGTGTGTTATGTTTTAATTGGACATAATTTCATAAAACAACTTAACCTGTAAGATATAAACAAATATATATTTGTGTTCTTTAGCCTTGTTTTGGATTCTAGCAAAAAGTTGAGAAACCAATTAAATAGTTCTCAATTGGGACAAATGCTGGGCTAACATTTACCTTAACCCTGTCATTGATTTGCTATGGATTCTTGATCAAATCTCTGTGAACACCAGTTTAATTGTTTTTGAGATTAGATGTTTGGGCCATTTTAAGCTCTCTTTTAGCTCTAAAATTTTTTGTCTTTAATCTCTGACATCAAGATATTTTTCTCCAAGTAAGCAGCAGATGGCAGTGTGAAAGTAGTGATTTTTTCAAAAACAGCTTTTGATGTGCTATTTTCAGCTGTCAAAGAATTTCTGCTCATTTTTTCCCTGATGCCTAAATTTTTCAAAGAGAATAATGATGTGTTAGGCAAAAGTGATTTAAAATGTATGATATAACTGACAATGATATTGTACATTTTATAAAACAGTGGTTTGAGCTATACATGTCATGAAAATTATTATGCTTCATCCCCACCCACAGACTCCCAGACTCTGAACTGCTTTGTGGAGTTAATGCATTAGGGAGCATAGATTTAAAGTTCTATTTTGAGGATGAAACTTGAAACGTTTCAAGTATGGCAGTAGTAATCTCTGTGTGTTTCAATCCCATTGTGCCTGTTAAATTCATAAACACTGACTCTCAATGTCAATATAGTTCAGTAAACAACAGAGAAGGGTCATGCCTTTATGCCATCAGACATCCATTTGGGAAATTTGATGCTCAGAACCATTTTTATTTTTGAAGTATCTAGGTTTTTCTCCTTGGGCATATAGACAGATCAACTGTTGGATGCTAAGTTTGGCTTTTCAAATGGATTTTAAACTACAGGCACAGAATATTCCCCTTGGTCTGTGATATAAATGTATCAGCTTGCTCCTATACCTGAGTGCCTGCAGAAGCCCTGAGAGTGGTAGGGTCCGGCTGATGGCCGGGCAAGGACATAGGAGAGCCGCAGGAGAGGCAGTGAGAGATATGTGGTATCTCGGGGTCAGACACTGGTCTTCAGTAGTTGCTTAAGAGATTCCTTACGACAGGGAAGAATGTTGGATTTGGGTAGTGAGACTGTGGATTGATGGCATCATTTCTCCATTTGAGATCACTTTAAAAAGAAATAAAAGACACAAACAGAAAAGTGTACAAATCATGGGAGTATAGCTTGATGAATTTTCACAAACTGAACAACACATGTAATCAGCACATTCACACACTGGAAACAGAACATGAGCAATGTTCTGGAAGTTTGGCTGTGCCCTTTCCTATTACTCTTCAAGCCGTAACAAGCATAACTGCTACCCTGACTTCTTTTTTTTTTTTTTTTTTTTAATTTTTGACAGGCAGAGTGGACAGTGAGAGAGAGAGACAGAGAGAAAGGTCTTCCTTTTGCCGTTGGTTCACCCTCCAATGGCCGCCGCGGTAGCACACTGCGGCCGGCGCACCGCGCTGTTCCGATGGCAGGAGCCAGGTGCTTATCCTGGTCTCCCATGGGGTGCAGGGCCCAAGCACTTGGGCCATCCTCCACTGCACTCCCGGGCCACAGCAGAGAGCTGGCCTGGAAGAGGGGCAACCGGGACAGGATCGGTGCCCCGACTGGGACTAGAACCCGGTGTGCCGGCGCCGCAAGGTGGAGGATTAGCCTAGTGAGCCGCGGCGCTGGCCACTACCCTGACTTCTAACAGGAGATTAGTTCTGCCTGTTTGTATTTCTTACAACTGAATCACATGGACTGTACTTTTTTTGGTTGGGTATGTTTCACTCAACATATATTTGTGAGACCATTATGAGTAGTTGTAAATCATTCATTTTCATTGCCATACAACAGTACATTGTACAAACATCAGAATTTACTCACATATTCTATTGCTGATGAATATCTGAGGGTTTTTTTTTAATTTTAGCTATTATAAATAGTTATCCTGTGAACATTTATGTTGATGACTTTTGATGCAGCTGTTTCTATTGGGTGTATACATAGAATTGGGTGTTAGGTTTAGCTTTCATAGCTAATGCCAGGAGTATCTGAAAATTCTGCTTGCTTTGTATCTTTGCCAACATTTACTGTTGTCTGTCTTTAGCCATTCTGGTGGGCATGTTTTTGAAAATCAGAGATCAGTTTGTACCTTGAAAGATTGTTAAGGTACGCGTCTCTCTGCTTCACGGTCTTGGTTCTTTCTTCTGCTGTGGTGTTGGACAATCCCTGTGAGCTTCAGTTTCTTTCCACATAAAATGAGACTATTGGGTTGAGTAATCCTTAATGTTCCTTTCTTTCTATATGCTAAGCTCTGTCATTTTGGTTGCTTTCCAAGTATGGTTCTACTGGGGAAAAAAATTCACTATCACTTAAATCCTGTTGCATAAGCATCTGCCTACTTTACATAGAACAAGTGCAAGAAATGGTCACTTTTGCCTGTCAGCCTGCTGTGCTCTGTAACACTATGAGGAGGGTCCTATGATTATTTCAGTGTTCAGACGAGAAGTCTAAGGCACAGAGCGAGAAATCAGTCACCCGAGATCAAACAGCTGGCAAGTCGTGGAGCTAGTTGTCTGACTAGAGCTGCAGTCCAACTCCACCACCCCACTTCATAACTATGTGATCTTAACTGTTCTTCACTTTCTGATTAAAACAAGGAGAGCAATGTCAGGCAAACTAACAGGTGAGATGAGGCAGGGGTATTTGCCTAGTGGTTAGGACATCTTGTCCACACTTGAGTACTTGGGCTCGATTCCTGGCTCCAGCTCCTGGCTCCAGCTCCCCGTTGGTGCAGTCTCTGGGAAGAGCAGTGGTAGCTCAGATAATGGCTTACTGTTGCCCACATGGGAGATCTGGCTTGCATTCCCACTTCCTGACTTTGGCCTTGGGAGGCATTTGTGGAGTGAACCGGCTGATGGGCTGGCACTCTGTTTCTGTCTCTCTCCCACCCCCAAAAGAAATACATACATAGTTTTAAAAAAAAATGAAATGAGGTTGTTTATATGAAGTACCTCACAGTGTTAGTAAATACTCAGCACTGTCAATGTTTATTTTTGTGACTATTGTTTTATGATGGAAAGAAGTATTTGGGACCTATGCAGGGATCATGTGATTGTGGGGAACAGATTACTGTTAACTAAGTCAAGGTTGTATTTCTCTTTTTAGGTCCTATCTGCAGTCTCTGTGTCTCGTCGTTTGGAGCAAGGCCTGTCACAATCTTTAGTGGCTTCATGGTGGCTGGAGGCCTGATGTTGAGCAGTTTCGCCCCCAATATCTACTTTCTGTTTTTTTCCTATGGCATTGTTGTAGGTAAGCAACACGTGGTCACTATGAATTTTCTGTCGTCAGGAGTCACACATTGTTTCACCCATGTCTGCAGAATTTCTCAGCTCGTCTCAGGAGTGAAAGGGCCCACTCGTTACTTCCTCTCAATAAATACTTTTCCAAAAGTTGTTGCTTTAGTGAAGCATCTGCCCAGTGATGCATGGCGTTTGGCAGAATCAACGTGTTTTAACAATCCACACTTGCAAGGCACAGGAAGGTTTTTCGGCTCAGCACTTGTCTCTAGTTAGCACAAAAAAAGGAGAGGGAGAAGGAGAGGGAATAATTATACAACTTAGACGTTGCTGACATCTGTCACTTCTCACTGACCTAGGAAATGGCCTCTTTCCCAGGGGGCAGCCACACAGGATTCTGTTAAACTCTTTGTACATATAAACAGCTATTTGCTCTCCATAGAATGTGTTGCCAGCTCCCAGTTCAACAGCACAGCAAAATAAAAAGTAGACTTTAAAACACTTATTATTATCATTAAAGTTAAGGCCAAGAATGATGAACACCACAGAGGGGATGGTTGACAGTGATCTGACTTGAGAGAGCTCAGGGCCAGGAGAGTGCTGACAATTCAGAGGAAATTTTGGGGTGTATCATACTATTTGTATTCAGTGTTAAAAAATCACCAGACCCTGTGTTCCTAGGAGCTTTTGGTAGTGAATTTGAAAAAAAAAAAAAAAAAAAAAAAAAAAAAAAAAAAAAAAAAAAGATTTCCTGCTTCCTAAAGCTTCCTCTTAGTATCTGAAAAAAATCTAGTTTGATTGACTATCCACATTCCTATGAACCCATACCTTTTTTCCCCAAAATACAGATTTCCATGAACTTTTTGACGACCTTCTTTTTTGTTCTCTTCTCCTTAAATTGCTTTCTGACTCCTTAGGTTCAGATTATAGCAGCAATTACTGGCTTCCAAAGTTCTGCAGAACCAGAAATATTTGTATAACAGATTAAACAATATAGAAAAAGAAATTAAACCTATATCAGATGTTTAAGCTACAGGCTAAAATATTGAAAGAATGCTACAATGACAGAATTGGCCTAATTCTGTCTTACCATGTACCTGAGCCTTCAAGAAATATCATTTTGAAATATGATGTTCTCTTGTTTAGTTTTCATAGCACACATGATATGAAAGCTTGCCAGTTTTCAAGTGACTATAAGCCATCCAGCCAAACCTGGTCATCCAGTCTCCTGTTATCTCAATAAATTTACCAGATCAGGAAGAAGACAAGGTGCTCTGAGTCTAGACATGGGGTGGGAAGGAGGTTGGTGTATATGGAAAGCTGACATCGCATATAAGCATTGGTTCAGCCTGGCCCAGCTCTGGCTGAACCCCTCTCTCTTTAACTCTGTCATTCAAACAAATACTTTAAAAAAATGCATGGTGGTAGATAAGAGTCTTCTAAATTTTTTTTTCTGAAAAGCCTGAATTTTATCACTAGTGACAATTACTATCACTTATTTCCTTTGTAGGTTCACTGTCAATAAAATGTCTTTCAAATACTCAAGATTGAATAAGCATACTTTGTATATTTGACGCTACTTCAAATAAAAACAAGCACATAAGAAAAAACAGTGGCTATTTTAGCTGGCTACCAGAAGCACTTGCTTAAGTGCTTTGCCTTGCAGCAATGTTGCAGTTCAAATGAAACATATAAAACTTATGTGTTTGTTTTTTACTGTGAGTGCATGGCGGCAAAGCCTAAAGGTGTAAAGTTTGATGTGACTACCTGGATTTATGCTATAGCTTTTGCAGCCTTTCTTACTCACCATGTCTTTTCTATTATCAGTACGAATGACATCAAAGGGAAGAAACCACAGAGCATCTCAGTAGTACTACACAGATAGTTTTGACTTCTTAGACTCTATGAAAGAGCTCAGGGACCACATGGGTACACAGACCTCTCTTTAGTAACTGCTGGTTTAAGATCATCCTGACTGTAAGATGTTGGAAGATGTCATAGCATCTTTTGCTTTTTGAAAACTTATTTCAAATTTCTTCTACATTAAAAAGTAAGATAACATTACCTGAGATCCATGACCTTGAAATCATTTTTTAGAAGTCATTTTTTAAAAAAAATTTAAAGTTGCTGCTTCATTTTTTTTTTTTTTTTGGCATTGGTGTTTAGTTATGTGTAATATCTTTTTTTTTATGTCTCCAGTGTCTAACATTTGACAGAGTCCTGGCAACCAAATCACAGGAAAATAAATTCATTTCCCCTCCAAAGAAATAGTCTCAGTGAAGAGTGACACTTTTTGGTCTCACAAAATTGATGGTTCAGAAATAGGTCTTATATCTTGAAATGTCCTATGTGTAGTACTGACAACTGTATAAAGTAACCCAGCTCATATGTTAGTTAGCGAGATAGTGTTTTCCCTTAAATCACACAAAGGATATTGTATTTCAAGAGATTTATTTAAAGTATAATTATTTTTATCTTTCTCATTTCTGTAAACAGATGTTTTATGCACTCATGCATAGTTTACTTGAGTCTTGGATTATTTTAGGTGCTGATTTCCTGAAATATTTACACAGTATATTTGTTAATCTTGTATATTTTTAAAACCCTGTTCAAGTAGCTGTTAAAAGCAATGAAAATGATCTTAATAATTCATTTAATGTATCAAACTAATGGTTAAATAGTCAATGATTAGACTATGTCTTATGCACTATTTTTAGAGTGATCCTCAAAAGCACAAATTCTGTTAGAATTTGTCAGATTCTGTCAGAAGATATTAAAAAAGCAAATGAGTAAGAGAAAAAGGAGAATTTCGTGAAAAACATTGAGACTTTCAGATACTTAATAGGGAGAAAAAGATTACCCCAACTAACAAAACAGAGATGATCTATGGATGGATTATATCTTTGGGATTCACAAAGGCAAATGTAATTATAAGGGATTTTAGTTATAAAAGAATTCCAAGTTTATGGGAGATAATAGCATAACAATCATATGCTTTCCACTTAAATTTAGCAGTTGTTAGTATTTCTTCCATTTGCTTTTCTTTTTTTATAAAGGTATTTTGCACAAAATCACACATCATTAAATTTTTTCCTAAATAGGATATTGTGCACTTGTAAAACAAATAGAGATTTACTACTATGAATTGTCCTATGAGGAGGTGATCTGAGACCCTCAGACAAGCTGGCTGAGTGTGGTTTTTGTAGGCTGGGACGTGCAAGCTAAATTCTAACAAAATAGCTTTGGAACCCAAAAGGGATTTTTGGAGGTTGTTTAGAGGACTTGTAGGAGGAAGAACATTGAAGAAACACAGAAGACACACATAGTCTATGGGCACGTTTGATGAGATTTTCATATCTGATGTGTGATCTCACTATTTTCTCTCTTTCCCCATAACATCTTAATTTACATTTGCATTTTTCCTTCATACCTTAGAAATTGCATTTTTTAAACATGACCTAGACCTTAAGGTTGGTGTAGGGTAAGCAATGAAGCTGCTCGATGAGCCCAGCGGGCTGCACCACTGACATGGGAGCAGTGTAGGCATCCGTCCCCTGGGCTGTTCCAGCCAGGCTGCAACAGAAAGCCCTACTGGAGATGCTTGATTATTCCCTTTGGGTTTGTTTTTTCCCCTCTTGTTTTGCTTTGAAGTAATGCAGCCTGTCTTAATGTTGCAATGTCCTTGTATGCCTAGGTCTTGGATGTGGTTTATTATATACTGCAACAGTGACCATCACATGCCAGTATTTTGATAGCCGCCGAGGCCTCGCACTTGGTCTGATTTCAACAGGTAAGTTGTCAAAATAAGTACAATACTGTCACTATTCAGCCCTCTGAGCAAAGTTAAAAGTTACTAAGCACAGGTATGTTTACTAACAATTACTTAGTTATCTGTCAGGTAGCAAAACAAATTTTTTTTCCTCTTGTTCTAGAAGGAAATTATACTTTCCACAGTAAACATGAGAGGAGCTTTTAAAGAACCCTAAGATATATGTATATATATATATATATACATATATATATGAAAAATCTAGGGCATTAAATGTCCAATATAATATATGAAAGGAAAGCTTATGGGCTTAGTGCATTGAGAGTTACCTACTGGGGAGGGCTTTACTAAAAGAAGCAGATGCTGGTGCTATGAATCATCTTACCCCTGGGACAGGGAGGGGAAATGGAGGGAAAATTCACTCTTAAGCTCATTGTTGGGAAGGCCTCTGTCTATTGTACAACTTACAATTTTTTTAAGGACTGACTTCCCCATACATCTCACTGGCCTCTGTCCATATCCAAATGACAGGCTGTTTACTCACTTTTCCTTTCATAGTCAAGATATGGTCATAGAAGGGAGGAAATATACATATAAAGTATAAATTTTAAATAGGAAAGCCTTCTGGGCTCTCTTGGGCCTTTTGAAGTAGTGTTTCCTCTTTCAGATGTTTTTTATAAAGCTATTTAGGAAACTTGTCAAAATTTCTGTGGCCAGTATTTTATGAGTTTACTTAGGGGCAATGTCCAAGTTACCACCATTGTAAGTCAACATAAGGACTTGGTAGTAGGCTGTGCTCCTGGGAGGGCAGGCTTTTAGCTAGGGTGTGGAATTCCAGGAGTTATTCTGGTAACAGGCTACAAACTCAGGTTTTGTTCCTGTGGCCAACCAAGAGGCAACAAGGAGATGCCTAGTTGAATTGAATCCACCTGGGTTATTACCCAAGCTCCTTTGAGGAAGCTTAGGTGAGAAATGTGACTTGTGGCTGAAGAGGCACAAGGTCAGAGTCTGAGGACATGGCCACGGCAGACACGGAAGATGGACCGCCCAAAACAAGAGATGGGGGTCCAGAGTAGTCGGACCCTTTAGGGTCTCCCACAAGTGTGGGATGGAGTGTGAGGGTAGGCACAGCAGCCTAAATGAAAACACGTCCTACCTGAAAGGCTCAGCACCACAGATGTTTCTGATTTCGCTTTTTTTTTTTTTGATCTTGGAATATCTGCATACACATTGAGGTATGTTGGGAAGGGACCCAAGTTTAAATACAAAATGCATTTATATAAACACATACATGCTCATAACCTGTGGGTGATTTCATATATTTTTGTATAAGAAACAAACTTTCATGGTATGGGATTTTCCACTTAGGACATTTCAAAAAGCACTCAGAAAGATTTTGGAGTTTGGAGTTTTGGATTAGGGATGTTCAACCTGAACTAGGTGTTTTTTTTGTTTGTTTTTGTTTTGTAGACGCAGAAAGAGGTAGGGTTACAAGCACAGGCCCTGCAGCCAGACTGGCTGAGCAAATCCTACTTCTGACAGTCTCTCACTGTCTGGTGTTAGACAAGTTATTTAACTGCCTTATGCCTCAGTTTTCTGAACTGTAAAGTGAGGGTAATTAGCACACATTCCCGGGGTACTGGAAACACTGAAGGAGTATATGTGGAAGGGCTCTGAAAGTGGCTGCCCGTATCATCAGGACCTCGCTTTCCCTTCACGTCCAGGTTTATTTGGAATTCTGTGAGAATTGCTCTTGCAGGAGTAGGAGCTGGGGCTGTGCTAAGAAAACAGTGGAGCAACTATGGACAGTCAATGTTGGGAGGAGTTTTCCGTTTCAACTCCCAGGGAGCTCACTGAACTTAGGGAGAGGCACAAATCCACCTACAAGTGAAAGAGATGACAAGGGAACTTTTAAAGAAATTAAAAGTAATCCTCAAATGAAAAATACTTGAAATATTGTGGCCACGTTGAAAGGAAGGAATGTGGGCATCGAATGAAGGTTTGGGGACAACCGTTTTGCTCCCTGGAGCCCAGGGTTTGGCAAACATACCCATGGATCACCTCTGGTCAGCTACCTGTTTCTGTACTGCCCACGGCTAACAGTGGTGTTTACATATTTTAATGAGTGAATAAGTTAAAAAGAAGAGTATTTCATAGCACATGAAACTTATGCAGAGTTAAGAATTTGGGACAGGGATTTATGGCCCCAGCTGAGTTAAATAGTTCCCATCTGGCTCCTTACAGAAAGAGTTTATTGATCCTTGCTAATTTGAGTTCATCAGAGCAGAGCTTTAGTGTATCTCTTACTATTCGAAGTTCCCTGAACACCAATTAATGTTTTCCCTCCCTGTGGTAATGCACAATCTAGACACGCGTGAAAGGATAATTAGTGTTTTATGTCACTTTGGCCTTTACATTTATCATTTCTAAATTAGGTGGTTCTTTTTGAAGATCAACAATTACAGATTTACTATTTATACAATACCTCAAGGAAATTCTAAATTATTTTCCATTGCCCTGAAATATTTCCTGTATCTTTATTTCTTAAAAGAGTTACTTGAAAGGCAGAGTGACAGAGCAAGGGCTAGACATACACACAGCGAGAAGGAGAGAGAGAGAGAGAGATCTTCTTCCTACTGGTTCACTCCCCCAAATGCCCATAACCCCCAGGACTAGGCCAGTCTGAAGCCATGAGCCAGAAAATCCACCTGTGTCTCCCTCAAGGGTGGCAGTGACTCAAACACTTGGGCTTGGCCGGCGCCGTGGCTCACTAGGCTAATCCTCTGCCTTGCAGCGCCGGCACACCGGGTTCTAGTCCCGGTCGGGGCGCCAGATTCTGTCCTGGTTGCTCCTCTTCCAGGCCAGCTCTCTGCTGTGGCCAGGGAGTTCAGTGGAGGATGGCCCAAGTCCTTGGGCCCTGTACCCCATGGGAGACTAGGAGAAGCACCTGGCTCCTGCCTTTGGATCAGCACGGTGTGCCAGCCGCAGCGCGCCAGCCGCGGCTGGCATTGGAGGGTGAACCAACGGCAAAGGAAGACCTTTCTCTCTGTCTCTCTCTCTCTCTGTCCACTCTGCCTGTCAAAAAAAAAAACAAAAAAAACCACAACACTTGGGCCTTCCCTGGTGCATTAACAGGAAGCTACATCTGAAGCGGAGTAAGCAGAACTTGAACCAGGACTCCGAGATGGGATGCAGGCATCCCAAGCAGCTTAGCTCGCTGTTCCACAGTGCCCGCCCCCGCCAGTATCTTTCTAAGCCAGGGCCGTGCTCTTGTGAGAAGCAGGCTGAGGAAACCAGCCTCTAGTGTGTAATTTGATTTCCTCTGATCTGTACTGCAATTAGCATATCGTAAGTGTTCAATAAATCTCTATTGAATTGATTTGATATATGTCTTTCTTAGATTTCATGACGTTCACAGAAAAACTTGGTTTGGTGAGCAATTGGAAAGTTATTTTCTTAACTTAAGGTCAAGGCACAGAACTTTCAAAACACCAAGAGCATTTTTAACTTTTTAATGGTGTGGTACTTTGTCAGATACAAAGATATTGTGTTGGGCTCAAGTCACAAATTAACAGTTAAAGGGTGCTAAGGTAGTAGAGCAGTCCACGTGACCACCCTGCCACTTTCTCTGTTTCCTGAAGTGTTTTAAACTTTTGAAGCATGTGTTACTTTTACAAAAAGAAGGAAAAGATTGAATTTGTCAGTTATTACTACTTCTCAGTAGTCAATAAAGAGATATTCAGTTTTTTAGCATCCACACAAAGGTTTGTGAACCATGAATTAGCTTTTATGAAATGATAATTTTTTTCTCCCTTAATTGGGAATAAAGGAACTAACTATAAAAATGTTAGGGACAACATTTTCTTCAAACTGAAGACTTAGATCCATTTGTAAGAATTTTTTATTTGATTTTTTTTTTAAGATTTAGTTATTTATTTGAAAGACAGAGTTACAGAGAGAGAGGGAGTGACAGAGACAGAAACAGAGAGAGAGAGAGAAAGAGAGAATCTTCATACACTGGTTCACTCCCCAGGTGGCCACAACGGCAAATGGCATGGCCGGACTGAAGTCAGGAGCTTCTTTTGGGTCTCCTACGTGGGTGTCAGGGGTCCAACCAGGTGGGCCATCCTCTGCTGCTTTTCCCAGGCCATTTACTTGGGAGCTGGATTGGAAGTGGAACTGCTAAGACATGAACCAGCACCATTAAGAGATGCCGGCACTGTAGGCGGCAGCTGAACTTGCTATGCCTCTATGCTGGCCTTGATTTGATGGGCTTTTAACAGTAAATGTGTCCATGTCATCAGTCATATTTCCAAACTTGGTCCCATTGGCATCCAAGTGGACATATAATCTAATTCGGTGTGGGCCGAAATAAATGCACAATCAGCCTCTTTAGACTCTTTTTTGATAACACATCTCTTTCCCCCTGTTTTTCCATATGACATTTTCCACTGACATTCAAATTTTCAAATACTCAATTTTCAAAAAATTGAAATCAGAACCAGAAGAGAGCAGCATAATTAAATGGGCTGATGTGACCTGACATTCCAGTGTGTTAGAATGGCCAGTGAGGAAAGGGTGGCATGGTGTACAAATTCCAGCATGCTTTGTCATTTAATCCTTTCACTTCTCACCACTTTATTCATACCTTAAAAATATGAATTACTCATTTTTGTGATTCAGCAGTGGATTTGAACTATCCAGCCACTATAAATATCCTAAAATGTAATATATTATTCATCTCAAAAAGTAACATAGGAAAAATTTGCAAAAAAAGGAAATGAAGATATAGCATGGAGCCTGGCACATACCAAGTGCAAAAGAATCGCAGGATGGAGTTTGTTAAGAGTATGGGCTCCTGGAGTCAGACTGACTTCACTGTGAATCCTACCTATGCCATTAATAGCTCTGTGATCAGTGGGTAATTTCTCAAGCCTTCTAGCCCTAGGGTACTTCATCTGTGGCTTGGGAATAAGAAAAAGAGTATGTGATATAAAATGTTGAACGTGTCTGAGCCATTAATGCTAATTTGTAAGATCAGTGTTTTGTCTGATTTACTGTTAGTACTGTCATCAATGTTATCTTCAGCGGTGCTGTGATTTTAACAGGAAGTGTGTATGAATGCCCATGAGAAAGAGACATTGACTCGTGATATTACTAATGCTTGTCTGCTAGCCCCCGTCTAAGAGGCTGAGACTGAACTGTTCCCATTTCCGTTGTAGGTTCTAGCGTTGGTCTGTTCATATATGCTGCTCTGCAGAGGATGCTGATAGAGTTCTACGGACTGGACGGATGTCTGCTGATCGTGGGTGCTCTAGCTCTAAATATATTGGCCTGTGGCAGTCTGATGAGACCCCTCCAGCCCTCTGCGTGTCCGTTGCCCGAAAAAACAGCTCCAGAAAATATACCGGATAGATACTCCATTTACAATGAAAAAGAAAAAAATCTGGAAGAAAACATAAACATTCTTGATAAGAGCTACAGTTGTGAGGAAACATGCAAGAGCCCTCTGGCCCCTGCTGGCTGGAAACAGGAGAGTCTGCATCATAAAACGCCCACCGCGGCGGACACAAAAGAGCCTGAAACCTACAGAAAGAAGGTTGTAGAACAGACATATTTTTGCAAACAGCTTGCCAAGAGGAAGTGGCAGTTATATAAAAACTACTGTGGAGAAACTCTGGCTCTTTTTAAGAACAGGGTGTTTTCAGCTCTCTTCATTGCTATCCTGCTTTTTGACATTGGAGGGTTTCCACCTTCTCTGCTTATGGAAGATGTAGCAAGGAGTTCAAATGTGAAAGAAGAAGAGTTTTTTATGCCTCTTATTTCCATTATAGGCATTATGACAACAGTTGGTAAACTCCTTTTAGGGATACTGGCTGACTTCAAGTGGATTAATACTTTATATCTCTACGTCGTTACCTTGCTAATCATGGGCCTGGCCTTGTGTGCAATTCCATTTGCCAAAAGTTATGTCACACTGGCAATCCTTTCTGCGATCCTGGGGTTTTTTACTGGTAATTGGTCCATCTTCCCCTATGTGACCACAAAGACTGTGGGAATTGAAAAATTAGCCCATGCCTACGGGATATTAATGTTCTTTGCTGGACTTGGAAATAGCCTTGGACCACCAATTGTTGGTAAGATATCTTCCTTAACATCAACCCATTTTGCTGTTCTTGGTTGCAGTCGCTCCAGATACAGAAATCCAGACTATGGTAATTGCAGAGTTTTGCAGATAGTAAATCTGCAAGGAATGTCTCCTGGCAATGATGTAGTCAAGTTTGCCTTGATCCTGCTGGGAAAGCCAATATATTTGCTCTGGAATTGGTCCCCCATTCTTTTAAATGCCTGTTTGTTCTTGTCCAAATATCTGAGAGGTTCTCCTCTTCTCACTCTTCTTCTAATGCCAAGCTGGAAGGAGGTGAGGATAATAAATACTATATGTCCTAAGCTTATCTGTACGTGAGATGGATAAAATGAAGGGGAGGGCTTGAGATTTCCACGGTTCCTGCGAAGCTCACTTTCTCTCACTGTCTTTGCAGGTTGGTTTTACGACTGGACCCAGACCTATGACATCGCCTTTTATTTCAGCGGCTTCTGCGTCCTCCTGGGAGGGTTGATTCTGCTGCTGGCAGCTTTGCCCACTTGGGATCTTTGCAAAAAACCACTCCCCAAGCCAGCTCCCACCACATTTTTGTACAAAGTTGCCTCTAATGTTTAGAGGATCATTGCAAGACACTATTTTTGCCCTTTGATACCCTATAGCAAAAAAAAAAAAAAATATTTTAACTAATTCTCCAGTAGATTTCTGTAGAATCAAGACTGCTTTCTCAGAGCAGACTTTCCCATGGTTGACTCTGAACAATTTGTTTTTTCAACATATCCTACTCTTTATGTACTGTATGCACAATGTATTTACCTCCCCAGGAAGTGAGATTATTCATTAGTTTTGAACATTGGGAAACTTTGGGCCCCTCTCAGAAGGTTTTTCTCTGTGTAAAGAACTGTAATTTCTATGCTGACTCCACTAGTTCCACTGCAGGGCGCCCAGAGCGCTCACTCCTATTTTAAAACTGATGCAAGCCCCGTGAGGGGATATGTGAAGGCCAGTAGGGATTAAATCACTCTTGTCTGTGGTAGACTAGCTGGTAGATAGAAGACCTCAAGCCAACCAGGAAATGAAAGTGGTTGCTAAAACAGCATGAAGACTTGCACTGGAGCAAACTGATCATTTTTTTAAAAAAAGATATTTTAAATGAGTCACTAGTTTTTGTTTACCTTGATGAAGCACCCATATATATGTCATTTGGTGCCCACTGAGCACAAAACATTTCACTTCCTGAGATGCAGGCAAACTGCAAGCAGAGGAGTGGTCTCGGGAGCCTTTCTCCGCGGTCGGTCATCATCATCTCGCTCACGTGTCAGCGTCCACTTGACCGATGTTTCCCAGGAGGTGATGATTTTACCCGTTTCCAAATTGGAAATGCATTTTTCAACCATTCCATTGTGGCAAATGGGAAACATCCATTTGCTTTGGGCACAGTGGGGGATGGATTGCAGGTCCTGTGTATCATCCTGATGAAGCACTTGCTTGCTACTATCTGATTTTACCACTGTTAATCAATTTAACTCAAGAGCAGAACTACACAGGGAGTGTGTGTGTGTGTGTGTGTATGAGAGAGAGTGTGCTGAGTCTGAGTGGGAAATGTAAGAAATTGATACCCTTATCCAGTTTCATTTCATCTTAATAATGTTCTAGGAAAGAAATCAGTGTTTAATAGATTGACAGTTTTTTCCCCCTGAAGAAATGGGTTTTTAAACTTGGATATGCATGAGAATTCCTCATAGGTTTTTTTTGAAAATACAGGTGTCTGGGTACCACACTTAGAAATTTTAATACTGTAGGTCTAGGCTCTGACCCAAGCATCTATATTTTGAATGATCTCTTTAACTGATTCCAGCTACATGGCCTGGGTTGAGAATGGCTGTTGTAAGATTGACAATAGAGAAACATTGGTCTCTTAAATAAAAACAAAGTAAAAGAAACCATGAGGTCAGAGGGGTTTATAAATATCCAAGTGCTCTTTAAATAGAAGGCACCCTTCCCATTGTGCCAAAACCGTCTTTTCATTTCTTTTGAAATACGTACAGTTATTTTACACGTCTCTGTTGCCTTTCTTGGAAGGCGCCTGAAGCACTTTATTAGCATGAAGCCTCACAATGCCTCTGTGAGGCAGGGAAATAGTCCTTTTCTCTGTGGCAAACCTGGAGTCAGGACAGTTTCATCACCGAGTCCATCCTACTCAATAATGCAATAATGGGCGCTCCAGGGCACCTTGGACTTCTGCTCCGCACTCAGACTTCTGGAAAGTTTACCGTACCTCATTCTTTAGTCACTGTCAAGGTTAGCAAATAAAATAAGTGATGTTCAGAAAAATAGACTACATGTTTTTGTGTTGAAATTTCCTTTTTTTGCCAATACTACATTCAGGAAATCCAGTAACATGAAAAAGTTCTTTTATGACATCTGCACATTCATCATTGTTGGTGATTGTCCAAATGCCTCTTCACTGTGTCTACTAATGTTATCCAATGCGCGCATTATCCATGGTCTAGGAAATGAATTTTAAGTTACAATAAAATATTTTTGTTTGTTTTGCATACATTTGGTTGCTTTTTCTCTCCCTAATTCCCCTCCCAATTATAATGACTCTTCACTTGTCAAAGTATAGATTTCTGGACACAATTCAGACCCCAGAATTTGGTGACTGAACAAGAACATATTCAGTCAATTTGCCTCACTGGTGCGACTATTGCATTTCACAGCCTCATGTATCAGACCCACAGAATCCTTTTGGGGGAAGGAGGACAAAGTCCCCTCCTAGATTTTTTTTGGGGGCAGATTTAATCATTTTTTAAAATAGTTTTCTTTTTTTTAATTTAATTTTGTTTTTTTTTTTTTTTTCCACAGGCAGAGTGGATAGTGAGAGATAGAGACAGAGAGAAAGGTCTTCCTTTTTGCCGTTGGTTCAGCCTCCAATGGCCACTGTGGCCAGCGCATCGCGCTGATCTGAAGCCAGGAGCCAGGTGCTTCTCCTGGTCTCGCATGCGGGTGCAGGGCCCAAGGACTTGGGCCATCCTCCACTGCCTTCCCGGGCCAAAGCAGAGAACTGGCCTGGAAGAGGGGCAACCGGGGTAGAATCCGGCGCCCCAACCGGGACTAGAACCTGGTGTGCCAGTGCCGCAAGGCGGAGGATTAGCCTGTTAAGCCACGGCGCCGGCCAGATTTAATCATTTTTATTTAAACACAAAATATGCACATGAGCTGTCTATTCATTTTCTCTACTATACAGTCTGACACTGGGATGAGGGCATTTGATAGTCTACTCTGTGATGGCTTTGCGGTTCTTGGAGGAGGCCTTGTGAGCAATCTTAGCATCATGAGATCTGTTGCACATCAATGACATCTCCAGCTCTTTAACATTGTGAACCATGGACTCCCAGAAGTCACTTGGCAGCAATGTGTTTTGTTTTCCCTGTTGCTCCCATCCACAGTGTTGTGAAGATCTGGCCCTTGAATCATTGCATCCTGTTGTCTCTCCCTCAGGGTTTCAGTGACACTTAGTTTGGTGTTAGTCTGGTGCCAGATGAACTGTTTGGTCTTTTTTTTCTTGGTGATCCTGGGCTTCATTTGGTGTCTGACAGTAGCAGAAGCTGGGTAGGAGATGGGCACTTTTGTAAGCAGTGCTAGGAAGAGACCTGATTCTTAATAATGACCCCAGCGATCACTTGTAGAATTCTATATATACTCCAAGCTTGTATTGTTTATTCTTCAAGTTAACCCTCTGAGGTAAGATTATGACCTGCATTTTATAATAAAAATATAATTATCATGATAAGGACACTGCGATAGAAGTATAAGTGATTTTCCAAAATAAAATGAGAAAGATTTCTCTTTGTGGCAACAAAAATAAGCCCTTTGGTGTCTGATATGGCTAGGAAATGGGGCCTTGCTAGAACAGTCGTTAAAATTCCATCCTTGAGTGAACAGAGAAGTTGTGTCATGTAAAGCACTCAGGACTTGCTCATTTCCCAAGATTCACATTTTAAAAGCAAACTTAGGAGTCCCTGTTTAGCCTAGTGGTTAAGACGTTGGTTAAGCTGTCCATGTTGCACAGTCTGGAGTACCTGGTTTGATTCCCAGCTGCAGCTCCTGAGAAGGCTGTAGTTGGGTTCCTGCCAACCATGTGGGAACCTGGATGAGTTCCCAGCTCCCAGCTTTGGCCTGACCCAGTCCTGGCTGTTACAGGAATTTGGGGACCGAACAAGCCGATAAGATCTCCCCAGTCCTCTCAAAAAGAAATGAAAAACATACTCAAAAATTATATTGATTAGAATAGAATCTTTTCTGTCTCAAAACAGACTTCTCGACACAGGAAATAGCTACCGGCCGAGGTTGGGAAAGGTGGGAAGTAGGCAGTTTGTCAGGGACCCTCCTCCCTGACGTGTTCAGCAGTTCCTCACTCCTGGTTTTGGCCTCCTGCCTGTCTCTGATGAACCTCCAAGGAGCCAGTGCAGATCTGATTTTCTCTAGGGCAATCGTGCTATCAGGGGAGAAGGTTCAGCCACCAACTTTTAAGGCCTCCTGAGGACCCATCCCAAGAAGCTGATCAGCCCTGGGAGGTCAGGACGGAATGGTATGTTCTGTTCCACAGGTCCCATGACCTCAGAGACCTCAGCTGCTGCCAGTCCATAGAGGACATAAAGGAGAGCTCTATTTTGAAGGAAAGAGTGTCTCATTTTTCCTTTTACCTAGGAGGAGCATCATATTGACCACGTAGAATACACAATTTACATTAGCAGTGTCCAGTTTCTCCTCCCATAACAACAATCTTGGGACGAATCGCTGTATAGGCCGTTGTGTCTGATTGATGCCAATGAGAAAGATCTGTCTTTGAGTGAGACGTTTAACCTCAGTGAGTTAAAATGATCAGAGATCTGTGAGTACATGGATACTATCTGGGGGATACAGTCTACATACTTGTTAAGGGAGTGATTCCACTTCTGGATTGGCCAGGTTGAAATTTCAGCTCAGTCCTAGTACCTGAATGAGAATGAGCAAGTTAGTTAGCCTCTCAAAGCCTCACTTCCCTCATTTGTAAAACGTATCATATGGCTACTCTGGAGATTAAACAAGATAACCATAGAGATGCCTGGCATGTGACAGATGGCCAATCAGTATGCGCTGTTATTATTTTTATGGTCACTTTTCCTAAATGTGTGACTTCACAGTACCTGAGGGAGGGAGCAGTGTTCCTGGGCACAGGTGTACGGTAAATGTTTGCCTTAAAGAGTTTCAGTTAGAAGAAGGGTAATGAGCCTTGTTAGCCTTAACTTATACAGCTGTCACCACCCTTGCCCTCCCCCCGGCCCCCAGCATGTTCGTGTCAAGATCTTTTATCCCAAGGGATTCATGACTCAACACATTGTTCAGAAATTGCCATTCAGAACCTCTGACACAAAACAAACACAGGCTGTTCTTCCACAAATCAAATAGAAGCCACTTTGCACATTGAATTGTTACGGGAAATTGAAGTTTTCTTTTTTTTTTTTCCTTAAGAACTTGGAAGGTGGGCCTGATGTTGAGCAAAACCCAAAATTATCTGATTTGTTTACGGAGCACTAATTGGCGTCAGCCAGGGCCCTTCCCTCACTGCCTTCCCAGTATGCTCTTGAGATTGACTCTTGAAGTGCAATCCCTTGCCAGGGCTTCTGGGATTTTGTATTCCTAACAGGTCTCATACATTAGTTGCTTTTTACTGCATGCATTCCTTGTCCTAAAGAGTAATGCACTTTTATTCTTTCTCCTTGCAAAAAGAACAAGAATATTTAATCTTCTTTCCTATATAGTATTCTCAACCTTCAGTAAGCAACAGGTTTTCAACAAAGAATTAACTGTGGTCAAGGTGCTGCCCTGCCAGAGGTCACCTTGAAACTACCTGGGCACAAGATGGGCCAGTTTCTTCTTCCTGGGAAAGTTCCTGATGTGATGGAGCAAGGCAATGTTGCTCCAGCTCAGATCTGAAAATGCCTCGACATCTACAGCTCAAATAGGACAGTGCTAAGAGTGGCTCAAACGAATCTAGGACGCTAACAACGAATGAGCCAGGTGTTTTTCGGGAAAGCACTCCCTATTCACCTTCTGCACGTGAACTCCATTTCATAATCTGTTGCTCACGTAGAAAGCCAGCTGAAGTCAGCTGTAATCTCAATCAGAGGCGTGATACCATGCATGCAAGGTCATTAGAGCAGAGAGGGAAGGAGACGTCTTCCCTGAAGGCTAAGGATTTGTCTAGAATTGTTCCAGGTGCTCCACGAACCATGTCTTGTCCTGGTAAGTTCTGCAGGCTTTGGCAAAGCCAGCTACTTGACTGTCAAGACGCCACACAGGTGCTTTGGGTCTTACGGCACTTTGTTTGGGGCTCTCTGCTAGCGAGTTCAGGTTCAGCATTTCTCATCCACCCAACAAATGCTGAGCACTTAGCTTGTGTTGGCGCTCTCCCGGGCACTGAGGATGTAACAGCGAGCAAGAGAGACAAATTGCTTGTTCTCAAGCTGGTCAGAGCTCCAGGGCTGATGGGGGAAAGAGAGACTGTGGCACAATTATGACACAAGCCTCAGCTCCTGTGGGAAGCTCTGGAGCTGGGGTGGCGTCAGCATTGTCCCAGTGGAGTTAAGTCCCATCTAACTCTTGCTAAGACTCCCCTGAAAAAATGGGTTGAGAGTCACAATGCCAACAGGGCTGAGCATTCCAGCTTGCTTGGTGGTCATTCTTTCTGTCAGTCTGTCCAACAGGATACTGAATAATTGTCAAAAGCAGTCTGAGGTCCCTAGGTTCAGGGCCATGGTGGTTTGTAGAGTGATGTGAATTTTTAACAGATCCAGACAGCCTGGTTCAAGCTTTGCCACTCGAAAGAGTTGCCTCTGGACAGTGCCTCTTTGGGCACAGACACTATTTGCTTCCGTGGCAATCCTGTGCAGGGAGGTCCCAGGGTATTTGGTGGAGTTCCCTAAAATAAAAAGGATATCCATTTCTAGCTCCTCCCAGAGATGCAAATTATATACCTGGGAAAACCTCTTAGACCATAGAAAACTCACCCTAACTAAGGAAATACTGCAGTTACAAGTATGCTTCTTGGATTGTAATACATGTTGCAATGGATGTCATCTGGCAGTCTTGCCTGTTGTTCCCTTGCAAGCACATAGCCACAGTCACCCTAACTAAAAAGGGACTGCTGCTACAAGTATACCCCTCAGCTCATAGTTCTGGAGAGCTGCCCACCTGGTCAAGGGCTTTATTATTATTATTATTATTATTTAAAAAAGGGTTTTGCTAGCACCGTCACTGACAGCAAGGGGGTGGCTGGCTGAGAATGGGCTCCACTTGGGAGCACCTAATTAGGAGGTGCAGTGAACACATCGAAAAGGGGTGCTTCTATCCAGAGAATCTTCAGGATCTGGGCTGCAGTGCCAAGGATGGGGATCTTATCCTGCTGATGAATCTGCTGTGCTATTTCAAGTTTGCTGCCAGACTCCAAGAACTTTTTGGCGGAGGTGTTCCTGGTCAACTGCACTGAGGTGAAGTACTCATTCCCATCTTCTTGCTCTTCCTTGGTGGCCATACATACAGAATAGGGTGCACAAATTTCTCTGGATTCTGGCTGAGTGAGGCCTTTTTTACTTCTTAAATATATATAAAGGGAACAAATTTTATGTATTTCATATCTACAGTTTTAAAGGCATAATGATACTTCCCACCCTACTCTCCCTGTCTCCCTCACTTCACCTTCCTCCCTTTTTTTCTGGTTTTTCTTTTAATTTTACGATGACATCCTTTCTTTGTACTTAGTAATCATAAACTTAACCCTCCACTAAATAATTTAGCAAGTAGCAAGTAGAAAAACCACAGTTCCTCAAGAGTATAGACCAGGGCAGTCTGCCCCACTGACTCCAAGCAGCGCCCAAGTCTTCCTCCTGAATGTAGGAAGTCGAACAACATCCAACTGGTCAAAACTCGAGCTGTGCTCGGCCAGGTGTTTGTCTTTGTACTTCTCCCCGAAGGGGCTGCGAACTGGGGCGTCACTGGGAACACATTCAGCCACGCTTGCCACTCCTCCTTCCTGCAGCTCCAGGGAATGAATGCACCAATTGTGCAAACTCCGCCCTTGCCACTAGTTGCTGTCATCCATGTTGAAGGTCCCATCTGGATAATGTCCCCAGGAACGACCTGTCTCCTTGCTAGGGACCAGCTTGTCCTTTTGGAGATCACAGTCAATCTGAACTTGAACGAGCACCTGCAGTGGGGGAAGACAGCTTTGCCGGTTAGGAATTACTTTTACTGAGATTATTCCTTTGTTTCTCTGATTGCCTTCTGCACGGATCCGCTGAGTGACTGGTCACATGTGTGCCACTGCTTTCTAGGATCTCATCCCCCACAGGAAGGGAGCCTTGTCTATGAGTCATAGCGCCATGAAGAATTCTGGCCACCCTCCGGGCCTGCTCTGTGTTCAGCATCACAGTGGTTTCCAAGGGCACCTCTGTGGCTTTCTCAAACTGCATGAGTCCTCTTTCCACACCTCTTGCTCCTTGGCCTTGTCAGGGCTGCCCAGGACAGCAACCCGTGTCCTCAATCATAGCATTCAGCTAGTGCGATGCAGCCTCCCACCAGCTGCCTCAAGTTAGCCAGGTAAAGGTTAAGATCACCGTGAGCATGCTGCCCTCTCTCTCAGCCTGACATGGGGCTGCAGGACCAGGGGGTGCTGGGAGTGTGAGGGCTAAGTCTTGTGGGGTGGCAGAGGCTGTGGGGCAGGCAAGGATGTGGCACTCCTCGGCTGTCACCACTTGCAGCTCAAGCAATATTTTCCTTTGGTCAACTAAATGCCTGGTTGTCTCTTTTTTTTTTTTTTTTTTTTGAGGCAAAGATTGATCATTGGGGTCAGGTTGTCAGCATGATGATCAATTATAAATTTTCTCTTCACAATAGCTTCACCTAACGATTTATGTAGGCATTTGTGAGCTTTGCCTATATATTTCATTACAGATTGCTAAATGTTATTAACTCTGTTGACTGACTTGGGCGTGGTACTGATCACCTTCAAAATGTTTTGCCATCTCTGTCTGAAATTGAAATACAAGACTGATCTGTTTCGCTCTGTCTCATGGCTAAAAATGAGTCCCTGACTTTGTTCATGAATGATGCTCTGCTCTGGGGATGTCCTGAGAGTGTGGACCCATCATTCCAGACTCACCCATAGACCTGGGAAAAGAACTGGAGCTGTCTAATGGGCAATCGCTGGATTTTTCTGTTGGAAGTTATCTCTGCTGTGTGGTGTGCACTGGGACAGGCACTGGTTGGACCTGCTGGGGACAGTAGTTGTGGCTGAGGGTGTAAAACAATCATCTCTGCTGATTCGGAGGCACTGTCTGGTTGAAAAAGTGCTCTCTTACCGATGACCTCATCTGGTCCTCAAACAAAGCATGTGATGCAGGCAGGTGACGCGGTTGCTATTGAGGAGGAAACTGGGGATCTCTGGCTGAAGAATTGCCCTTGGGCAGGCAGCCAGGATTGAGGCCCACGACTTCCGACCATCTGCCTCCAGTGGTTTGCCTTTGGATTCCCCTGGCCAGCTCAGCCCTGTTGCAGTAGCTGGACTGGGCCACAGCCCAGATGTGCTCTCTTGTGTGCGGTCTTCCTGCTCACAGGGAAAGAAAGAAGGATGGCCTTCAGCCCTCCCTGTGGTCGGCAACAGCCCCGGGCAGCCCTGCCCTGCCTCAGCTCTGGCCTGAGCGCCCTCTGTTCTCTGACCCTTTCAGATCGTCTGTTTTTCAAGGTAGTGTCTTGAAGTTTGATGAGGGTGACAAGCCTTTCGGATTCTACTGGCTGGCATCTACTTCTGTTGGAATCAAATGTAGCTCCTTTTTAAACTACAAGATGAAAACAGTAGATAAAATCACTTATTAATCTTTCATGTTATGCCTTCATTTTGTGTTCCTGAAATTATATAACATGTCTTCCACTTCCAAGAATGTTCCAGAACAAATTTTATTGTGTAATTCACACGCTAATATTCCAAGTCAAAGCAAACGAAACCTGTCTATATGTTATGCATAAATGGGAGGGCATTAAGGAGAAATTTGGAATTGCGGTGGTGGATTAATGAAGCTGATTTCTTTATTTCCTTCTTTGAGATGACGTAACGACTGAAAAAGGCACCGGGGTGGGATCGTTAGTCTCCAGCAGCAAACACTCACTGAGTGTCTGCAAAATGTAGGGCGCTGCTCTGGTTACCGATTACAGAGTAAGGTGCATTTACATGTGTCAGGTTTCATTCGTCCAGGTTAATATTCCCTTTTCTTGCTCTAGACACTTAATGAAATTACCAAAGACACCTTGAACTCAAAGGGGAAAGAGGGCAGATGGCAGCTCCACTAATCGCACCTGACACTGCAGCCCCGAGAGTTGCAAGGCTGTCTACATGAGAGAAAGCCTAAAAGGTTGTGGGAAAATGGGTGATGAAGCCGTGCTTGAGCCGAGTATTCTTCCTACAGTGCAGAGAGAAGTCCACGGAAGGCAAGTGGAGGGCATGTCATTGAGAACTTAAATACAACAGGTTGAGGAGGGTGCTTGCCTGACAGTTAAGACATCCTTGGGATGCCCACTTCTCTCATCAGAGTGCTCACGTTCGATTTCTGGCTCTGACTCCTGACTCCAGCTTCCTACAATGCAGACCCTGGGAGGCAAGGATGATGGCTCACGCAGTTGAGTCCTTGCTACCCATGTGAAAGACCTGAAAGTGGTCCCTGGATCCTGGTTTCAGCCCTGCCCAGTCCTCATTGCTGCTACCATCTGGGGAAGTGACCCAGCGAATGAGAGTTCTTTGCCTGTCTCTGTCTCTGTCTCTATCTCTCTCTCTCTCTTCTTGTGTATGTCCTGAATAATTTTATTTTATTTTTTTAAGAAGAGAAGAGGGGCCGGTGCCGTGGTGCACTAGGTTAATCCTCTGCCTGCAGTGCCGGCATCCCATATGGGCACCGGTTCTAGTCCCGGTTGCTCCTCTTCCAGTCCAGCTCTCTGCTGTGGCCTAGGAAAGCAGTGGAGGATGGCCCAGGTGCTTGGGCCCCTGCACCCACGTGGGAGATCCAGAAGAAGCTCAGGGATCCTGCCTTCAGATCGGCACAACTCCGGCTGTTGTGGCCATCTGGGGAGTGAACCAACAAACAAAAGGAAGACCTTTCTCTCTGTCTCTCTCTCAGTGTCTATAACTATCTGTCAAATAAAAAAAAAAAAAAAAGAAAAAATGATCCAGTTGGCTATCTTGAATGGTGAACATACATTTTATGAATATGGTGATACAAATACTCACTAGTGAGAACTTCAGATAGTTCATGGAAAAATGGAATTAAGAGATGTTTATTTTGGTGTTTTTTTTTTTTTTTTTCCAGCTCCATACCACAAGAGCTAGGACTGAGTCTGAAACGACAAGTAGGAGTTTGTCTGCACTTAGCCAGCAGGAGTCAGGGGGCTGGAAAGAGAGGAAGACCTGAGGGAAAGTGATGGCAAGAGAAGGCAGGATCTTCTAGGCTACATCCAAGAGTTTAGGGATTAAGAAATCGTGGAAGATAGGTTTGGTTTCTTAATTGGGACACAATTACATGTACAAGTCAGTGAGTCCTGTTAAGTTGTACCTGTATCATCCCAACTGCCAGCTGTGTTAGCCTAGCCATTACCCTGTCCTCCCTCCGCTCCATCCCCGCCACCCAGGGCAGCCACTGCTCTAATTTTTTTCCATGTGATATTTTTGCTTGCTCATGAGGTTCATATAAAAGGAGCTTTTCAGGATCTCCTGTGTCTGACTTCGCTCACTTTTTTATGTTTAGGACACTTTTGAGATATATCAATGTTAAATTTGTCATGCAAAATATGCCCGAATTCAAATTTCAAGTAAACGATGAACACTCTTTAGTAAGAACATGCCCCATGCGGCTTTGTGTTTTCATTTGCTAAAGCTGGAGACCCTAATCCATATGATTTTGCTCTTAGTATTTTTTCTGGGGTGAAGTAGTAATCTAGAGTATGAGTATATTGCAACTTGGTAACCTTTCCTCATAATCCTTTGTTAATGGATACTTATTCCCCCCCCCACTCTCCCACGTTGTTATAAAAAAGGTTGTTGTGGCTATTATTGTACAAACCTTTTTTGTGGATATATGTTTTATTTCTCCTGCGACAAATACCTAGGCTTACTGGGTCTTTTTTTTTTCTTTTTTTAAGAGATTTATTTTATTTGAAAGGCAGAGGTACAGAGAGGCAGAAGCAGAGTCTTGCATACGCTGGTTCACTCTCCAGGTGGCCGCAACGGCCAGAGCTGAGCTGATCTGGAACCAGGAGCTTCTTCTAGGTCTCCCATGTGGCTGAACATGGGTCCCAAGCACTTGGGCCATCTTCCACTGCTTTCCCAGGGCATAGCAGAGAGCTGGATTGGACGTGGAGCAGTCGGGACTTGAACTGGCGCCCATATGGGATGCCAGCACTACAGGTGGCAGCTTTACCTGCTGTTAAGTGCCACAGCACTGGCCCCCTTACTGGCTCTTGAAGTAGATTTGCATATTTTTGTTGCTGCTGTTATAAGAAACTTCCGTTGTTTTTTTCACTTCACTTTCCATGGAAGAGTTTGGAGCAAGGGAGTGAGAGGGCTAAATTTGTGCATTAGCCCTCTAATTGGGGTTGGCAATCTTGGATACTGCTGCCAGGGGCCATTTCAAAGTACAGGTGAGGGTGATGGCTATTCGGCCTGTGATGGGAGAGGGCTTGGTGGGAGAGAGCTGCAGGAAGCAGTCAGTAAGGTGTCGGGACGAGCCGTCAGTGCAAGGTTAAGGGAGAAGGCCCAGTGTGGCTGGCTAGCTCCCTGCCAGCTGATTGCCTGGAATCCGCGGGGACCACTTCTGTTCTCGGTGAGCTGCATTTAGTACCATGTCTGATCACAGCAGGCTACAAAGTGGCATTTGTTTCTTGACTCTTATACTTCATTAAAGAGAAAAAAAAAATCCCCAAATCCCTTAGGTGATTATATTTCCATCAACATTTTTTTCCTAGTACAGATATACGGACTATATACAAAGGGCCATCATTAACACACAGCAAAAGAGAATATGACATTTAATGAGGATTACCTTTTACCTGGCAGTATAATTTCCAATTCTTTTAAGCACCTGAACGTCTTCTGAAGTCACAGGATCATAAGGTTCTGGACGAGTTTGGAAAGGTATCCCTTCTGCTCTGGGGAGAAGCAGAAAGTTTACCTAGAGATTGGCAGTCCTGGGGAAATTCTTTCTTTGTTACTAGCTGTGTGACAATTGCCAAGTAACTGAACCTCTCTGAGCCTCTGGCCCGTCTTCTACATGTTATAAAGATTAATGTATATATACCTATGACTCAGCAAACTCCCTCGTTCTCCCTTTGTACCTTGCAACAGAAGGCAATCACGGCTGTGCCCTTGTCACAAAAACTGATGGACAGCTACCATGCTCGGCAAATGAGCCACTTGAGGCCCAGAGTCATTAGATGTTATCTGTGAGCAGTCGAGCACCAGAGTGTGCCACAGTGCCTCCCCGCAGTGACAGTGCCACCCCCATGTTGCATGCAGAGAGAGGGGCCGCAGGCTGACCTCCTGCCCAGCTACTGTTCTGTACAGTCCCATCTGCAGTAAGCAACGTCGCTCATCTCACATTGTGGATGGGTAAGTGCCTGCACCAGAGCTCTCGGCACGGACTGGCTGTGCGGCATTAAGCACATGGCTTAACCCCTCTGAGTGTCCGTTTCTTCATCTGGAACTTGCAAGGCTCCAAGGCACTGCGTGGCCCTGGCAGCAGGGACACAGGGTGGGGCTGGCCGCCAGAGCTGCTCTGCCATCTCCCTGCTGTAGAAGTATTTCAGTGTTTCACGAATGACAGCCGTGCTGACATCTTGCGTGGAAGCAGCAATAGCCGATGGAAATCCTGCAATGCAAGACAAATGAGGAATGAAATATTTTTAGAAGCCAAAAAAAAAAAAAAAAAAAAGAAAAGAAAAGAAAAAGGGGAATAATTTTAATCTTTTATCTCACTCAATAGATCCAAAATGTTGTACAATCAAAACTCAACATGGTTGATAAGTTTACCCCTTCTCCCCACCCCCATCTAGTGTACATTTAGAGCCATCTTAACCCAGAGAGTATTCCGTAGCTGCATGAGTGACAGTATTGGGCGGCACAGGTCCAGGAGGTCCCTTTCTCTCCACCTCCAGGTTTTGGGGGTGGTGGTACCTAGTGGTTTCTGTTGATTCTTAGCTCATCTATAACCATGCGCAGCCCTTACCAGGTGCAGAATTTACAACAGAGAGAAGTGCCCGCTCTTTCAGCTCCGAGCTCAATCACATTAATTACCTGGTCTGTTGCTCAGTGCTGCCTTCATTACCAAACCAAAGACTTAATTGCTCCTTTAAACTCCTTTGAATTTCCAGCCCTCATTTACCTGCAGTCAGATATCTTTGCATTTACTAAAGATAAAAGGAATTCTGGGTGTTCTGGGGCCTTCCTAGGCCCATTCTAGGCCTACTTTTATTTATTTATTTTTTAAAATTCAACCACTTGAGATCATGGATGTTTTTCTCTCCTTATCCCTGGCAGGGGACACCAAATTTAGGCAGCATTTCCTGTACTTTAGCGCCACCTTGTGGCCTAGGAGGAAAAGCCCAGCCGTGGGCCGTGTCCCTGTTGGGCTCCCGGAGCATAGCGAACAGCCTTGAAGGGCCATCTGGCTTCAGCTGTCTGCTTCAGTCTGAGAGGAAATGAGATTTGTGACAGAACACGCAATGCCTCCTACAGGTTAAAGTGCCTGCTGAGAAATTGGCCGATGTGGTGCCGCCGCCAATTTAGACCGAGCAGGGATTATGCCGGAACACACATCCCGGATGCCCCGTGCTGTGATTTAAGCGGAATTGTGTCTTCCTTTCTCGGCGGACTCTGCTCAGCCAGGGAATTGCCGTCTCCATCGGCCGTTGCTGCAGGATGTTGAGTTCATGCTGTCAGTCGCTCCCGGTGAAGGCAGCCCCTGGCTGGCGGTGGTCGTCCCGCTCGCCGCCCTCCCTTCGTGGGTCCACAACCCAGCCTGTAGCTGAATGTCACCAGCTCTCAGCTTGGTTTTGTCGCTGGCGGCGGCCAGTTTGTCTCGGTCCCCTTCTGCTGACAGAGAAATGAGGTATAGCTCAGGGAGGCCAAAGCGGGGATAGCAAAGCACAGGTTTATCGAAGGCTGTTCCGAGGCTGGAGCAGCCAGTAGAGAGGTCTGGGCTTTGGTCCCTAAAATCTGAGAGGCATTGGCTGGTGCTGTGGTCCTGACGCTCATGATTGGCATTTGTGTTGCAACGGGCAGCTGAAGACGTTTGAGATCTCTGTCTGGCTGCCAACTAAACTTCTTGTTTGAGTGCCCGCTGTAGCAGGATACATCAACCATGAGTTGGACTGCACAGGTGCTGTCTTGAGGGGGTCCTGGCAGGAGCAGGGTCCTTGATTTCACTCCCGGAGGAGCATCTCGCAGCCCCTTCTCATTGCTCATGTCTGCTCCAGTTTGGCTGGCATATGTTGACTGTAAGTGGCTCTAGAAAGCCAGTAGGTTGGGGCTGGAGGCCTAGTAGGTGAAACCAACACCTGTGACACCACTATACCATGTGGGCACCTGTTTATGTCCTGGCTGCTCCAGTTTTTTTTTGTTTTTTTTTTTTTTAAATTTTTGACAGGCAGAGTGGACAGTGAGAGAGAGAGACAGAGAGAAAGGTCTTCCTTTTCCATTGGTTCACCCTCCAATGGCCGCCGCGGCTGGCGCACCGCGCCGATCCGATGGCAGGAGCCAGGTGCTATCCTGGTCTCCCATGCGGGTGCAGGGCCCAAGCACTTGGGCCATCCTCCACTGCACTCCCTGGCCACAGCAGAGAGCTGGCCTGGAAGAGGGTCAACCGGGACAGAATCTGGTGCCCCGACCGGGACTAGAACCCGGGGTGCCGGCGCCGCTAGGCGGAGGATTAGCCTACTGAGCCGCGGCGCCGGCCTTCCAGTTTTAGTCCAGCTCCCTGCTAATGGCCTGGGGAAAGAAGTAGAAGATGGCCCAAGTGCTTGGGCCCCTGCATCCATGTGGGAGACCTGGAAGAAACTTCTGGCTTTGGAGAGGCCCCCGTGCTGGGCATTGTGACTATTCAGGAAGTGAAACAACATATGGAGGATCGCTCTTTCTCTGTCTCTCCTTCTCTCTTGGTAACTCAGTCCAATAAATAAATCTTAAAGAAAAGAAGAAAACCAATAGGTGTGGTAGAAGCCCAGTGCTATCTCTAGCCTCATATCCTTTTCTACTGTCTTACACTCATACTCCTAAGTCCTTATTCATGAATTTTCACTTTCTTCGCTGGCCCTGACGTCAATTCATGTGCCCCTGATCTCAGCATTAGTCACGGGTACAACCTTATTGACTAACTTAGCAGTCTGAGCAATCAACCACGTCATCCTACAGATTTCCTATTGAAATAAGTCATCAGATTTTGGCAAAGATGCACTTGTTCTCAGAGTTTAATGATGGATGCCTGCTTTCTCAGTTAATCGTTTCATGTCCTATAGTTCTCCTTTTTTCTCAGAGACAGAAAGCACCTGCAATTTCAGCGTCTAATTAAAAACAGAAAGCTCCGAACTTTGCAGGCTCCCGGGTCAGAGGTAACCGGTGTGGCGTCTTGTCTGCTCATGGGGTCACTGTGCAGGTTTTGCTAAGGCTCGTGGGCTGTCACATCTGTTATACTTGGTGACTGCAGGTGGGGGAGATATGAGTGGCACAGGAAAGAACCTCAGAAATAAGAATTCTTAAGGCCAGAGTCGTGGTGCAGTGGGTTAAGTCACTGCCTGCAATGCCAGTATTCCATATGGGTGCTGGTTTGAGTCCTGGCTGTTCGGCTTTTGACCCAGCTCTCTGCTAACGTGCCTGGGAAAGCAGCAGCAGATGGCCCAAGTGTGTGGGACCCTGCCACAAATGTGGCATACCTGAATGGATTTTCGGGCTCCTGGCTTTGGCTTGGCTCAGCCCCAGCTACTGTGGCCATTCGGGGAACAAACCTGTGCAGGTGGAAGATCTGCCTCTCTCACTGTCGCTGTCTCTCTCTAACTCTGCCTTTGGAATAAAGAAAGCTTTGAAAGAGAGAATTTCTTCCCAGCAGGTGGCCTCAGCACCTACAGTTCCTGTGTGAATCTCTCTCTCTCTCTCTCTCTCTCTCTCTCTCTCTGTCTCTCTCTCTCTGATAGAATTGTTTTTAGCACTCATCATGGCATGAATCCATAGAGAATGGGTTCCAGCAGCTCTGGCTCATTTGCACAGGTCGGACAAGGGGGCTTCTCTGGGTAGAGCCGGCTCCGGCAGGTTTCAGGAAGCCATCTCACTGCTGCCCAGTGCTAAATATGCTCACCCACCCCGCGGTTAGTCCTCTTGGCAACAATGTTGCCCTTGTCTGTTTACAACCACGCCCACAGCATGCTGGGACACATCTTAGACTCTCTGGGTTCTGTCGTGGGAACTCCTTTTTGAACCATGGTCATCTCCTTGGTGTCAGCAATATCTCCTTTTCTGGTCGATGCACATGTTTGTGGCCAAAGGAACAGCTCCGTGTTTTCTTTCTTTTTTGTTTTTAAGATTGTATTTATTTATTTGAGAGCTAGAGTTACAGACAGTGAAAGGTAGAGACAGAAAGGTCTTGCATCCGCTGGTTCACTCCCCAAATGGCCGCAATGGCCAGAGCAGAGTCAATCCAAAGGTAGGAGCCAGGAGCTTCTTCCGGGTCTCCCAAGCAGCTGCAGGGAACCAAGGATTTGAGCCATCTTCTACTGCTTCCCCAGGCCACAACAGAGAGCTAGATTAGAAGTGGAGCAGCCGGGACTAGAACCGGCGCAGATACAGATGCTGGTGCTGCAGGTGGAGGATTTAACCCACTGCGCCACAGCGCTGGCCCTTCCATGTTTTCTTTCTAGGAGGCCTGGAGAACACGTACCAGGTGCCTCTCCTCTTTTTCTGTTTGTCATCTTGATGAATTACTAGAAGATGGCAGTTCAGGCCAGGAGGCGGAATCTGTCTTTTCAGTTAAGGCATTATTAGAAGGTCTTAAAATACAGTTTTGCTAAGGAGCAATTTGAGCTTATATCTGCCACTGTATGAAATTCAGCTATTTCCTTAACAGAAAATGTCAACATGGAATACGCTGAGGTTAGGAGCACGCACTTTCCCATGGAACCTGTGCAGTTTTACAGCCCACTGGAGACTACGCGTGGGGGCATCGCTACACGGGTGGCATGAACACCAGAGTATTTGCCCAGCATTGATTTTTCATTTGGCTTGGGCCGCCAGGCAGCAGGCAGAAGAGGGCTATAGTGATAGAAACGCCTTTCCAGAGCTGGATCCTGAGGTCATGTTCAAGTCTTCATGGAAGGACAGAATTCAGGCCAGTATCAGCCAGCAGGTAACAAAGCAAACCATAGGAAAGCGAGGCATGGTGTAGGGAGGGAGCAAGCCGCGTGAAGAGCTGAGCTCAGGCCAATGTTTCTGAGCAACTAGGTAGAACTTGGACATCAGGACATCAGTCTTTCTGACTTGCCTTTGAATACTATTTAGTCTAGAAACAAATCGAGCGAACCAGGAAGTTGAAACTCCTGTTTTCCTAGGGGACAGAGGTAGGGTTCAATCTCTCAGTCTTTGCTTCCCCAGGTTTATTACTTAGGCTGTGTGGTTGAGATGTGCTATCTCACGGCACAGCAGGGTGGGGCCCAGGGAAGTCCCAAGACTAGCAATGGACACCATCAGATAATCAAGTTCTAGCCCCAAGTTTTGTCTTTGCTCTGGCATCATTGATAGGCTGGCTTTTGTCCTCAAAATATTGCCTTATGGTAAAACGATGTTGCCATGGCACCAGACATTCTGCTTTCATATGCACAGAGAACAGCGAGGAAGAGGAAAAGGAATGGTTCTTCTCCTACACTCCTGTTTAAAGAAGAGTGCTCAGGAGCCCCTTGAAGAATCCCAGCAAACTGCTGGCCTGGATGGGCCGCGTGTTCTCGGCCTAACCCTGACAGTTTCAGCCTCTAGAGTGGGGGTGGGGTGGCGTCGGGGGTAAACTCGGCCAACATAGAAGGAGTGGAATAATTCAATCAGGACAACTGAGGGCTGAAACACAGGGCGAGCAGCTTAGGATCTGTCCTCGGTTTCTTTATCCACAATTCTTGTTTCAGAATGAAGTTCCTAACAGAACGCCTAATACAGAAGATGAGTTCAGTGAAAGTGTGTTATTTCTGGCGTCTGCAACTCAAGAACTTCAGGATGCCCCACCAGCCACGTGTTCTTGGGTTGTGGAAGGCATACAGGACAAATGATGGGAGCCGGCGAGCTTGACTTAGATGGGGTCAGCCCCTCCCACTAGCCCCGGGGCCAACATCAGCCAGAAGGAATCCTCACAGCAGACTGAGACGGGCAGTGATGAGGAAGAGGGAATGGGGCGATAACCTGCACAAAGGAGCACAGTGCTTGAATGTTTCCTGTTCATATATACAAAGGATTTTATAACGTGCCCATTTCCCAGATCTGATCCCATTTAGGAAGGTGACAACATCCTACAGCTACTCTTACATGGGTGACATTTCCAATAGTGCCATTATAAAATGTAGAGCCACTGGGGTGATAGTTAAGTGATTGGGGACAGCTGATATGCTAAAAGGGCGATGGATAATTTTAATTTGCAAAAAGTGAAAGAAATTGGCGAACATGGTTTTGGAAGCCATATAAAAATATTGAGCCAGGCATGTATGATCCAGTTGTGTTAAAATCATTAGCTGATACTTGAAGGAGAGGTGAGCGTTCCCTTGATGCCCATGTCACACCACACAGATGCAAAGAGAACACTTTCCAGTGGGCTGCCAGGTCATTGTCTCGCCAGCCAATCCGGGGGTCAGACTTAGCCTCACCAGTGGTGCACTGTGATACTAAGTGTCTTCATGATGAACTTGAGTCAATCACGCCATTTAGACTGGATTTCTACTGTACTAGAACAGCTAAAGAGCACTACAAGAGAGCAATAAACACATCCAATTCCACATCCAAAAGGTGAGACACGCATGATGCTGGCTGAGGTTGCCTATTTCACAGGTGTAGGGAACTGGGCTTGATTTTGAAAGTCTCAAGAGAAAATATAAAAATGCTGTTGTTGTTATGGGTGAGATAAACCAGATAAAGGATATTTTTGAAGCTAATTGAGAAAATCTATTGTCTGGATAGTTAGATTAATAGTTAAAATAATGGTTAAAATAGATTAATAGTTAAAATAATAATGTAGGCCGGCACCACGGCTCACTAGGCTAATCCTCTGCCTGCGGCGCCAGCATGCCAGGTTCTAGTCCTGGTCGGGGCACCAGATTCTATCCCGGTTGCCCCTCTTCCATTCCAGCTCTCTGCTGTGGCCCAGGAAAGCAGTGGAGGATGGCCCAAGTGCTTGGGCCCTGCACCCACATGGGAGACCAGGAGAAGCACCTGGCTCCTGCCTTCGGATCAGCGCAGTGTGCCGGCCGCAGTGCGCTGGCAGCAGCGGCCATTGGGGGGTGAACCAATGGAAAAGGAAGACCTTTCTCTCTGTCTCTCTCTCTTACTGTCCACTCTGCCTGTCAAAAAAAATATAATGTAGAGAACATTGACTTTTTTTTTTAAGTATTTATTATTTGAAAGGCAGAGTTACAGAGAGGCAGTGAGAGAGAGGTCTTCCATCTCCTGGTTCACTTCCCAGATGGCTGCAACAGCTGGAACTGAGCCAATCCAAAGCCAGGAGCCAGGAGCTTCCTCCAGGTCTACCACATTGGTGCAGGGGCCCAAGGACTTGGGTCATCCTCTACTGCTTTCCCAGGCCATAGCAGAGAGCTGGATCAGAAGTGGAGCAGCCGGGTCTCGAACTGGCGCCCATATGGGATGCTGGCATTGCAAGTGACAGCTTTACCCACTACACCACGGGTCCAGCCATAACATTGATTTTTCAGAAAGGTAATACAATGACATGGTCTCCTTTCAGTTAGATACACACATATGAACATGGACATACAGAAAATGAACCAAAATGGCACACACTAAGGTGTTACCAGACAGATCACTGCATGGTAGAAATATGATGACTTTATAAGTTTGACTTGTTTGCATTTTGTTATTTTGTGTAATATGTTCTGTTTCTACAATAACAGCTTACTTTAAAAGGTGGAAGTTGTTGAACTGAATACACAAAAGGGGAGTAGATGGAAAAGTATGATTTTTAAAATTTTAATTTTGCAGTAATCTGGCTCAGTCTAGAGAAATAGCCTTGAAGGATATTTGTGTTGTTTATGCTCACTCCCCTTTTCATCGCAGGAGTTGTGGACGCTGCTAGAAGTCGCAGTCTAAATGTTTCTGTGACTGTCGTGCCGTTGTCATCACTCTGGCTACGTCCACTCAGCAGCAGCGTTTTCTCAGTAGGGTTCCTGGAACATATCTTGAAACCCAAGAACTTTGAGTGCAAATTATATAGAATGCTGTTGTTTTCTTTTTTTAGATTTGTTTATTTATTTGAAAGTTACAGATAGAAAGGAAGAGAGAAAGAGAGAGAGAGAGAGAGAAAGAGATCTCCAATCCACTGGTTCACTCCCTAAATGGCCACCCCATGTCCAGGGCTAGGTCAGACTGAACCCAGGAGCCTGGAACTTCTTCCAGGTCTCCCATGTAGGTGTAGGGGCCCAAGGAGTTGGGCCATATCCCTCTGCTTTTCCAGGTACGTTATAGTGGAGCATCCAGGACTCAAACCAGCACCCGTATGGGATGCCGGTGTCACGGACAGAGGCTTTGCCTGCTGTGCCACATCACTGGCCCTTGCTGTTACTTTCTAATTGTTGGAACAAAGAGCCTCTCCTATCCCTGCCCAAGAAAACAGACCCAGAGTCCTAAAGTGATTACTCGAGGCAGACACCTGGAGGATTGGAACACAGGTGTCTGGATGCAGAAGCCAGAATTTCTTTCTTGCAATTGAATTAATTAACCACTATATATTTATCACCTACAAGTGGGTAGAGGGAGGAGTACATGACTCCCTCTTTTTTTTTTTTTTAAATATTATTTGAAAGAGTTACAGAGAGAGGCACAGACAGGGAGAGAGAGCTTCCATTTGCTGGTTCACTCCCCAGATGGCTGCAACAGCTGGAACTGAGCCAATCCGAAGCCAGGATCCAGGAGCTTGTTCCAAGTCTCCCATGTGGGTGCAGGGGCCCAAGCACTTAGGTCACCCTCTGCTGCTTTCCTAAACCATGACAGAGAGCTGGATCGGAAGTGGGGCAGCAAGATCTTGAATTGGTACCCACATGGGATGCTGGTGCTGCAGGCTGAGGCTTCACCCCCTGCACCACAGCCCCGGCCCCCATGATTGCCTCTTATAGAGATGTCTTAATTGTCTGAGAACAGCCTCCACTGGGTGCAAAAGTCCGTTAAATTGTGGGACAGTGGCCTAAAAATTCAAACACGTTTATGAATTTTTAAATGACATATGCAAGATTCTTAATTCAACATCAAAATTCACTCACAGGGGCAAAAGTGTACCTTCATCCTGTTTCCTGGGAAAGTCGATATTCCAACGGTTGCATATGGGAAAGAAAAGAGAGGGGGCTCTGTCTGAGCCACAGTGCATCAGAGAGAAAATGAGCTTCAGTGCAAGCGCGCTCTTAGGAGATTTAGAGGCTCGTTTTCATTGATTGATCATGTTGCAAATATTTCTTAAATGAGTATTGCTGGCAGAAACCACAAGTCAGGTGTGGCTGGGCTGAGAAAGCCTGGGCTCAGCACTTAACTGTGACTCCTGTCTATTTTCCATAGCAAGAGGACGGTCCCCAGAGAGACCGAGCCAGACATGGAGACAGAGTGTTCCAACAAACAGCATCCGTCACGTCAGCCGCACAGGCAGGGCCCGGTTTGCACTCCTGTTTTCCTTTGGAATGTTGTATTTTTATTTCTTTGTAAAATTCATAGTTTTTTTTTTAATTTTTTAAAATTTTTTTGACAGGCAGAGTGGACAGTGAGAGAAAGAGAGACAGAGAGAAAGGTCTTCCTTTGCTGTTGGTTCACCCTCCAATGGCTGCCACGGCTGGCGTGCTACAGCCGGAGCACCGCGCTGATCCAAAGGCAGGAGCCAGGTGCTTCTCCTGGTCTCCCATGGGGTGCAGGGCCCAAGCACTTGGGCCATCCTCCACTGCACTCCCTGGCCACAGCAGAGAGCTGGCCTGGAAGAGGGGCAACCGGGACAGAATCTGGCGCCCCAACCGGGACTAGAACCCGGTGTGCTGGCGCCGCAGGTGGAGGATTAGCCTAGTGAGCCGCGGTGCCGGCCTTCATAGTGTTATAATCCAAAGTACACGATAAATGTCCACAAGCCCATAGTGATAGTAGTAAGTGTTTGCATAAAGTAATAAATGAAAGAGAAGAGATAAATCTTTTAAGCAGAAGAATTGCAAAGGATAGAGAAACTCTGCCATCAGCGAGGTAGGAAATAACCCTCACTCCTTAGCTGTGGACTGTGCGTGGTGACCTCCTTCTGCAGGGACACCAGAGAGATTGTGGATATGAAAGGAGCTTTCAAAAGCTCAGTACAGAGTATGTTTTTTTTTTTTTTTTCATTTTCTTACTTTTACTATTGCAGTGATCTGGTATGTTTTTACCTTCTCAAAATTCATGTTAAAACCCTGACCCCCAGTTATTAGGAGCAGGGGCCTTTGGAGGTGATGGCCTGATGTTGGCACCTTCACAAATGCGATTAGTGGCCTTATAAAAGAGGCTCAAGAAGGGCTGGCACTGTGACATAGAAGGTTAAGCTTCTGCCTGTGGTGTTGGCATCCCATAGGAGCGCTGGTTGGAGTCCTGGCCGATTCTGATCCAGCTCCCTGCTAATGCGCCTGGGAAAGCAGTGGAAGATGGTCCAAGTGCTTGGGCTTCTGCACTCATGTGGGAGACCCGGATGAAGCTCCTGGCTTTGGCCTGACCCAACCCCTGCCGTTGCCATCTGGGGAGTCAACCAGTGGATGGGAGATTCTCTCTCTCTCTCTCTCTCTCTCTCTCTCTCTCTGCCTTTCAAATAAATCAATAAGTCTAAAGCAAGAAGAGGCTCAAGGGACCCTGGGCCCTTTCCACTGTGTGAGGGCAGAAAAACAAGGCACCGTCTGTGAACTAGACAGCAGGCCCTCACCACGCGCTCAGTCTGCTGGCTCCTCTGTCGCAGACTTCATGGCCTCCAAAACCATGCGAAGTCAATCTCTGAATTTCTGTGTTTGTAGACCACAAACTATCTATCTCAGGGGTTAGCGCCAATTTCCTATAAATATTAGATAGTAAGTATTTTAGACTGGGTGGATATGAGAATATTCCAACAAAAGCTTATTGATTAAAACAAGTAGTGAGCCAGATTTATCTCGAGGGCTGCAGTTTGCCTGGTCCTGATTACCTACATTCAGGATCTGGTCTGTATCAAGATAGGAATGCTATTTGGGACAAATTGGCTTTGATTGATTTAATGTATGAAGTGATGCAGAGAGCAGGGGATGGCTCAAAAGTGGAATGGCTCAATCAGCGGGTGGGAAAAAATTGAAATCGTGTTGTTTGCAACAAAATGGATGCAACTGGAAAACATTATACTTAGTGAAATAAGTCAGTCCCCAAAGGGCAAAAACCATACATTCTTCCTGATCTGTGATAACTAATAGGATACCTAAAAGATAATCTATAGAAGTGAAGTTGACACTTTGAGATGCAATGGCTTTGAAATGCCCTTGTCTGGACTGTTGAGAAACATTTTTTTGAATAAATTTGCTAAATTTTTAGTATAACCATGTATATATAATTAATTGGAAATATATCTTAGTAAAATAAGAATGGTAATAGGAGAGGGAAGAGGTAGAGGGATGGGAGTGTGGGTGGGAGGATAGGTATGGTGGGAAGAATCACAGTGTTCCTAAAGTTGTACTTATGAAATACATGAAGTGTTTATTCCTTAAATAGAAGGTCTCTGGGGGGAAAAAGTGGTGGGAAAAGGGAAACAAGTTAGCACCAGAGTAACCCTGAAGAAATGTTATAGTCCTTAAAGTATGCTCAAGGCCTCCAACTGTGGTGTGGGCTGGCAGGTGCACTTGACCCAACTTTTCCCAAAGGCTTCTTCTCCCAAAAGAATAACTTCTGATTTTCATTTCATCTCTACCTTGTCTATATTCTTCAGAATTCCAATCCACCAAAGACAATATAGGCCCTTCCCTTTTATCTCAGGCTACCTGTGAGACAAAGCTGAGCTAATCAGAGATTTTACTGGAGGCTAGGGGATTGCAAAGGAGAGACACACTTGAGAGACTGGCTTGCGTCTGGTCCTGAGGCAAGAGTGAGGGTGATCACTTGTGGGGAGGAGCAGGGTACAACAGCTCCGACTATGGAGGAGCCAGAAACAGAGCGAATACTAAGAAATGATTTCCTTTTCCTTTTCACTCAGTTCCTCAATGTTTTCTTTTTTTTCTGAGTTGTTATTTTGATGTGAGGGTGGTGGCGGTGGCTGCAGTGCTGAGAAGTAGACAAGAGCCATCAAAAATATCTCTATCCAGACACTTCCCTCAGGAACACTGCCCACCTCTGCTCTGCACGCCATTAATATGTGTCCTTTCAACACTGTCTTTCTTTTTTTTTTTTTTTTTAAGATTTATTTATTTATTTGAAGGCTAGGGTAGGAGGGAGAGAGAGGAGGAAAGAGAGAAGAGAGAAAGAGGGAGAGAAAAAGAGATCTTCAATCTGCTGGTTCATTCCCCAAATGGTTGCAAACGGCCAGGGCTGGACCAGGTCAAAGCCAGGAGCTTCTTCCGGGTCTCCCACATGGGTGCAGGGGCCCAAGCACTTGGGCCATCCTCCACTGCTCTCTGAGGCCATTAGCAAGGAGCTGGGTTGGAAGTGGAGTAGCCAGGACTCAAACTGGGGCCTACTGGGTATGCGGACGATTCAGAGGGTGGGTTAACTTGCTGAGTCTCAGCTCTGGCCCCTACAATGTCTTTTTAACATTCAAGAGCAACAAGACACAGTATTAGCCAGATATGTATTAGAATGTGAACTTAGCTACAGTATTTGCAAGACAAACGCACAGCTGGCGCTTTAAAAATCCAGCCATTTGTCAAGGTACAAGGGAAAGATGGAGAGAAAAGCGCTGAGAGCAGTCAGTACTCATCTCTGCCTGTTCTAATCATGCTGTGTGTGCTCTGGTTGACAGTGAGGTCAGTGTGCACAGCTGGAGGATGCTCCTCTAGTGACGCAGTCATTGGAACGAATCTGAGTCTTGTTTTGGCTGAGGTAGAAGCAAGTTATTGGGAAAAATCCGGTCTACTATGTCCCCAGGGCATGTCAGGACTGAGGTCTTCTACGAGACCTGAAAGGTTTGGCTTGGAGATCTGTCACTATTTGTATAGGTATCTAACGTCTGATAAACATAAATTGAGGTCCCTTATGTATTTATAAAAAAGAATGAGCTGACTCATGGTAAATGAATTCAATATGAGAAATAGGAGAAAAAGTGTCCTCGCCTGCTGTAAGTGAAGTCAAATGCTTTAAGAATATTCTCTGAGAAGGGACATTACTTATGTACCACAGGAAATTGTGTTGTTTTACTCCTGAAGGTCAAACCTGGCGATGGCTAGAAAGAGGCAAAACCAGAATTCAAATCTAGGGCTCCTAACTACCGGGACAAGGTCCTTCCTACAATACCTCATTGAAATGTGAGATAGAAAAAACTCTTTTTGGAGCTCACGTTGTGCTTTAATTTATGGCTGCTTCCCATTGCTCTACTTACTTATAAATAAGTGATCAACCCTAGCATCAAAAACGTAAATAAGCTCCTTTTCCATAATTTTGCTGAGGTAAAATTGTATTTTAATCCATATTTACAAATATAAAAATGACACTATTTTGTGATCCAATTTCAGTTTACATTTAATCTTTTAATTTTGAGATGATTGTAGATTTCTGCGTACTTGTAAGAGATACTATAGAGAGATTCCATATTCAGATTCCATTACCATATACCAACACCATTTACCCAGCTGGCCTCAATAACTGTATAATATAATTATAGCACAATATCACATCTAGGAAACTAAGGTTAGAACAATCTATTGACCTTACTCAGATTTCAGCAGTTCCATATACACTCATTTTTGTGTATGTATTTGTACTTAGTTCTATTCAATTTTATCATTTGTTTGGAATGGTAAGACCCCCACCTCACAGTCAAGACGCTGAACAGTTCCATCTCAAAGGACACTCAAATTGTTTATTGTAGGCATATCCACTTCCCTCCTTGTCCATCTTCCTAATTCTGTTTTTTCATCTCTATAATTGTGTCACTTAATGAACACTGTATAAATAGTCATCGTATATACATTGTTTGAGGTTTTCTTTGCTCAGGAGTCATTCAAGTGGTAATATATTTCAATAGTTAATTCATTTTCATTACTGAGTATTCCATCGCATAGAAACACCATCATTTGTTTAACCATTTACTAGTTCAAGGTCATTTGAATAGGATTGCTTCTAGTTTGCGAATATAATGAATAAGATGCTGTGGACACTTGGGCATTCTTTTTTTGTGTGAATGTAAACTTTTATTACTCTGGGATAAATGCCCAAGGATGTACTTGCTGAGTCACAGGGTAACAGCATGATTCATTTTGTAAGAAATTGCCATATTCGTCTAAGAGTGGGTGAACCATTTTATATTTTCAATAGCAAAGTATAAGTTATCCATTTTTTCACATTCTTGCTGGCATTTGGGGTTAACATTTTTGTTTTAGCCCTTTTTATTGGTATGTAGTGATGTTGTTTGGAGTTTTGAGTTTCCTGAGTGACTAATGATGTTGGACATTTCAGCTACTTATTTGTATCAATAGGTTGACTTCAGTGAAGTGTCTGTTCATGCCTTTTGCCCATTTTCCAATTATTTATTTCTAACAGTTTGCCTTTTCTACTGTTGAGTTTTGAGGGTTTGTTATGAATTCTAGATACAAATTCTTTGGATAAGTGATTTGCAAATATTTTCTCTGAGTCTCTGGCTTGCACTTTCATCTTCACAGGGTATTTCAGGGAAAAAGGGTTTTTTGTTGGTCTCATTTCATTCTTGATGAGGTGTAGCTCATCAGTTTTTCCTTTTGTGGATCAGGCTTCAGTTGTCCCACTTTATTTGCCTTCTGTTTTCTTGAGGTTGGCATATTTGCACCTTCACACAGCAAATATTTGCAGCAAAAAGAAAACTTTGAGGACAAAATTGTGAGTTTCCCATGTTCTTTATTTTTTGCACACTCAACAATTTCAACATTGTTTGGTAACTTGGATTATTTATTTTATTTTTTAAAGATTTATTTACTTCAGAAGATGGAGAGAGAGAGAGAAAGGTCTTCCATCTGCTGGTCCACTCCCCAAATGGCTGCAAAGGCCAGAGCTGAGCAGATTCAAAGCCAGGAGCCAGGAGCTTTTTCTGGGTCTTCCACATGAGTACAGGGGCCCAAGCACTTGGGTCATCTTCCACTGCTTTCCCAGGCTATAAGCAGAGAGCAGGATCAGAACAGGAGCAGCTGAGTCACAGACAGGTGCCCATATTGGGTGCTGGTGCTACAGGTGGAGGCTTAGCCTACCACAGCACAGCGCAAGACCCAGCTTCTTTGCTTTATTGGCAGCTTTGAAATCAGGTGATGTCTGGAGTAGTAATAATTAAAATTGAATTTATTAATATAGTTTACTTTGTTCAAGTGATGCTCTTTCTGAGGCTTTGTCATGTTTCTGGTTTTGATGATTATACTAACTGATATATGCTACAAGCCTAGCCTGTTTCATGTGCAAAGGTTGTTTTATTTTATTACAAGGAATCTATGCAGTGTATGGGAATAGAGTCCATGCATGGACCCCAAAGCAGCTATGCCCCACGTTGAGTCTTTCCAGTTCTATGAATTCTTCATGTTTCCCTTTTCTCATTTGAAATGGGGATAACAGTGCTAACCATTTCATAAATTTTCCTTAAGAATCAAATGAAATGACATATGGAAAGCACATTAGAGAGAATCTGGCCTAGAGATGTTCTCAGTAAATGCTGCTCACTGTGATCCTAAGCTTTTCTTTATGTATGCAATCACTCTCAGATAAATCCCACTTAAACAGAAGACTTTTCAAGTTCCACAGCTGTTCCCCACCGCCCTTTCATGGCCGTTAAGGAATACATGGAGGTCAAATGGTAAAAACACTCATTGTCTTTGGTCCTCTAAGAGGTCCTCTAAGAGGGTATAATAATAATAATGGGCCTTTGGCTGGGAGAAGAACAGATTTTTTAAGCTGATTTAGAGGAGAGATGTTACCCAGTACATAACTTGCCCTTAGTAATTCTATGAAAGAACATGAATCCTAACAAGTTGCACCTTCGCACAACAAATCCTGAGACAAGGATTCAAGTTACTTGGAATATGATTAAAGAAAACATTGATAAAGGATCTGCAGATAAAATCGGGAAGGAAAGGCAGACAAAAAAGAATGAATTTTCAAACAAGTTACCACTAGATAGCAGCAGGAATTGAGTTTCCCTGAGAAGTCTGGAGATGGTGTAGAAGACATGACTCTTTATCTCATAGAGAAATCTCTGGGCTAGCACTGTGGCCTAGCAGGTTAAACTGCTGTCTGTGGTGCTGGCATCCCATATGGGTGCTGGTTTGACTCTGGGCTTCCCCACTTTTGATCCATCTCCCTGCTAATGTGCCTGGGAAAGCATCAGAGGATGACCCAAATGCTTGAATCCCTAGACTCAACATGGGGGACCTGGAAGAAGCTCCTGGCTCCTAGCTTCCAGACCTGTCCAGCTTTGGCCATTGTGGCATGGCCATTTGGGATGTGAACCAGTGGATGGAAGTGTCTGTCTGTCTGTCTGTCTCTAACTCTGCCTTTCAAGTAAATAAATAAATGTTTAAAAAAAAAAAAAAAAGAGGAATCCAGAGTTGGTCAATAGGTGCTTCAGAATGGAGGTGGATGCACTCCCAGTAGTTTCCATTGGTCCCAGATTTGGGAAAGCCTTCAGGTTAGCAACTGAAGGTGTTGGCAGTGGAAAGTTGAGGCAAGAAAACAGTGTCAAGTTGCTATGGGTGGAGCTCTTGTGATTGCTGCTACCGTCTGTCTCTTGCCCCTCACAGATCAGCTTATGCCTCATGTTGTTTGCTCTGTCTCATACTATTTCTTCAAGTCTGTGATCAGTTACAGTTAAAACTAAAATCCCAGCACTAGGAGAGTTCATGGACAAGCCACAGTTCCCACTGCTGCAATTACATTGAGGATGTAATTAACATTTATCAACTCCTTCCTCTGTCAACCATTCTAGATTTGCCTTGCCCTCGGCCAGCACTTCTGCATGTTGAGGTTGCTTACAGAGTGGGGTAGCCCTCATCTTCATCTCCAAGGGCTCTGGGTCGGTGTTTGCTGTGTCCTGGTGGTGCCATAGCTGTTAGTACTTGCTCATGAACAGCTACCACTGGGCATGAAAGCATCAAGAGGGCCTCCGTGAATTTTTTGAGTTCCAGGCCTATTCCTCCTCCCCCTGTTACATAGCTGTGACTTCTGATAATCAAAGGCAAAGATCTCTGGTCCTATAGAAATTCCTTTCTTTACTTGCCTATAATGAGAGATTTGGTGGAACTCTTACTGCTTTCCCTGGTAGCAGCATTCCCCTCACCTTAGACCCATCCATAGTCTTATTCCCCAGACTGAAGTGGATGTGGGAGTTTTACCTGGGGTAAGGATATCATCTTTAGTATGCTTCTAGGATTTGATCAATTGACCCATTGTGAGACAGACTTGGGCCAGGGTTCCATTTATTGCCTACACTCCACATTGTCCCCCTATTCTAATAGGGGCACTTCTGGGGATTGCATTCCCTGGTATTAGCATCCACTTAAACCTGTATCAAATATTCTTCAAGCAATCTGGCCGTTCTCTGCTCCAAGTACAGGTTCATGAAGAAACAGCTGTAGGTCCTTTTCAGGTGGAGTTAGTGAAATTGCCTATGTGTGTGTGGATGTGTATCTATAGCTATCTATATCTGCAAGTAAATGGTTGGTGCTAGATCTGAGATTGGATTCTAGTTTAGAAACTAGCGCAGAGTTGGAGGGTTTATCCTTCAGCTCCTCGCAGTCATTGATCGAAGGTTGTTTCGGGAGCAGTTTCCTGTGCTCAGAGAAAACCCTTAGGGCAAGAGTTGCAGTGGGAATTTTGGGTAGGCATGCAAGCAAATGGTAAGCACCGAAGGATCATGGGGTGGGGACATCCATCACATTGTTGACAGACTAGTTTGGAACGATTTGGGCTTAAATTACTCACATGTATCAGAGAGTTCAGTGGATTTCTGCATTAGCTAGGTACAGGATTTCTTTTTCTCTTTCATCCTAGTTTGTAAACTGATTGTGGCTAGTATTTTTTCCCTTCCAAATTAAGACTTAAAGCTCATTAATAAAAATCATTATTGAGGCACGCATTTAGCACAGATAAAGACATTACTTAAGACCCCATGCCTCATATCCAGGCTTCTGATTCCATCTTAACACTCTAATGCACACCCTAGGAGGCAGCAAGGTCAGGATAGCTCAAGTTCCTGGAACCCTGCCGCGTATCTGAGAGACCTGGGCGGAGTTCTGGGCTCCTGGTTTTGGCCTAGCTCTGTCCCAGTTGTGGCAGGCATCTGGGGAGCAAACTGGTGGTTGAGCAATCTCTCTGTCTCTCTGTGTGTCCCCCTTTCAAATAAATAAACTTTAAATAATTCTAAAAGCACCATATATGATCACTGGGAAAAATATTACAATGTAACTCAGGGCACAAGAGTTGGACATATACAGAAGAGAAATTTGTTCCTGTGCTGAGTGAGTTAAAGCATGGTAAAAGGCAGGTGCTTCAGACATCTCTGCTGATTGCCTTGTCTCTGGTCTCATCTCCTACAGCATCAGCACATCCCCATGAGATAGATAAGCTTCGAATATCCTCCTCACTTTATCACAAGGAAGGTGAATAGTAAAATATTAACATGTTCAAGATCACACCATGAATTTTAGGAACATCACTTTATCTCTTGGTTCTCATTTAGTATTCTTATACTCACTAAACTACTCTCTATCTCACTTCAATTGCTATCTCAAATTCTATTGGTAAACCCATACTCCACAATCTGTTTTCTCTGGGGGAATAGAGAATGGCAGGCTATCTATCATCCATCTTTGCTTTAGAATGAAATGTGACGCTTATGTTACTATAGTAATATATGTATTCTGTAAAAATGCCTCGCAGTCTGAAAATGCTGCAAATAAATTGGGAAATGAAGACAAATGCACTACTGAAAGGTTATAATTTTCAGCTCTCAGCATGAATTAGACTCCTTGTGACAATGTACCCTTGAAATGAGGCTGACAGTTCTCCAGCAATAGGCAGAAGCACAGTAGAATTATACATGTCTTGTGTGCCCACCCCCACAAAAGACACAAGGAACTTGGAATTTTTTGTTGGAAGAGTGAACCCCAATGCCTCATAGCCTTACAGTAATGTTCTCCTATTAATTTCATAGATACCCAATTTGTTGTTACTGAATTGTCATTGTCAGGGGTATTGGACGTCTAACAGCCCTGTAACTTGGTTTTGGGTATATTCTCATGTAGAATGCTGAGAGAATGAAGTACTGGAGGTATCAGACATTCATCCTCAGTATCCAAAGTGATCTTAACAAAAGTTGCACACACACACACACACATGGCAGGAGGGAACATGCATGTCAACAAAAACCCGATTTTCCAATTACTTCATCTCTTCTGTATTTATAGGTCAAAGAATGAAAGATCAGAATTGAATGATTGTATCTGTGAGTCTGTCAAGAAGTCAAAAGTGAAATTCTCCACATTTTGGGATTGTGGGCTCTCAGAATTTTAAAAATTTGTTCAGTTTTCTTTCAGAGTGGTTGATGTAGATTGAGAGGCCTGATTTCAAGTCCAATATCAACACTTGCTGTAGATTTTTGAGTAAATCGCATCATCTCTTTGACACTCACTTTTCTCATTTGCAATATGTGGACAGGAACACCAACCTCATAGGGTAGAATATTAAATGAGGTATTATAAGAAGTGATTCACATAGTGCTTGAACAACCCATTTTAGGTTCAGGAGCTTGAGCTGTTGGGAAAATCTGCCCTATCTAAATATACTTCTCTAACTAGAACATTGGCCCTTGGTCAGTCTTCAGAAGGACAGTAAAAGAAAAATCTAAGCTTTCGGGGCTGGTGCTGTGGTATGGGTAAAGCTGCTGCCTGCAGTGCCAGCATCCCACATGGGCACCAGTTTGAGTCTCTGCTGCTCCACTTCTGATCCAGCTGCCTGCTAATGCACCTGGGAAAGCAGTGGAAGATGGCGCAAGTGCTTGGGCCCCTGCACCCATGTTGGAGACCTGGAAGAAGCTCCTGGCTTTGGATCTTCTGAACCCCGACTGTTGCAGCCATTTGGGGAGTGAACCAGCAGATGGAAGATGACTCTTCCCCTCTCTGTATCTCCCTCTTTCTCTCTCTGTAACTCTGCCTTTCAAATAAACAAATGCATTTTTTAAGAAAAGAAAAATGTAATCTTTCTTTTAAATTCAAATTCTATTTATATGCAAGATTCGCTCTGATGGCCACACTAAGCCTTTTCTTCTTACCAGGTGTCAGTTTAAGACTCCTCACCACTGTAATTCCTGCCAATGTCCCCTGGTTTTTTTTTTTTTTTTTTTTTTTTTTAGATTTTATTTATTTATTTGAGAGGTAGAGTTAGTGAGAGGGAGAGAAGAGAGAGAGAGACAAAGGTCTTCCATCTGCTGGTTCACTCCCCAGATGGCTGCAGCGGTTGGAGCTGAGCTGATCTGAAGCCAGGAGCTTCCTCCAGGTCTCCCATGTGGGTGCAGGGGCCCAAGCACTTGGACCATCTTCTACTGCTTTCCCAGGCTATAACACAGAGCTGAATTGGAGGTGGAGCAGCTGGGATTCAAACTGGTGCCCATATGGGATACCGGCACTGCAGGCAGTGTTTTTACCCTCTACACCACAGCGCCAGCCCCAGCCCATATACTTTAATGTCTATTATTAGAGCTTGAGAATTGACTAATTTTTTGGTAGCTACATCTCAGAGTTGTACTAAGTTACTTTTCCATATATCACTATTTTACAGGGTGAGACAAACAGGGATATCTCATCTGCAGATTCACTCTGCAAAACTGGGAGTTAGGAACTCAACCCAGGTCTCTCACATGGGTGGCAGGAACCCAAGTACTTAAACCATCACCTGTTGCCTCCCAGGGTATGTATTAGCAGGAAGCTAGAATTGGGAGCAGAATCAGGGCTCACACTTATGATTCCCACACGGGATGAGGGTGTCCCAATCATGTCTTAACCATTCTCAAATTGTTATTTTTTAAGAAGACCTCTTTTGATTGCTGATGAAAACCCAATTAAACCAGGTTAAGCAAAAGGAGGGATTGCTTGGAAGGATAGCAGGGTTCTACTCTTGGAAAGAGCAAGCCATGTGGGTAACAGAGTGGCCACTGAACTTGAAGAAATTGTAAATGGAAACAGAGACCAAAACACAATCAGGATTTGATTTTGACCTCCTGTCTCAGATTCTAAGTTCTCACCCTTTGCTCTTGCTGTAGATTGGCTTCTTCCTATTGGCATAAAACATTACCTGGTAGTTCCTGTGTTTATATCTTTCTGCTCCAGCTGGAAGAGAAAGAATAACATTACTTTGTCTCAAAGACCGACCATTCTAGGGAAGGAGGTCTTTGGCTCAGCTTTGGTGGAGTATCTTCTCAACTGATCGGCTGTAGAGAGTGAGCTGGGTCTGATGCAAACATGGCAGTGCCTATGGAAATCATTAGGTAGTGTGGGAGGCAGGTGTGCAGTTACCAGGTAGGGAACAGCAGTAGGTGTCTTTACTATTGGGCCATGCATTGTCTGCAGAACCACCCACATGTCCTCCTTGTGTGGTCGGTCGTCACTGTGAATGTTGCATCATCCTTACATTCTTTTCCTCCTTTCTCTTAGTTACTCCTGCTGCTACCTCCTTTATTTGCAATTTAGATAAATTCTTCCATGACCCCCTTGTCTGGGGTTGGTGTCTAACCTAAGCTAAGCGATCCAATTATAGCCTAAATCTCTCACATCAAAGCAAATATCACATTATATCATCTCAACTCTAGTAGGCCAGAAAAACCAAAAGGGCAGAGAACTTATTTATCTTATTTCTGGGTCTTTAGCACTTGCCCTAACGTGTAGTGAGAACAATTGTTTAATAGACAATTGCTGAATAAATGCAAGCACAAGCAAAAGAACAGAAATGAATATGTTCTAAGAGCTGAAAAAGTTACAAGAAGGTTGTAATGGTAGACTACATTGTTTGGGACTTTCTTGAATAATACTCCTTATTGCCAGTTTAAACACTTACAAGGTGGCAGGCATTGTGGCACAGTGGGTTAAGCCTCTGCTTGGGACAACTATGTACCATGTTAGAGTGTCAGTTTGCATCTTGAGTACTCTACTTCCCAGCCAACTTCTTGCTAATGCTTTGTGGGAGACAGCAAATGATGGCTCCAGTGCTTGGGCCCCTGCCATCTTGTTGGAGACTCAGATGGCATTCTGGGCTCCTGGCTTTTGGGAATGAAGATTCATATTCATATTCATTTTCCCCCCATCTCTCTATCTATGTCTCTGCCTCTGTCTCTATCATCTCTTCTCCATATCTCTTCCCTTGCCTTTCAAGTGGATGAAAAGAGAAACATAAAAAATTAACACTGATTTTTTTTCCTTGCCATATCCAAAACTTGACACGTTTTATTTCACTTAGTCTCTGTGAATTGGGCTTTAGAATTTAAGTAACGTGTCCACGGTTCCACTGTAGCTGGGCTGAGACATTTGATTGTATGTCCTGTGTCCTTAAGTATTATCCAGCACTGACTGCTCTAAGCAGCTTCCAGATGACAGACAATGGACTCTAGATATTCTAGCCCTAAAAGTCTTTGTGACAGCAATTTTTCAGGAAGGAAGGGAATCTAGTACTTATAGGATCTTTGGCAATTTTTTTTTTTTTTTTTTTTTTTTTTAGTTTTTGACAGGCAGAGTGGACAGTGAGAGAGAGAGACAGAGAGAAAGGTCTTCCTTTTTGCCGTTGGTTCACCCTCCAATGGTCGCCACGGTTGGCGCGCTGCGGCCGGCGCACCGCGCTGATCTGATGGCAATTACACAAGTCGATAACAAGTTCTTATTCTTCCTTAAAGTGGATACAAATGTGAAAAATAAGACCAGCAATTATATTTCAAATATAAGGGGAGAAAGAAAAGCTATCTGATTAATCATTTGATGATGTTTGTTGAGAATCAATGGCATAAATTAGAGTAAAAATATGCTAAATTTGATCCTGATTTTCATCTTCCAGTATTATAGTGGGTATAAGTAAAATTTTATAGTATCTAATGAATTATCAGGTCCTGAATGACTCTTAATTTAGAAACAATGTCATAATTACTGAAGTTTTTTCGTTTGCTCTATTCTCAGAGTACATGCTTTCACATGACAAGCTTGCAGGTGAAACCTAATTATCAGAAATTCTTTCAAATCTATATCTAGTTTATTCTGATGGAAAATTTACCGGGGCTTCTCCTGAAGGCAAGTTTCTTGCATTTTCTTCTGTATCATCTATATTTCAGAAATCAAAACATGTATGTGACAAATGGAAATTTAGTCCATTATGCAGATAGCCTTTTTTTGGTTTTTGGTGCTGGGTGACACTAGTCCAAGAATATCGCAGGGTGATTATCCTGCCATACCGAGGGACGTGCCATTATACAAACGTGAAGGCTGACGGTGTGCTTGTGACCTTGACTTCCATTTATGGATATTCTACACTGTAATCATTTCCTGATTTTATAATTATAAACCCCAGGGTCGATTTTTTTAATTGTAATTTACTAGAGCTACAATTCTTGCAATTGCAATAAGCTCATCAACCTTTAGATCAGCGTTGTGTATTCATGCTTATGCTCAAGCACATGAAAAATTTGCATCTATTTATATAGCCTTGTTCTTATGGTGTTTGCTGTGCAGAAGCATCTTAGCTTGTTAGGATCTGGTTTGTCTATTTTTGATTTTATTGAGAGTGCTTTTGAGACCCGGAAATATGAATTTTAACAAGGACCTTCAGGAAGTTGTGTGAGAACCATGGATGGGTTTGGCAAGATGGATACAATGCATGGCTCAGCCTTAAGTATGAAGAATGGATAGGATAGGATAGGATAGGATAGGATAGGATAGGATAGGATAGGATAGAATAGGATAGGATAGGATAGGTAAGCTTTGCTATGGATGAGATAGGCTGTTTGGGGCTGGCTACTTGAGTTGTCTTTTTGGCAGCCCCTTCATTTTTGCACCTTAACCTAGTTTCAGGCCTGCTGAGACTCTGCATACTTGATAGATATGTGGGACCCAGCACTCGCTGGTGAAAACCGTGGGGCCACAGGTACTGCCTCTTAGCTGTACAATTTCACACAAGTTATCCACACGCTGGCCCCATTTCCCCTCAAGAAATCAGGAGGAACAATCCTATCAACTTTATAGAATTTGCTGTGAGGGAAAAAATGGGAGAATCCATGTTCAAGACTTAGAACAGTACCTGTGGCAGAGCAAGGGCACACTGCTCGTGCTATGGAATGGTTTTGTCCTCTGCGAGAAAGCTTAACCTCAGTTTCCAGTGGTAAATTCATGCATTTCCAAGACCCAACCCGTTCAGAATCCAGGTATGTCCGACCTACACGGCTGTGTCTTTGCCATCCTTTTGAGGACTGGCCCACAGGGGCCACTGTTCTTCCAATGTTAATTAAAAGGGTAGAGCTGAGGGCAGCACACCACACCCAGGTACCTGTGATTGCTTTCACATTAGCCAATGTCTCTCTTTAGAGGAGCACTGCACCCTTGATTGATATTATCAACTTAGTAAACAACCTTCACACAGCCTCCTAGAGGAAGATGTTGTATTAAAACAGCATTGTTAAAAATGAGGCTTCTGTTCAAATATGGTAAAACATATAAATGCTTAAAAATACATCAAATGAGGGAAGTACAATTAAAGGAATTTTATGTGAGACCCTAAGATCATTAAGAGAAACATGAAGTGTTTCAACCTAGTCTTTGTTGTTTTATTGTTATGAATAGAAAGATAAATGGGAAATTGCAGATAATTCTTGAGGCACGTGGAAGGGAATTGTGGGCATCTTTCCCACTTTGTTGGTGTTCTTAGCGGTCCATTATTTGATGTTTCCACATCCCAGGGTCTGTGTCTGCCTTACCTAACCTGGGGAACATTTCTCAATAGGTCTGTCTTTAGCCTCTTGCTGCACGAGCCCATTGGCAATCTTCCTAAACGCATTCTGCATAAACCACTGTCCCACTCCAGAACCTTCGATGATCCCCTAGTACCAGAGGGTAAAAGTAGCAGCTTCTCAACAGGCTCCCTTCCTAAACATGCCCTCCTCCTGGCTTCTCTCGGCCAACCTTGGCATGCCCTTAGTGCCAGACATGTGAGCCCTCTACCATCAGAGGTCGCCTCTGCTTTCTGACCTCCGTGCCGTTGCTCACGTTGCCTCCTCCTCTGGGCTTTCCCTGTCCAGCCTTTCTCCTGTGACATCTCCTATCTTGATTCAGATATGCATTTCTCTTTTTCTCTGAACTGAATCTCCTTCAGGATGGGAGGAAGGGTTCAGGCTTCTTTGTATTCCTGGCATCTGGCGTCCTGGATGCTCACTAAACATTTGTTGATGGTGATGATAATGATGTTGACTAAAAATCAGATTGATTCTTAGGGCTTTGTTGTGATTAGACTCTGAATTAATAAACCTAAATTGCTCCCCACGTTGGCAAGAAGGGCTATGATCAGGAGGAATACTTCCCAAAGAAATCCCAAGTCATTTCTTTCCTTGCTTTGGTGTTAGGTGGTACAACTTGAGAATCATGGGCGGTGCCACCATTGCTTCCAGCAGATGATTTAAGACTAGAGAGATTTTCTAAATTGTCTTCTCACTTCCAAATTCTATTTTTCCTCCCAGCTGCAGAAGGATGCCAGGTTTAATTTGCCACTTTCCCCCATCGCTCCCTGATTCTCAAGGATAATGCAAGAAGGGAGCTAGCAGGTTCTGATTTCTGCAAATCATTAAAGACATGGTATTAAAAGTTCATGTATTTCCTTTATCAGATTTGGAACTAATGTAGCAATACATTGAATGAAGGGGTGGAGAGAAAGAGAGAGAGAGAGAGAGAGAGAGAGACAGAGAGACAGACAGATTGAGGCTGCCTACATGAGGAGAAACCAGCTAGTGGAGGGAGAAGGGCAGGAGACAAGCAGTGCACATCATCTGTTGCCACAGCACCCAGAGCAGCAAAACAAGGGGGTGTTGCCTTCTCAGTCAAGTAGCCCTGACTAAGTCTCTTCCACCTACAGCCTCTCTGCTGAACCTGAGTTTTGGGGCCAGCATGGTCACGTTGCAGCTGACATTCCTGGGCCCCTGTGGACGTTTGTATTGAAGGGAGAGAGAGCTCCTGGTTCCTGTAGTGCATGGTGAAAAGTGAGGGCTGCAGATCAGGGTTTGAGTCTCAGTCCCATCACTGGCTCACTGTTATTCAGCCAGGAGGTCTCACTTTCCTCTCTGTGGGGCTGATAGTAGTATCCCATCCATGGAGTGGTAAGGGTTACATCACAGCAGGAGGATGCTGACCAGTGTCTAGTGCATAGCACATTTGCAATGAATGGCAGCTAGTTCTAGGACTATAGATTTTAACTCCACTCCTTCTGAATTGGTGAAAACAAATTCAAAATTCTTCCTGCATTGTTTCTCTCTTCCCTTCCATTATTCTTTCTGTCTTTTTCTTCCCCTTCCACACTGTCTTATCTTCAAGACTTTATCATTCTATTTGACTTCCTAGATAAAAAGCATTCATTGCAATTTTTTGGTCATTGAATGTAAATTTTTTTTTTTTTTTTTTTTTTTTTTTTGGACAGGCAGAGTGGATAGTGAGAGAGAGACAGAGAGACAGAGAGAAAGGTCTTCCTTTTTGCTGTTGGTTCACCCTCCAATGGCTGCCGCGGCCGGCGCATCTCGCTGATCCGAAGCCAGGAGCCAGGTGCTTCTCCTGGTCTCCCATGCGGGTACAGGGCCCAAGCACTTGCACCATCCTCCACTGCCTTCCCGGGCCATAGCAGAGAGCTGGCCTGGAAGAGGGGCAACCGGGATAGACTCTGGCGCCCCAACCAGGACTAGAACCCAGTGTGCCGGTGCCGCAAGGCAGAGGATTAGCCTGTTAAGCCACGGTGCCGGCCGGTCATTGAATGTAAATAGTTGATCAATAACTTATGAGAACGCTGCAGAATCTAATAGGACGGGCTAAACTTCCAGGTCAAGACGCCATTTCACTTGAAGAAACTGCACTTCAGGGGTACCCATTTAGAGGATCTTCCAACCATGAGGAGAAAGAAAATGGACTTTTGCTTCCAGGACCTCAAGTTGCCCCACTGTAAAGTGGAAGGTTGAGCTAGAAGAAGTGTAACAGGGATTCCAGTGGGTTAGAATTTTCCCCCCACATGATTGTCTGTATTAATGAGAAGCTACTCAATGAAAACCCTAGGCTTTAATAAGGGATAGGGAAGGTGAGCGCCATTCCTAGGGAGCATCCGAGGGAGGCTGGGCCTCGGCCTGTAGAGGAACAGGTGCTGGTGACCAACACTCCTTGGCGAGCTGGTTGTAGGGAAGTGTGAGGTGGCTAGCTGCTGGGCTGAGGTCTGCAGAGCCGGGAGCCCCCCAGGGTGGACAAATGGAAGGATGGGGGTCGGTGAGTTGCTGAGTAAGAGTAGGGGTAGATCTACAGAGTAAGCAGCTGGGGCCCTCCGGGTGCTGACCACCATCTGGGAGAGGAACAAGAGCTATCTTTTAGTCACGCCGGCGGCTTCCCTTGTGACTCGGCTGCTTCCTAAGTTGGCAAATGGGAAGCTGTCTTACTTCTTGTGGCCTTGGCTTCCTGCTTTGTTAGAGAAGGATTTGGTTACTAGTCTTGAGGGCTTTCGTGAGGGTTCGCGTAACTCGGGCATGGCCATGTGCTCAGCATGCAGCAGCGACTATTAGTAGTTCCCTCCTTCTGTCAGGCAAGAAAACCACTGCCAAGGAAGTAGAGGACTGGGCTGTTGGCTTGGGAGCTGCAGCTCTGCTCACAAAAATCAGCTGGGAAGCCCTTTAAAGACGCTCTATCTGGTTTGGTAGATCCGGGTGGGGCCCAAGAATCCGCAGCTCTGACAAGCTCCTCTGTGAGGCCCATGTTGCTAATTCACAGACCAGGCTTTGGGTCGCGAGAACCTACATAAGGCCACCTCTAAGGCTGTGGTGAGTTTAAATAAAATACTTAGTAAGCAGCCTGACCAATGGGAGCCCTCTGATTTATTGTAGCTGCTGCCCATTTTATTTCTGCAAGCAGCCGTTAAGGGGGTCAGATAGGCCGTTTTTCACAAGAGGCCAAGTGTCTTTTTGACAAAGTGTGTGTAGAGCTGTGCTCCTTGAAGTCTGGGCAGAACTGGGAGGAAACTTCTCCAGCTCAGAAGGAAATTTGTGGAGACCGTCACAAGCATGGATCCCAGGCTGTTTTGAGCTTTTAGCTCTCGGTGAAGTGGTTATTTAGAGGGGCAGCTCCAGCTGCCAGAGAGACAAGCCAGGTTTGAGACATCCAGTGTTGTTGAAAAATCTGTCCTGAAAGGCAAGGAAGAGAAAGATCATCCAAAAGCAAGATGGACCCTTCTTGACTGTGCTCCTCAGAGGCAAGTTTATAGCCCAGAACGGAACAGCCTGTTCTCTGTGGGCCCAGAGAGCACCGATCTTCAAGTTTTATGAGGACATTCTAGCACTTACAATGATATTAAAAATTTAATGCCTCTGCTTTGCTCAGTTAACAGTGTTCTTTTATAAATGGAACTGGATACCTGTCCAAGCTTCTTAGGCATCTGTCTGGTGCCCTGTTTGAGTCACCTCTTTGTGCTAAGCTGTCCCTGGCTGCTTGGGGCAGACACTCACTTGATATCCCCGTCATATGACTCAGTTTTGTTTTTACTTGCTGGAGATGTGTCAGAGCTCTTGGAAGTTTTTTCAAAAGTTAGCTATTGGAATAATTTCCTATCACCAGTCTTCTGACCCAGTGTCATCTTCTATTGTAGCTTTCCATTAGATTCACAGCAGGATTAAGCAAAAATCCTGTAGGCACCTCACCTTAATATGATCAGGTGCCAAGGAAATCTGTGACATAGATAGGTGAGGCTTATTGCTTTTCAAAGCAACTCACAAGCTTTTACATGAAAAAGCTGATTATACAAAAATAGATTAAGCCTTGTCCTAAATCCAAAGCAAAACTGCAAAGTCAGTGAAGCTCAGATTATGTATCTCAATGCTTTTGTTTTGTGCCCTTATCATCCACAAAACCAGGCTTTATAATGAAATTCTTTTCATTTATTACCGTATCCTATATCTGTGTTTATCCAAGAGTGGTCTATGGATCCCCTGGGTCAGGGTCGTCCGGGTAACTTGTAAACAACACAGTGCCACTTGGCACCACCCCAGGGCATCTGAACATGAGGCTATGGAAGCAGGAACCTCCACTTCGGCATTCTGAACCAATCCACACACTCTTATTCACGGTCAGTGATTGGGATGGTTAAGAGGAGATCGTTTCTGGCTCCTAGGGGTCTTCATAAAGTTTTATTGCAAAATAGTGTTTCCATGACTAAAAGAAAAGTTAGAAAATCTCTTCTGTAAGGAGTAGAAAATGATTCTATTGAGTTCAAATTCTGACTGCCAGTTGTTTTCTGTATGACCTTAGGCCAAGGTCTGGCAGATGATGACCAATTGCCAAGGGCCAGCCAGCCTATTTTGTAAATGAAATTTTATCAAAACACAGCCCTTTCCTTTCATTTACTATTATCTACGGATATTTTCAGCTGTCATGGCAGAGTTGAGTGCTTACGACAGACTGCGTGGCCTGCCAAGCCCAAAGTTAACTATCCGTTTTCTTCTTCTTCTTTTTTTTTAATATTTACTTTATTTGTTTGAAAGAGTTACAGAGAGAGGTAGAGACACAGAGAGGTCTTCCATCTACGGTTCACTCCCCAAATGGCTGCAACCAGGAGCTAAGAGTTTCTTCCAGGACTCCCACATGGGGGCAGGGGCCCAAGCACTTGGGCCATCCCCCACTGATTTCCCAGGTGGATTAGCAGGGGGCTGGACTGGAAGTGGAGCAGCTGAGACTCCAACTGGTACCCAGATGGGATGCTGGTGCTGCAGACCAGGGCTTTAACAAACTGCTACAGTGCTGGCCCCTGACCAGCCTCTTACTTGGATGAATTAAAACATCTCTCTCAGCTTCAGCTGTTCTCATCAAAAATATAAAAATAATAGCACTTATTTAGTATGGTTATTAAAACATTTAAAGAATATCATGAATGGAAATTTCTTAGTATGGTTTCTAATGATCATGTTGGCTACAATTTATCAAGAGCTTGCTGTGTGCTAGGTACTGATCTAATCACTTTACATAGATTTCTTATTCTTTCTGACAACACTGTGAGTTCTTATCATTATTTCAATTTTTTAGATGAAACCATGAGAGTGGAGAGATGTCGTGTAATTTGTCCAAGTTACACAGACTATGAGTGATTGGCTCAGGATTTTTTCCTTGAGCCTGTTTTCTTCATTGTGCTGAATTCCTCCTCATGAGCTCAGTTTCTTGTCTTTCTTGACCCTCGTGCTGCTGGAGCTCCCTGTACTTGTGCTCTTAAAATCAGCTCCCCGAACAGGAGAGGAGTCTGAGGTGGACAAGGATCACAGAGACTTTAAAGTCATGAAACCTGAGACGGTGGGCCCAAAGTCCCATGGTCAGGTATGGGCAAAGGCAGCTCTGCTACTCAGAGGAACCTGTCCTCACCAGCCAGATGACAGCATTGAAGGATTGACTAATTTCCCTCGGGGTTGGAGAAGAGAAAAGTTCTTTTGTGGAGCTGAATAAGAACTGAATAATTAAGTCTTTTCTGCCATCTGGGTTCAAAGCTCTTTCAAACACATCCATAGTAAATGAGTTGAACCTTTAATGCTCGTCATACCCAGACCACCTTCTAAGGTGGCCATATTAAATCTGTCAAGTCCCTGGCTCTCCTCATCCCTAATTCAGTTTTCGGTGAGATCCTCCACTATGGCCATATTGGTTATTAAAATATTGAAATACTGGCCGGCGCCGCGGCTCACTAGGCTAATCCTCCGCCTGCAGTGCTGGCACACCGGGTCCTAGTCCTGGTTGGGGTGCCAGATTCTGTCCTGGTTGCCCCTCTTTCAGGCCAGCTCTCTGCTGTGGCCCGGGAGTGCAGTGGAGGATGGGCCAAGTGCTTGGGCCCTGCACCCCATGGGAGACCAGGAGAAGCACCTGGCTCCTGGCTTCAGATCAGCGCGGTGCGCCAGCCGTGGCAGCCATTGGAGGGTGAACCAATGGCAGAGGAAGACCTTTCTCTCTGTCTCTCTCTCTCACTGTCCACTCTGCCTGTCAAAAAAAAATATTGAAATACTTTTAGATCCATTAAAAATCATGGTTGCCCCAATCTGCCTGGTGTCTTCCCACTGACCTGGATGTCTGAACTTCTATTTCCCCTCAGCTGCTCATAATCCAGCAGTTAAAGAGTTAATTCCTGACAACTTAAGGGATTTAGAGGATCCTGCCCCAGGCTCCAGGTTAACATTTGTTCTGAATGTTCACTGTGAGTGCAGAACTGATTACTAACTGCAGAAATCTGGATGTAACCTCAGCCTGGAGTTCACTCGCTTAGTACAATACAACGAGATGAGCTAATCATATTCTTTCTCTAGAATTTCTACTTAGTGGCTGGTGCTGTGGCATAGAAGGTTAAGTCTCCCCCTGCAGTGCTGGCATCTCATATGGGTGCTGGTTCAAATCCCAGCTGCTCCACTTCCAATGTGGCTCCATGCTAATTCTCCTGGAAATGTAGTGGAAGATGGCACAAGTCCTTGGGCCCATGCACCCATGTGGGAGACCCAGAAGAAGCTCCTGGTTCCTGGCTTCAGCCTGGCCATTGTAGCCATTTGGCGAGTGACCCAGCAAATGGAAGATTCTCTCTCTCTCTCTTTCAAATAAATAAATAAAATATTTAAAAAGAACTTCAGATTAAAATAAATTTCTACCTAGAAGACAAGATGGCAGAACTCTAATAGCAGGAGTTGGACACTTAAGAGGATTCTGGAAAGGCTTGTGGCCAGTGTGGGCTCTGAGTAAGATTAAGAGGCAAAGAAGTTGAAACTCCAGGAGTAGCGAAGATTAGAGGGGAGAGAGAAGAGATGGAGCACATTTGTAGAAGGGAGCAAGGACACCAGGAGAGACAGCATCAGGTGACCCAGGAGAGGGACAGTAGGTCCTAGGATCCACCTGGGTCATTGATTATCTTCTAGGTGTTCCCTTACTCAGTCTTAGTCCATGGGACTGCTTTAACAATACCAGAGACTGAGTAATTCACAAGTAATGGGAATTTATTTTTCACAGTCTGGAGTCCAAGATCAAGAGAGGTCCAAGATCAAAGCACTAACTTCTGGTGAGGGCCTTCCTGCTGTGTCCTCACCGAGTGCAAGGTAGAAGAGCAGAAAAAGAGCCAAGTTCCCTCTATCAAGTCCTCTTAACAGAGCAGTGATCCGCCATGAGGACAGAGCTCTCATGACATAAACACTTTCTCCAAGTCCCCACATCCCCAGGTTGCTGCACTGTGACTTAAGATCCCAACACATGATCCTTGGAAGACATTCAGATCCTAGTAGACTCCCCATAGGCACCTAAACCAAATCTCTTTTCCTGAATAAATCTGTTCATTGAAATAAAAAAGATCAGTATAGTATTCTTTTAAGTTTTTAAGGATTTTATTCAGTGAGAGGAAGGCACAGGAAAGCGAGGGCTTTAATTGGGGGAGAGAGAGAGAGATCTAGAAGCTAAGTTGGGTCCATAACAGGCAGAGAGCAGGACAGGAGCCACGTGGATCAAGCGTGCAGGCAGGAAAGCAGAGAGTGGGTGGCCTGAAGGCCACGTGCCCACAGGGCAACAAGGGCTCAATAGTCCTCCATTCCATTTAGATCAAATCACCAGAGACACATTTAAATAATGGGATCAATTGTGAGCAGCACCATTCACTGGATATCTTTGACAGCATCTGCAAGACTCTTCAGGCACTGAGAGAAATAGGCCCTTGCCGTGCTGAGGTTAGATAAGATTAGCAGCTGGGCCTAGAAGCCAGAAGAATGCTCTTCTCTCATTATTGGCCTTGATTCAGGACAACTGCCCAGGAGCATGTATTATCACGTTTAATAATAAAATGGACATTGAAATGGTAATGAGAATATTATGGTTTTCCAAATGAAAGGCCTCAATCTAATACATTTTCCTTTGAGAACACTAATTTGAAAATAAAATCATAGTTAATTTGAGTTAAATTCAAGGAACAATGGAAAATAACTAGCAAAGCCATTTATACCACTGCTGTTATACCAGTGCATGTACACCCACGTGGCCATCTTCCATTTCTTATTTCCCGGGAAACTGAGGACAATGGATGAAAGATCTTCACAACTAAATATTCCCCAACTATTATTTTTAAGTGAATATAAAATGTACACAAATTGGAAATATCAAAGACTAAAGAGTTGAGAAAATTTTGTGTAAAATATTGATAATAGGCAAGATTATTGCTGGTCTAGCTCTTGGAATGGAGTTTCAAGATGATCCAACAGTCAGGAGAGGAGCCATCCCAAAGCTTGCCATTCATAGTCCTCCAAGATCTGCCCCAGGACTTCATGTTGCTGCCCTCTTTGCTACATACCCTCCACGCTGCCCACTCAGGGACAGCCCTGGTGCTCTCTTGTCCCCCTGTCTTTGTTTTCTTTTTCCTTCTACTCAGAAAACTGAAATCCTGAGGATGGAAGTTCTATGAGTCCTATAATATTCCCATCCCCATGATTTCTGAGTCACTATTCATGATTATGAATTTTTATTGTATTTTGCAAGGCTTCTTGCCTTATTACTTTTAAAACATAACGCTGACCCTGTTATCCAATGTGTGTGTGTGTAGAGGGGTGGAGTACATGCTCTACTTTTTTTTTTTTAAGAAGTAAAATCTTCAATTTTATTCCTTCTGACAAAATTGGTTTGACTATCCAAGGTTTTTTTTATGTCTTCATATGTACTTCGGAGTAAAATATTGAGATGATTTGTGTCAGGGCATACATGACAAGGGGAATCGCTGCATCCCTCAAAGGGACAAGATGTTGGCGGGATTAAACATCTTCCCAGGGCAGGTGTTTGGTACAGTGGTCGAGATGCCGCTTGGGACACCCTCACCCCATGTAGGAGCACCTGGGTTCAGGTCCTGCCTCTGCTTCTAATCCAGTTCCTGCTAATGTGCTGGGAGACAACAGGTGATGGCACAAGCGCATGGGTCCTGCCACCTCGTGGGAGATGTGGATTGAGTTCCCAGCTCTTGGCTCCAACCTGGCCCAGCCCTGGCTGTATGTGCATTTGGGGAATGAAGCAGCAGATGGAAAATCCCCTTGTGTCTTTATGTCTCTGCCCTTTCACATAAATATAAATAAAGATTATAAAAAAAAATTAGTCTTCCAGGGAGGTCTAACCAACCAGGACACTGTAGAAATTGAACATCTGTGATCAGAGAGGATTGTTATGGGTTCAGTTAGGTCCCTCCAAAAAGATGTTTTTTTTTTTTTTAACTTTTATTTAATGAATATAAATTTCCAGTGTACAGCTTTTGGATTACAATGGCTTCCCCCTCCCATAACTTCCCTCCCACCCGAAACCCTCCCCTCTCCCGCTCCCTCTCCCCTTCCATTTGCATCAAGATTCATTTTCAATTCTCTTTATATACAGAAGATCAATTTAGTATAAAGATTTCAACAGTTTGCACCCACATAGAAACACAAAGTGAAACATACTGTTTGAGTACTAGTTATAGCATTAAATCACAATGTACAGCACATTAAGGACAGAGATCCCACATGAGGAGCAAGTGCACAGTGGCTCCTGTTGTTGACCCAACAAATTGACACTCTAGTTTATGGCGCCAGTAACCATCCTAGGCTGTCGTCATGAGTTGCCAAGGCTATGGAAGCCTTCCAAGTTCGCCGACTCTGATCATATTTAGACAAGGTCATAAAAGACAGAGTGAGGATAGTAACCAATGATCCTAAGAGTGGCATTTACCAGGTTTGAACAATTATACAGCATTAAGTGGGGAAGAGGACCATCAGTACACACAGGTTGGGAGTAGAGCCATTGGTGGTAGAGTAGAGGTTATGATTACAAAGGAATGAGGCCCAAGTGCACTAGACAGGGCCTAGAACAAAGGACAGAGTCATTATTAGAGGAGCTAAGAAAGGTGCTGTCTAAGCTACAAGTAATTTTTCTGATTGAGAGGCAAATAGAACCTGATAGAAGGGGCTTGATAATAATCTGGTGGGCTTTAGGCCTTGTAAGTTAAGAGGCCCAGACCTATCTGTCTCTTCACATGGGGTATATCCTAAGGGAGGTGTGAACCTCCTAGGGGAAGGCACTCTGTTGACTTTCATTACTTGGCAGGCCTGGGAGGAGAGCTGGCCAGGTAAAGGCAGGTGGCATCTCTAACAAGAAATTTACAGTTCTGCCTGCAATGTTGCTGACCCTACGTGACCATCCCCTCAGCTGCAGTGGTCACTTTGGAAGTTGGGCTGAGTGAAGGGCTTTTCAGCTTAGAGCCAATAAGATCTGTGGCTCTGACCTGGGCATCCTTCGACTCCAGGGCAGGTCCATTTCCAGTGATCCAACTCTTGGCAGAGCTGCCAGGGCTCTTCACAAGCTGACTTCTGCTGAAGCCCAGGCTTACCACTTTGAAAGCCACTGCAGTGGACTGGCCTGTTGGGTCTCCTTGAGGGCAGATCACTGTACAGATCAGCCATTAATAGGCCTGCCACCCATTGCTTCTGAAGCCGAGCTTTCTTTTCCTCCTGGTTTGTGTTAAAGCAGACCAGAGGATGCAAGTCAAGGGAGTGCCCATGTCCCATCTCTAATCTTCAGTGGCCTGAACTACAAGTCTATAGTCACAGGCATGTTCTGAAGTAGTTTTTCTAGGGTAGACAATGCCCATGAGGAAAATTATATTCTCACTTTAAAACTTTCTTTCCCTTTGGTCTGAAAGGGAGGTTTTGAAGCCCTAACCCTCAGTGCCCCAGAAGGTAACCTTATTTGGGAATAGAGTCTTATCAAGGGTGGTCAAGTTAAAATGAGGTCATTGGGGTGGGCTGGAGCCCTGTTTGAATGATGTCCTCATGAAAAGGGGCAGTTTGGCCATGCAGATGTGCACAGAGGGAAGACAGTGCAAAAAGATGCAGGAGGAGATGGCCGTGAACGAGCCCTGGTCCAAGGGAGGCTCCCAGAAGCTGAGAGAGGAGCCTAGAAAAGTCCCCCCTCAAAGCCTGCAAAGGGGGGATGCTCTAGCGACAGTGATTTCAGGATTCTGAGCCCCCAGATTAGAGTACTTTGGTACAGCAGTCCCAAGAAACAAATACAAGGACCCTGCAGTAACTTGGGGTGGGGCCTTCAGGCTGCCTAGGAAAGCCGAGATTCGAGGGGTTGAGGATGAGGCTGCAAGTCAGGATGTGAACCGAGGTGAGAAAAATCACACAGGCTTTGGAGCCAGGCACACCTGGATTCCATTCCCAGGTTTGTCAACTTGTGACTGTGTCACTTGTGGCAAGCAATCCAATCTTTCAGCCCCATCTGCTGAGTGTACATGGTAATAGCCTTGGCAGGAAAGAGTTGCTTTGTGCTCTTCAAGGGACATTTGTCTGATAATTAGCTAAACAGTCAACAAATGGGGCCAGTGCTGTGGCAGGGCCAGTCAAGCTGTCATCTGTGACACAGGGATCCTATAAGGGGGCCGGTCTAGGTCCTGCTGTTCCACTTCCAATCCAGCTCCCTGTTGGTGTGCCTGGGAGAGCAGTGGAAGATGGCTGGGTCCCTGGATTTCCCTTTGCCACCCACGTGGGAAACGTGTGTGGAGCTCCTGGCTTTAGCCCGGCCCAGCCCTGAACACCACAGCCGCTGGGGAGTCAGCCAGCAGAGGGTAGGCCTCTGTATCTCTTCCTCTCTCAACAATTTGCCTTCCAGACACAAAATGAAGCTCTCCGTCGATTTCTGTGCTGGAAACAGCCAACCAGGCTTACTCTTCGCTTGTTTGTGAGCTGCCCTGGGAGGTGCCCTATACAATTTTTTGGGTTTCTCACACCAGACTGTTTATTTTTCAATTTATTATTTTTTTTTGAGGCAAAGTTGGAGAGAGAAAGAGGGAGAGGTAGGGAGGGAGGGAAGGGGGGAGAGAGAGTCTTCCATCCACTGGTTCATTCCCCAGATGGCTGCAATGGCGAGTTGTGCCGATCAGAAGCCAGGAGCTTCTTCTGTGTCTCCCATGGGGTGCAGGGGCCCAAGCACTGCTTTCCCAGGCCATAGCAGAGAGCTGGATCAGAAGTAGAGCAGAATCAGTGCTCATATGGGATGCCGGCACTGTAGGCGGCGGCTTTAACCCACTATACTACAGTACCGGCCCGCCACTGTCTCCTATATCAAAACTTATTGCAGATAAAGAAACCAACATGCTTGTTTTCTCCCAGGCAGCCGTAAGCTCAGTAGCCTTGTGCAGCAGGTGATCTCACCCACCAGAACCTGGGCGGCCTCTGCAGGGAGGCTGAAGTGCCATTTGGGCTTCATTCCACTTGGGGTCAGTATTGCGCTCCTGATTGCAGCGGTGTTCTTGTTTTTGTAACTTGTTTTTGTAACCTGGGAATCTCAGTGGAAATATCCATATAGTAACAAAATTGGAAAACGAGAGCCTGCTCCAGCCCTGGTTCCTGTCTCCCTGGTCCCTGATTCCAAGGGCCAGCCACAAATTCATTTGGTAGCGAATTTGGTGGCCAATTCGTTATGACTCCTTGTCTTGATAACCTCTTTTAAATCCCTCCTGAACCTTTGTATTCTCCTAAATGCTTTTCAGAAGTGTCTTACAGGGTAGCTTAGCATCTGCACAGGTTTATGACAAAAGCTTAGCAAAGAGGTGGGTGGGTGGGTGGGGGGGCAGGGCTAAAGGCAATGTTTTACCTGTAGTTGCTCTACACTGCTATCAGCAGGAGCCATTGGGACTATTAAATAGTTACAATTAATTGTTTGAAATAGAGGAAAACACAAAAACAGTGGTTCTCAAACTGGGCTTCACATTAGAATCTCCGGAGAACTAAAGTCCCAGTGCCTAGGACATAGCTTAGAGAGGAGATGGGGGGGGGGGGGGCACTTGGGAGCAGCATTCCGGTAGGAGCAATTTTTAAAGCTGCCCAGATAATTACAACTGACCTGAATTGAAAACTGGGAGGGCTGGAATAACCGTATTCACAGAATTCTGGAGATAAGTTAGGCTGAAAATGAGCCAGAAATCAGGAAACCTGGGTTCTACTTCATCCTATTCTATTTATTATAAATGTCATGTTGGACAAGTTACATCACTACCGTGGTTGTTCTGTATGTGCTGGGAATCCAAGGTTATGGAATGTGACAAACATTTAAAATGTTTTCATGTCATTTTAATATTGTACCATTTTGGTATCTTGATGGGGTTAAGTAGTATCTTTCCTGTTTCTGGGTTTTACTCTCTCGTTTCCTGAGCTTCATGCTGGTAATAGAAGCAGATTCTCCTGGATGGGTAGTGGGCAGAAATGTGCATTTAAAAAAAAGCCACCTGTAGGACTTCCACTTCTAGAAAAATGGAGCAAGTGCTTTTCACTCCAACCTTCCACTTGGCACAGCTATAACTCTGGATGTGATCTGTAAAACAAACATAGGAAGCCTCTGAGAGATGGAGAGAAAAAGGTGGCCTAACTAGAGGCTAAGCAGGAATGGTGGCTAAAAAATGATGCAAAAACTTAGAAATCCATGCAATTATTTTTTATTTTTTAAGATTCATATATTTATTTGAAAGAGTTACAGAAAGAGAAAATCTTCCATCCATTGGTTCTGCTGGTTCACTCCCCAAATGGCCACAATGGCCAGGCTGAAGCCTGGAGCCAGGGGTTTCTTTCAGGTCTCCCATGTGAGTGCGGAGTCCCAAGCACTTGGGCTATCCGCCACTGCTCTCCCAGGCACATCAGCAGGGAGCTGGATCAGAAGTGGAGCAGCTGGGGGGCCGGTGCTGTGGCACAGTGGGTTAAAGCCCTTGCAGCCATCTTGGGAGTGAACCAGTGGATGGAAGACCTCTCTCTCTCTCTCTGTCTCAACCTCTCTCTGTAACTCTGTCTTTCAAATAAATAAAAATAAATCTTAAAAAAAAGTGGAGCATCTGGGACACATGTAGGCTGTGTGCAGGCTGTAGCTCAGCCTGTTTCACTATAATTCCAGCAGTACATTATCTTTCATAATACACACTTCCCATGACCTTTTTGAAGATTCCTTGTATGTAGATGGTGAACCTAGACTTCCCTGCACCTGCAGGCAGTGTGGCGCTCCTTCCTCTCCATGCTGACTTGGTGTCCAGGGAAGCGCAGTAAGGGGCCTGAGTGTCTCCCTCTGCACTCTGGTGTCAAGCACCACTCCCAAAATGCTTCCCTCTGGTTCAGTGGAGGCCTCCAAGCAAGGAGCATGAACTTCCTGATCCCTCTGCTGATAATGAAGTCCCCTACCTCCCTGACATGGCAATATATGTGGGGCCAAGGAGTCTGGCCTTCATCTTCTCCCAGGGGTGAAGAGAGACCGTCCCCCATGGCCAGCTCAGTTTCATCATAGGCCAGCTAGAGTCTCCCAATATGCTGGTTGTCCAGAATCTGATAGAAAACCACCTGTCATACCAAGAACAAGAATATCTCAACTGAGAGAAGAAAACCAACAGATGCCACCATCGAGATGCTGCAGGTATTGGAGTTTTCTAAGTCTTTTATAATGCAGACATCTTTTTTTTTTAAGATTTATTTATTTATTTGAAGGTCAGAGTTACACAGAGAGAGGAGAGGCAGAGAGAGAGAGAGGTCTTCCATTCGATGGTTCTCTCCCCAGATGGCCGCAATGGCCGGAGCTGTGCCCATCCGAAGCCAGGAGCCAGGGGCTTCCTCCTGGCCCCCCACGTGGGTGCAGGGGCCCAAGGACTTGGGCCATTTTCTACTGTAAAGCATACATTTTGGTTTTTTAACTTTTATTTAGTAAATATAATTTTCCAAAGTACAGCTTATAGATTACAATGGCTTTCCCCCACCATAACTTCCCTCCCACCCGCAACCCTCCCATCTCCCGCTCCCTCTCCCAATCTATTCACATCAAGATTCATTTTCAATTATCTTTATATACAAAAGATCAATTTAGTATATATTAAGTAAAGATTTCATCAGTTTGCACTCACACAGAACATAAAGTGTGTAATACTGTTTCAGTTATAGCATTAATTCACATTGAACAACACATTAAGGACAGAGATCCTACATGAGGAGTAAGTACACAGTGACTCCTGTTGCTGACTTAACAATTTGACACTCTTGTTAATGGCGTCAGTAATCTCCTTAGGCTCTTGTCATGAGTTGCCAAGGCTATGGAAGCCTTTTGAGTTCGCTGACTCTGATCATATTTAGACAAGGTCATAGTCAAAGTGGAAGTTCTCTCCTCCCTTCAGAGAAAGGTACCTCCTTCTTTGATGGCCTGTTCTTTCTACTGGGATCTCACTCACAGAGATCTTTAATTTAGGTCCTTTTTTTTTTTTTTTTTTTTGCCAGAGTGTCTTGGCTTTCCATGCCTAAAATACTCTTGTAGGCTCTTCAGCCAGATCCAAATGCCTTAAGGGCTGATTCTGAGGCCAGAGAAGCATACATCTTAAGTCTACTTTAATGAGCATTTACGAGCAGGCCTGAAACAAAGGGAAACAAACTGTTCAGGTGATGTTTTGCCCACCAACATTTGAAGATCACCACTTCAGTCCTGTCAGAGGGAGGCAACTGGCCAGCTATGTCTTAGTTTCTTGAACCCTAAACAGTTTTCCGAGGGCTCAGGACTGCTTAATATTAAATACCTCGTGAGGGCTTCCCACTTGTTTCTTGGCAGTCTTGTGTTGAACCAACATAGCCTGAACCAGAGCACATACAGTATACAACCTCATGGGCTGTTATGGCTGAAGGCTTTAGCAACCAAGAAGCGACACCATTTCGTGTTACGTAATCAAAGTACAGCTGTCTTGGACTAGCTCAGACCCAACTTAGGCCACATCTCTTATCTCTTACTAAGGACAACAACTTTTCTTGTTGCTCCTACTCATTGTAGCTCTCAGATGCTCTACTTACTGCTTCACCCAGGGTCAGTCCAGGGGAGGGTGGAATGTGTTTGGGCGGCGGTCATTCCCTGGATATTGGTGGGAAATGGAGGAATGAGGGGAGACTGGGTGTTCCTCTCTCTCCTTCCACTGTTCCTGCTTTCAGTGGAGCCACTGACACAGAACTCCTGTCATCTGGTCTCCCTCCTCTTTAAGATCCACAAGAAAGGGAAGAATGCAGTGAGTTCCACTTCAGTTTCCCACCACGGCCTGCATGAAACTGGAGGTTTAGAGAACCTTACAAAAGCTCTGTGCTTGGGAGGAGGAAACATTCTGTCCCTGGGCCTCATCTCTCTCCCTTTCCAACGGGGCTAGCCAGAGTCACCAGTCTGGTGTCTTCTCAGCGATACTTGTGAATGAAGAGATTCTTTCCTGCCCATTCTCACCCTGAAGTGAGGAGGAGTCCCAGGCAGCAGCAGCACTTGTTGTATCCAGTCATACGTGAGCATCTCACAGTCCCAGTCTTCTGAACGTCTACTTTGAGCTTGTGCCTTCTCTACCCACCAATGGAGAGAAGGCATTGCTTCCTGTCATGCGTTCAGTTTCAGGCTGCAGAATGGTACAGAAGCAAAAAAAAAAAAAAAAAAAAAATTCTCCTTTGTCTTGCCAAGCCCTGTGATTCCTCAGTCTGCTGATAGATTGTCCAAAATTTTCTGAACAGCCAGCTCTTCTCCAAATGACTGGGTGATTTTAAAGAGAGGCAATTGGTCAAGTGAGTCCTAGGGTCTGCTTGGTAAGTTAAATACAGCTGGTTGATTCCTGACCTTGCTTATTTATACAGATGTCATTTTTGGCAAAAGCCCACTCCATCTGCAAATAGGAATAGGTAAGGTTTAGAAGAGGAAAGAGTAGTAGGAAACGGAGTTGAGACTTTTGATATATTATTTCCCTAGGCTTTTCTGTGAGAGGGTACTGTAAAAGGTTCTCAGAAAGTTGATTTTAAAGGTGAGTTTATTTTGGTGCAAAAATTGCTGGAAATCCATGTGTACATTTTTCATACTACTCATTTTCCGTGACATTTTTCAAACACCCCAACCTAGTATAGATGGATTTTGAAACTTTTTGCAGCAAAATGAACTAAACTTTCAAACCTCATTTCCATGAACAGCCGGGAGTACCCTCCTGTTTTCTTATGCAGGGATGCATGACTGGTGATTCTTCTCCATTCACATCGAAGGGCCCCAAGTCTTGCTGAACCAGAGGCAGTGGGAGTTAAAGTTTCCCAGTTCAGTGCGTCTCTGTCATCATCAGGTGGCTCTTCAGAAAGTCGGGAGCTTTGGAGGGGGTTTGTGGTGAGGTTTTTAAATAGCAGTGGAAGTTGCAAAGATGGGTTACTGATGAACTAGGGAACGTCATGATCCAGGGCTTATTGGAAATGAGGTCACCACTAAGAGCAGGAAGGACTTGCTGGTAGACGTGATGGCACAGAGGATGCGGCCTTGAAGAAGAGCCCAGTGAAATAAAACACAACTTTTATGCCATGACAGAGTGCCTAAGGAAAAATATCTGAGGCCTCTGAAGTGGGGAGTTTTGAGAGAGGTTCTAGGCAGGTGGCCTTAGGTGCTGCTGAACGTGACCTCTTATTTTGTAGCATGCAACAGGCATCCCAGAAAGTGTGGCTGCAATCTCCAGCGTCCCCACCGTCCTCCCATTGACCAGTGGGAAGGTAGTGTCAGTTATACAAGTCCATTTCACGCAACCTGTGCCCTATATCCTCTTCCTTCATCCCAGGAAATTGCTTTAGGTCAGACAATACAGTCAGATCAACTAACAAATGGACCGGGGTAACCTGAGTCCTTCGCCAGTTGATCATGACCAAGAGGCTGAGTGGTCTGCCTTGGCAAATACAATTTCTAAATAAAAAGCCAGTGAATTTGGGTTGGGTTTCTTGGCTACTGTGGAAACTGGTGGTAAAGCTATTCACCTGCAGATTGTGGGTATAAAGATGGAAGGTGGAGGGCAGTGTGTGATTCCTTCAGACTGTCCGTCCCTCTCCTCTCCATCAGGGCCACTTGTTTGTGTGTGAATGAACCACTTCCATGGTATCCATTGCAGCACTCAAAGCCACTACTTTGACACAATTTTCTTCTTTATGCTTCACTGTTGTCCTTTGAGGGGATAGAGAGCAATCATTCTTTTCTGACCAAATAATACTCAGTACACAACATTCATAGCAAAACAGATTCTGTATTTCCTGTTTAAATGATTTCTTTAACTCCTTTGATTTCTTTTTTTTTGTCTTTTTTTTATTTAGTAAATATAAATTTCCAAAGTACAGTTTATGGATTACAACGGCTTCTCCCCCATAATTTCCCTCCCACTCACACCCCCCTCCCCCATCTCCTTTGATTTCATTTCAGTTATCTCCGTTGTTATTGTCTGACTTCCTTTAGGATCAGAAACTAGAGAACACTAAAATGGATTAAGAAGTATACAGAAAAGAAAAGTAACCTTGTGATTCTGACCTTATTTATTACCAGGAACAGCGACCATGCTGACCCGGTTGTTAATAGGACCACATGTGACTTCACTGATTTCTACCCACAGTCAGAGTCTGTGGTGTGTTGTGAAGTGGCATTTGTTTTGAACAGCTCTGCCATAGTATAACTGATGTACAGCGAGCCACACTGTTTAAAGCATCAGTGCTAACAAATGTCTACACCTGAGATTGCATCACACACTCAAGCCCATACACAGAAACATTATCTCTGGAAGTTTCCTTTTGCCCCTTAGTAATTCCTCTCTCTCACTCCTTCCTACCTCAGTCTCCTACTGCTCTCCATTCTGCTACTGTGGATTAGTGTTTAGTCCATTTAGGCTGCTTTTAGTTTATTTCAGCACCATTTGGTAGTTTTCAGGATAAGATCCTACATACCCTTTGTCAGATTTAGTCCTAAGTACTGCATATTTTTGATGGAATTATAAATGATAATTTTGAAATTTCAACTTTAGATTGCTTTTGGTGTATACAGTTAATATTTGTACACCGACCTTGCAATTTGCCAAAGCAATCTTCAGTACTAGTAAGTTTTTTGGAAATATATTTTTCTACCTAGAAAATGATATTAAATGAATGAAGAGAATTTCACCTGTTCCTTGTCAAATTTGCTGTCTTGTATTGTTTTTTCTTGCTTTACAATTCTGGCTGGTATCTCTACTGCAGTGTTGAATGGAAGCAGGGTAAGTGGACATTCCTACTTTGTTTTGGATTTTAGGGGGAACATATTCAGTCTTTTACCATTAAGTATGAAGTTAGCTATAGGGTTTTCGTAAAAGTCCTTTATCATGTTGTGAAAATTCCTTAATCCCTCCCTCCCTCCCTCCTTTGCTTCCTCTTGATTGAGGAATGACTGACATATAAAAAGTGAAACATTTACTTTATGTATTTCTATGCATTTAGAGATAAATGCCATAAACTCATGAAATGATCACTACCACAAGGCCTTAAACATAGCCTTCACCTCTTGAAGTTTCCTTCTACTCCCTTGATTATTTTTACCATGTATTTTTTGGAGTGGGGCAAGAACATTTAACATAACATCTACCTCTTAGTGATCTTAAGTATACAATACAGTGTTGTTAACTATAGACACTGCATTGTATAGTAGGTCTCTAGAGCTTATTTATGCTGTATTACTGACATTTTATACCCGCCAGCCATCACCTCGCATGTCTTCCTCCCTGCAACCTCTGGCAACCACCATCGTATTTTCTGTTTCTATGAGTTTGACTATTTTAGATTCTACAAATAATTGAGATAGCATGAGCATTTGAGTGTCTGCCTTATTTCATTTAGCATGGTGCACCCCAGGTTCATCTGTGTTGTCACAAACAGTAGGATTTCCTATTTCTAAAGTTTTAATGACAGCTAGATTGCTTCTGTTGACCTGACCATATGGTTTCATTTTTCTAGACTTTAATATGGTGATTTACATCGGTTGAGATCCAAAAGTTGTACTAACCTCACTTGTTTATAATATACTGTTATTTTTTAAATATATTGTTGGATTTGCTCTAAAATTTCACCATTTTTGTAATCTAGGTTCATAAGGGAAATTCGTCTTGTTTCCATAAGTGATGTTGTTTTCGGTCTTGTAGCATGCTTGATTTTGGTATCAGAGTAATGGTGGCCTCCAAGAATGAATTGAAAACTCTTTCATCCTCTGCAGTTTTCTGGAAGAGTTTGTGTAAAATTGTTATCTCTTCCTTATATGAAATTTACTAAAGAAGTTATCTGGGTCTGTAGTTTTCTCAGAAGAAAGATGTTGTACCTACAAATTTAATTTCTTTAATGGATATAGGGCAACTTAGTAATCTACTTCTTCTTGAGTCACCTTCAGTAATTTCTGTTTCAAAAAGCCTATAGATTTCTTGTAAGTTGTTAGATTTATTGGCATATAAAAATATTTAATATTCCCTTATTCTTTTACTATTTATGGACTCTGAAATGATGTTGTTTCTTCTATTTCTGGTACTGATAATTTATGTCATCTTTGCTTTTTTTTTTCTCAATCATTTTGGCTAGACATGGGCAATTTTACTGATCTCAAGAATCAGCTTCTGGTTTTGTTATGTTCTTATTGTATAGTTTACAACTCTGTTGATTTCTGTTCTGGATTTTATTATTTTCTTTGTTATGTTTAATTCGTATTTTATTTTTTCTCTTACTAGATCTTAAAAATTTATTTATTTGAAAGAAATACAGAAAGAGAGGAAGGAGGTTGGGTGGGAGGTGGTGGGGGGGTGAGAGAGAGATATCTTCCATCCGATGGTTCACTCTCCAAATGGCTATAGCAGCTGGAGCTGCACTAGGCCCAAGCCAAGGGCTAGGAACTTCTTCCAGGTCTCCCACAGTGGTAGCAGGAGTCCAAGCATTTGGACCATCTTCCATTGCTTTCCCAGGAACATTAACAGAGAGCTGAATTGGAAGTGGAACAGCCAGGACTCAAACTGGTACCCATATGGCACTGCAGGTGGAGGCCTAACCTGCAAGTCGCAGAAACAACCCCCATATTTTTTCAAAGGATTTATTTATTTATTTAGTTGAATGGCAGAAATACAAAGAGAGAATAAACTTTTCTTAAAGATTAAAGCTAAGGTCATTCATTTGAAATCTATTTTTTTCCATTACAATACATGACTTATTTACAAATCTTTTTTTAAGTACTATTTTGTCTTCATTCCATGAATTTTGCTCTGTTTTGTTTCCATTACATTTATCCTAAAAATATTTTATAGTTGTTGACTTAGTATTTCTTTGACCCATAGGTTATTCTGAAGCATAGCTGTTCATATCCAAATATTTGCAATTTTCAGTAATTTGATTATGATGTATCTTGGTGTGCTTTCCCAGGCACATTAGCAGGAAGTTGGATCAGAAGTGGAGCAGCTGGGAAGTGAACAGCACCTATATAGGATGCCAGTGTTGTAGGCAGTGGCTTAATCTGCTTGTACCATAATATTGTCCCAACACCTGACTATTCTAATTGGCATTCTGTCTTTAGTGTTAATCCATATATGTACTGAAGTTGTAGAACTCACATTTGTATATTTCCACAGAGTCATGGAACTGATACTGCTTTTGGCTCAAGCCTTCAACAAGAAAATTATAACCTGATAGAAAGAAATATTACTTATAAACTGACTGAATTCTCAAAAAAATATTGTATATAGGAAATTCAGCATTTCAGATTTCCCAGGAGCCATGAATACATTACTCATTAATATGCCTAGTGAAGCCTGGGTACATACTAGGCATTCACTAACTAGTTTATTTGTTCATTAAGTTGGTAAATATTCATTAACACCTATCATGCATCAGGGCATACATTAAGCACTAGATTCATAAAATCAAATCAAAGATAATCTCTGAATTATAAAGGAGCTTGCAATTCATGGAGAATGCTGAGTAAATAAATAGTCATTGTTCGTTAGTTCAGAAAGACCTGAACATTCACACATGCACAGATATTATTTGAGGACCTACTATGTGCCAAATACTGCTCAAGCATTTGGGGATACGGGAGCAAACACAAGAGATACAGTCTGTCCCTGGAGTTCAGGATTTGATGTATAAGACAATTTAGAAAGCATACTAAGTCCGCATACTTGAATATGCAGAAGAGGAAGCCAAGACTTGAACCAATAAATGAAGTTTATTTAAGAGAAGGAAGGCAGTCACCAAGAATGAACGTGTACCTGTGGTGGTGAGGTTTGCACAGGGCAAATCCTGCAGGGGGAAGGAGAATGACTGTATAAGCAGCAAAGATCAGCCAGTTTGGCTGGGACAAAAACATGGGGTAAGTGGCAAAAACTGGGGCGAGGCATGTGTGTGATGGTGCAGTGGGTGAAGCCACTACCTGGGACAGCTGCATCCCGTATTGGAGTGCTTCATTTGTATCGTGGTTACTCTGTGCTTCTGATCCAGCTTCCTGTTTGTGTGTCTGGTAGGCTGCGCATGACAGCCCGAGTATTTGGGTTCCCATCACCCACGTGGGATATCTGAATGGAGTTCCTCATTCCTAGAATGGCCTGGTCTAGCCCTGGCTGTTGTGGGCATTTGGGGAGTGAAGACGATCTCTCTGTCTCTTTCAAATAAATAAGTAAATAAATGTTTTCAAAACAAACATCTGACAGGAGAGGCGGATTAGGTCACACCCATCTTGCAGAGCAGGTTAAGGGCTTTGGTCTGCTTTAGGAGCAGGAGGTGAGATGACGATGACAAGAACAGGTTCATCTTTAACATGAACATGCTGTAACTGCACTATGGTTACATGAGAGAAAGTCTTTGTTCTTAGGGAACACACACGTAAGAGTGTAGCGGTAATAGGGTATGCTGTATACTTCAGGTGTTTCTGAAAACATTGTGTGTATGTGAGAGAGAGAGCCCAACCAGAGACTGAGTGAGACTGAGCCCAACCAGAGTGAGATTGTGGCAGTGAAGTTGGTTAGTCGGGGAGAGATGGAGGACTTGAATCAGTGGGGAAAAACGCAGGCAACAAGTGCACCTGATAAAGGTTGCATGTATACTCCTTGTACTATCTTGCAATTTTGAGGCAGCGCTGTGGTGCAGTAGGTTAATCCTCCGCCTACGGCACCAGCATCCCATATGGGTGCCGGTTCGAGGCCAGGCTGCTCCACTTCCCGTCCAGCTCTCTGTTATGGCCTGGGAAGCAGTAGAAGATGGGCCAAGTCCTTGGGCCCTGGAGGAGGCTCCTGGCTCCTGGCTTCAGATTGGCCCAGCTCCAGCTGTCGTGGCCAACTGGGGAGTGAACCAGCGGATGGAAGACTTTCTTTCTTTCTTTCTCTCTCTCTCTGTCTCTCTCTGTTTCTCCCTCTCACTATCTGTAACTCTACCTCTCAAATAAATAAAGAAATAAAATCTTAAAAAATGATATCTTGCAACTTTAAGTTTGATATTATAGCAAAGTAAAATTACCAAAAAATTTCCCAAGTGCTATGAAGGATAGATGGCCGGGGACTTAGGAGGCTGCTTGTGCCAGTACCTGGCAAGAGATGCAGGGGCAGGGGTGGGGGCAGCCCAGGAGAGATGGCTGTACTTGGCGGAGGTCTCCCGTGAAGTCAGACATCTCCGCTTGGCTTTCAGGAATGGGGCCAGGAGGCAGCGGGATGGGTAAGTCAGTAGCGCGTAAGAGGTGGCTTTTGGTACCTTGGCCTTTGGACTTGTTGGAGATCTGCACGATCAGAGTTGACGCAAGGTCCAGGTCACAAACAAAAAGCAGCAGTCACGCTGTTGATGCCACACATTTTGGAAAGTATTGGTGGAAATGCCTCGTTTTTCCGTGAGAAGCCGTGCTAATAGTTTTCTAGACCTGCCTGGATTCTCCTTCCCCCTTTACATTCTCCACCTTCCCTGCTGCAAGAAATGTGTGTTCCGCCCATGCAGAACCTGTGAAACAGCCCACGTTGTTCCGTCCACGCTCCGAGAGCTGGCTGCCCCAGTGACCTGTCGTCAGTAGCCTGGGCGTAGTGATCCATAGCCGACAACCCGCTGTGATGACTCAACCAGAGTCCCTCACTGGCTCCACCGGATTTCGGTCTGGGCATTTTTAGCTGTGGAGGGTACAGTTTCCTTACTTTTGCTCAACCCTTTCTATACATCATCTCCTTCCATTCTTTTCATTTTGCAAGGCAGTTACGGAAATTGAGGTCAAACCAGCATTTTAGTGCCGCAAATGTCATGTTTCTTTCTCTTTCTTATCAATTTTCTTAGTTTGAATGGATGTGTTGTTGTAGTGACGGAAACTTCAACTAATTTAAGCAAAATAGGGAAATGTCTTGGCTCATATGACTCATAAGTCAGGGACATAGCCTGCTTCAGGCATAGAAAGATCCTGAGTTTCAATAATGACATCGTTTTCTCTCCCTCGCTCTCTGTTTCTTGATTTTGAGGCAAACTCTTTCAGCATTAGGAAAATGGTCCCCTAAAATCTTTAGCATTTTTAAAAGCTTTTTAATGGTTTGATTTCATCTATTTGATTTTTTAAGTTTTTTTTTTTTTGTTTAAAGATTTATTTATTTATTTGAAAGGCAGAGTTACACAGAGAGAGGGATAGACAGAGATCTTCCATCCGCAGGTTCATTCCCCAAATGGCCACAACTAGGGGCTAAGCGAGGCTGAAGCCAGGAGCCAAGAGTTTCTTTTGGGTCCCCGACATGGGTGCAGGGGCCCAAGTACTTAGGCCATCATCTGATGGCTTCACAGATGAATTATCAGGGCACTGGATTGAAAGTGGAGCAGCAGGGCCTCAAACTGGCACCCATGTGGGATGCCAACATGGCAGGTGGCAGCTTTACCCACCACACCACAGCACTGGCCCGCTATTTCTTAGATTTGAAATGCTAGTCTTTTTTGCAACTCCAGAATATAAAAAAAATCACTAATGAACTGTTTTATATTCTTTTTTTATATGATGTTTTTGTAATCAGGTGTGTGTCTTAAGGGTTTATTTATTTATTTGAAAGTCAGAGTTACACAGAGAGAGAAGTAGAGGCAGAGAGAGAGAGAGAGAGAGAGGGAGGGAGGGAGGGAGGTCGGTCTTCCATCTGTTGGTTCACTCCCCAATTGGCCACAATGGCTGGAGCTGCTCCAATCTGAAGCCAGGAGCCAGGAACTTCTTCTGGATCTTCTTATGCAGGTGCAGGGGCCCAAGGACTTGGGCTATCTTCTACTGCTTTCCTAGGCCATAGCAGAGAGCTGGATGGGAAATGGAGTAGCTGGGACGTGAACCAGTGCCCATATAGGATGCTGTCACTGCAGGTGATGGCTTTACCCACTGTGCCATAGCACTGGCCCCTCAGGTGTGTATTTTACACTTAAAGTACATCTCATATTTGGAGCAGTAACACATCAACTCAGTGAACACATGTGGCTCATGGCTGCCATATTGAACAGCCAGCTATAGGTTGAACACAATTTCAATTGAAGTCCCAGGAGTAATTATTAAAATTTAACTGTTGGCCCTGAAATTAGTGGAGATATAAAGGATACAGAATTCCAGAGAAATCTTGGAAAAGAAGAGTTAAATTGGAAGACCACCTTATTTCTACATTTATTATAAAGATCACTATAAACCTACATACCAAGACAATGGGTTTTTGGTATAAGGATAGAGATCTACAGATGGAGGGAAAAATAGGATCTGTATGGAAACTCATAGTTACAATCAATTCATTTTAACAAAGGTCCCAAGGTTATTCAATGGGGGTAAAAATGGTCTTTTCAACAAATGGTGCTGGGAAAACTGAATATAGTTATGGCAAAAAAAAGAAAAGAAAATTTAGATCCTTTGTTTATTCCTCATCAAATTTTATTCAAATTTTAAGTAAAACCTAAAACTATACAATTTAGATATAGAAGTGAATCTTTATGAATTTAAGGTAAAGATTTCTTAGAACATCAAACATAATCTTTAAAAGAAATATTAATAGGAGCCAGCACTGTGAGGTAGTAGTTTAAACCTCTGCCTGCAGTGCCAGCATCACATGTGGGTGCAGGTTTGAGTCCCAGCAGCTCCACTTCCAATCCAGCTGCCTGTTGATGTTCTGGGAAAGCAGGGAGGATGGCCCAAGTGCCTGGGCCCCTGCACTCACATGGAAAACCCGGAAGAAACTCTAGCCTTCAGATCAGTTGAGCTCTGGCCATTTGGGGAGTGAAGCTGCAGATAGAAGACCTCTCTGTCTCTCCCTTTCTCTGTCTGTAACTCTGCCTGTCTAATAAATAAATGCATTTTTTAAAAAAAGAAATATTAATAAATTGGAATTCATAAATTTTTTTCAAAAGAAATTATCAAGAAAATGAAGAATACTGGGTAGAATATTTGCCTATCACATATACAGTAAAGGACTTGAATTGGAATATATAAAGAATCTTCATAATTCAAAAATGAGAAGACAAATAACACAATTAAAAATATACAACAATTTTGAACATATATTCCCATATATTCCACCAAAATATATGACTAGCACATAAGCACATGGAGAGATTCTCATCATTAATAGTGATTAGAGAATTCAAATTAAAAATGATGAGAAAAAATAATTTAAAAAACAACAGTGAGATTCACTTCATGGCACTAGAATGATTACAATAAAAAATACTGACAATACCAAGTAGCATGAAAAAGAAACTAGAACTCTCAGGTGTTGCTGAATATAACTGTAAAATGGAACATCCGATTTGGGAAACACCTTGGCAATCTGTTAAAATGTTAAACATGTACTAGCTGTATGACCCAACAATCAATCTCTTTGGTATCTACCCAAGGGAAGTAAAATGTATGTCCATATAAAGACTTGGGTATGAATGTTCATAGTAGCATTATTCATGATAGCCCCAAATTGGGAAACCAACCAAATGTCATTCAACTAATGAAAGACTAATCAAATGTAGCATATCCATACAATGGACTATTATACAGTAATAAAAGGAATACATGCCAATGACTTCTAAACCATGAATCTCAAAAATATGCTAAGCAAAAAAGAAAAAAAATATATCAAAAACTATATATGTGGGGCTGACATTGTGGCATAGTGAGTAAAGCCACCTCCTGTGACACTGGCATCACATATGGGCACAGATTCGAGCTCTGGCTGCTCTACTTCTGATCCAGCTCTCTGCTAATGTGACTGGGAAAGCAGTGGAAGATGGCCCAAGTACTTGGGCCCTTTCACTCAATGGATGTAGCTCCTGGCTCCTCGTTTAGGCCTGGCGCAGACCTGGCCAGTTGTGGCCTTTTTGGGGAGTGAGCCAACAGATGGAAGATCTCTCCCTCTCCCCCTCCTCCTCCTCCTCCCTCTTCCCTCCCCCTCCCTCCCTCCCCTCCCCCCCCTCCTCACCTCCCTCTCCTCTTCCCCCTCCCCTCCCTCTCCCCCTTCCTCTGCCCTACACCTCCCTCTCTACCTCCCTTTCCCCCTCTCCTCCCTCCCCCCTCCTTCTTTACCTCACTCCCTCCCTCTCTCTCCTATCTCTGTAACTCTGCCTTTCAAATAAATTTTTTTTTTCAAAAAAGCCTTATATTATATGATTCCATTTGTATGAAATTTCTAGAAAAGGTAAAACTATAGAGGCATAAAGACCTGTAGTTGCCTATGGATGGGAGCAGGATCTCGGGTTGGCTATAAACAAGCACAAGGAAGCTTCTTGGAACTGTGGTGATGATTTCACACACATATAATTTTCCTAAGACTGACCATCTCATACACTGAGGATGGTATATTTTATGGTATATAAATTACATTTTCATAAAGCCAATACAAATAAAATGGATTAATGGATACAAATGTAAATGGAGCAAATGCAGCACAAGATTGGCAGTTGTACAATCTAAGCAATAGGTATGTTGGGTATTTGTTATAAAAGGTTTTAAACTTTTCTGTTTTATAGTTTTCATAGTAAAACATTAGAGGAAAACTGACATATGCAATTTAAAGATAATTTTCTAAGCTGTTAGAGGATAAAAAGGTTTGATCCCTATACTGCATCAGGAGTCAAAGTCCACTTATTTTTAAGTTTTTATTTATTTTTAAAAGATTTATTTATATATTTGAAAGGCCAAGTGAGAGAGAAAGAGAGAGAGAAAGAGAGCCAGAAATATCTTCCATCCCCTGGTTCACTCCCCAAATGGCTACAGCTGCTGGAGCTGGGGGATCTGAAGCCAGGAGCCAGCAGCGTCTTCTGGTTCTCCCGTGCAGATGCAGGGGACCAAGTCATTGGGCCACATTTCACTGCTTTGCAAGGTTATTAGCAGGGAACTGGATTGGAGATGGAGCAGCCACGACTTGAACTGGTGTCCATGTGGGATGCCGGTATTGCAGGTAGCTACTTTACCCGCTGTGCCACAGCGCTAGTCCTGACTTGTTAATTGTGATCTTCAAATGCAAAATTACATTTTAGAGTTTTAGCATAGTTTTGACCAAACGGTAACTGAATTTGCAATGTAAATTTCAGCATAAGTCATGCAGAGGCATTGGGTTCCTCTTTTCACATGGGTCTCTATATATCTGAGGCTGAGGACCGCTCCCCTGCTCCCGCCTTACCACACTCCCAGTGCCTCTCTGGACCACGCTGGCCAGATTTTCTCAGGGTTCCATTGTAGGCTCTGCTTCTTGTTTACCAGCTCCTTTAATGTAGCTGTTCCATGGGACACAGCTTTTAGGCCTGATCTCGTCTCATTCTCTGGCCAACCTGTGAGTAAAATCAGTTGTACCTAAGCCTCAGTGTAAGTCCCAAGGACGAGAGCTTCCTTCTTTCTGTAGGGACCTGGGAAAGGGAAGGAAAATAGAAAAGTGGTGAAACATTGGTACCAAATACTGGGGAGCTCTCAAGCCAAAGGTGGTCCAGGGAGGAATTTCAGAGTCACAGGTTGGATCAGAGTCAAATGCAGCTCATCCTCCCGGACTTTCTTCCTCTCTTCCTGTGCCCTCCAACCCTTTTACAATATGGGAGAGAAGTTGCTGGAGGACAATGGCTACAGCAGCCATATCTGGGCCAGGTCAAATCCAGGGGCCAGGAACTCCATCCTAGCTCCATGTGGGAGGCAGGGCCCCAGGGACTTGGGTCACCATCCACTGCCTTTCCAGGCATATTAGCAGGAATTGGAATCAGAAGCAGAGCTGCGGGGACTTGAACTGGCACTATGATATGGGACACTGGCATTGCAAGTGGCAGCTTCAGCCACTGCACTGCAACGCCAGCCCCTGGAGCATAACCTTACACTGTTCTTGAATACGAAACCATTACTACACGGAAAGGAGGATATCTCTTCCTTTGTGTGATCCCTGCAACCTGTATCTCCCACGATAAAACCAGAATCAGGTTCCTGTGTAACCATGCTGCTAACGACAATATTTTACACTGAAATGACAATGTTTTACACTGAAATAAGCATTAGACAGAATACAAGAATGGAAACATCTATTTTTGAATATGTGTGTGTGTGTGTGCAAGAATAAATTCTAAGGTGAATAAAGAAGGATTTGAATTTTTTATTAGGCAAGAAATTTGCAGGGATGGCTCTCTTGCTTGCAGGGACTGTAGGGTCACCTCTGCCTTATTTGGAAACAGCCCCAGGTGACCTATAGGCACCAGTGCAGTCTGGCTTTATTTTATTATCTCAGGTGGTTTCCAGATCTTTATTCCAGGAATCACTTAGCTGCAAATATTTATATTTATTATTCATATTTATATAAAATAGGACTTTGCTGCTGTTCATCAGAAGTTACCAAGAAAGATATTGCCAAAGGTCTTGGCTGTCTTGTCTGTGTTGACCACAGAAGCTTTTTCTTTTCTTTTCTTTTTTTTTTTTTTTTGACAGGCAGAATGGTTAGTGAGAGAGAGAGAGAGACAGAGAGAAAGGTCTTCCTTTTTGCCGTTGGTTCACCCTCCAATGGCCGCTGCAGCCAGCACAGGCCGCTGCAGCCGGCACATCTCGCTGACCCGAAGCCAGGAGCCAGGTGCTTCTCCTGGTCTCCCATGCAGGTGCAGGGCCCAAGGACTTGGGCCATCCTCCACTGCCTTCCCGGGCCATAGCAGAGAGCTGGCCTGGAAGAGGGGCAACCAGGATAGAATCTGGCGCCCCAACCAGGACTAGAACCCGGTGTGCCAGCGCCGCATGGCGGAGGATTAGCCTGTTAAGCCACGGCGTTGGCTCACAGAAGCTTTTTCAAAGGCATCTGCCAACACAGAAGCTGTGTTTGCGGTTGGTTGTATCATCTCTCCAAGTGTTCTAGGGAGTCAAGTTCCCCTTGTTTTCCATACAAGATCAAAGTAAATGTGTCACACAGTTTTATCTCTGATTCAGAGTGGGACTAGAAGGCAGGGATCTTGAACCGGGGGGAGTGCAGCGTGCAGGCCAGTGATGCTAAGATTTTCTCACAGAGATAAAATGAAACCGAAGTGTACATGAGTGCTTTAGCCACTGCTGCCAGCAAGCAGTTCCTAATGTGGTACACAGCATACAAATCCATAGCGTTTCATAAGATATTCTGGAAGTGCCTTTTATTTTTCAAAGATTTAACAGCTTCAGAGACTAAAGAAATGAAGTAGTGTTTACATCAAGTTGTTGCTTAGAACGGAGGCCAACTTGGTAAGCTGAACTTGTGGACTCATGTGGCTCTTCAGGTTCCCAGGAGCTTAGAAAAGGCAATTCTTTCAGTGATGTGGTTGAGAGTTTATCCTTTAGCCATTTTGTTCCCAGCTGCCTAGCTCTGCACTTCAACGTGGTGTGTTTCTTTCTCCTTTTTTTTAGGAGTCATTACTGCAATCGGTTGTCCAGGGCCACAGGGACGATGCAGCTCTTGGCGGCAAGCATCACTGTCCTGGAGCACAGAGACTAAGCTAGTCATGTGCTCGGTAAAGGCAGGTGATTCTTGATGAGCATTGGGGTCTAAGCCGTTGGCGCTGGCCTCCACCCTTCTTCAAATCACTGGTCCCCTCCCCACCCCCACGGTAGACTCCTCTGTGCCCTGGATTCTTACTTTCCTCCTCGCCTTCCTATCCCCAGTTCAGATCATAGTCCTCTTCATCACTCTCAGATTCCTGGCTATTCCCGTTTCTGGACAACTTAGCAACAAGCCAAATTTTAAAAGAGGAAAGCAGTTGCTTCTCTTGCCTCTAAATTTTTATTGATTTCTCGAATGAATTGGTGTTCTGTCTTCTGCAATCCTTGAATATCTCTGAGGAAGGCACCCTCTATGTGACCCTATGCCATATGATCCTGAGTGGACACGGGAGTTGATGATTCCTGCTCCATCCTTCCTCTTAGCTAGGCTAGGGCAGCAGGAGGGCAGAAGTCATGTCCTATTCGGCCCTTTGCTCTCTGTTTTCTAATATCCTGCTTAGAATGTCCTAGGTAAGTAAACACTGAGTAAATTTAGTAATGATGATCTTCTGCACAATATGATTATGACCTCTTCTGCATTTCACCTTGGTAGAATTAGAGAACTGGAAAGGAATTCAGAGAACTCTTTAATTCCTCCATGATTTGGAAAATGACAAAATTGTCATCCAGAGTAGTCAATATCTTGCCCCAGATCCAGCAGCTAGTAGTTTTTTGACACTAGTGTTGGGAGCCTCATCTCTAGTTTCTCTCTGTCTCTCTCTCTCTCGTACTTCCTCAGAAATACTGGACATTTTAATCAACTGAGACTACATTCCATCAAGTACTGACTCCCACAGAAATAGACTGCAGTGGCGCATACCCAACATTGCGTTCACTCACTGCAGTGCAGTTAGCATTGCCATGGTCACATGCTTTCGGGATAGCTAGCACACAACTTTATAAAGTTGGCTGAAGTTTTTAAGGAGATCTAAATGATATTATTGAATGGACTCATGAGAAGACTTGTTTTGCAAATTTTGGAATTTATTCCTCATGATCATCATGATATTGTTGGAACTCAGAATTTGCAAGTTTATACTTGTAATCTTTTTGGAGAGAAGCTTGGAACAATGAAAATCATTCAATAGTTAGCAGGATGAATCACCCAGAGCCATCTGGAAAGTATCCTGAAATACTCAAAAAACTTTTTTCGGTACCTAATTACAGACAAACCTGTGAATGTAGAGCAAAGTGTGAGTGTATCTTTGTGTGAGTGACATGGAGAAGGCAGGGAAGTTGAAGCTGCCGTGGGAGAAAGTCATTATCCTGGGAGAATTGCAAGGAGAAAGAATTAAAGCAGAATATAACAAAAGCCAAGAATAATAAGTGGATCAGCAGAGGCTATGGGAGAGATTCAAATCAAGCGATCAGGAAGTTCGTGGTCTTTATCTTCTTTGCTCCCAAACTAAAAATAAGATGTGACAGAAGCAGCTCTGCCCAGACCTAGGAAAATGGAAACTCTAGAAAATCAGTCACTGAATTGGCTTCACGGTTCTTCCTCTAGTTGTTAACAGTAAGGCTACTCCTGCAGATCATTCTGGATGGTGTTCCTTTGTTGTGAAAGGTCAGGTTGAGAAACGTGACATTACAGTACATCCTCTGGGGGTCTTGATAAGTGTCTCTCAAGCAAGAAGCTTCCATTTTTTGGAATGCCACTGTGCTTACAGAGGTGAGGCATGCGTGGTTATTTGAACAAGCCTTGTTTCTAAAATGTTGGCCTTTGGAATCTTGCTAAAAGTTTGTTAATGGGTGAATGATGTAGCAAAATGGAAGCTGGGCTTTGACAAAAGTTGTTCGTGTAGCAGGGAGGGTTTCAACCAGGGAAACAGCTTCTGTTTTTGAGCGCTGCTCATGAAACTTCCTTTTACAAATAAATGGGTTGTCTTGGACAAGTTGAGTGACTTTCCTGTTGTGCCCATTACCATAAAATGGTTGGTGCTATGGTTTGGATGTGTCTCCCAGAATTCATGTGCTTGAAACTTAACCCCCAGTGTGATAGTGTTTGGAGATGGGACCTTAATGGGAGGCGTTTAGGTCAGGAGGGCTCTGCCATCTTGAATAGATTAATGCCAGTATCAAAGGGCTTTGTAGGAGTGGGTTTACTCTTGAATTCTTGGTCCTTATACCATTTGCCATGTGAGAGTCCAGAGCTCATCCACTCCACAGAATTCTGCAGCATCTTGGAAGAAGAAAATGGCTTCATCAGACACCAACCATGCTGGCACTTTGGCCTTAGACTTTCCAACCTCCAAAACTGAGCCAATACATTTTACTTCTTTATAAATTACTCTCTCCCAAGTATTCTATTAGCCCACAGAGGAGTAAGACATGGGGGAATGAGTGGTCCTAAAATTCCTGTGGATTATGGGAATATCTGATCTATAAGTACACACCATGCTCCTAGCTATCTTGGGACATTTATTTGGCTGTTGGCAATTCAATTCACCTGGTCTCTAAAGTTCTTTTAACCTCACCAAGTCATTCTTCCATCCCTAAGTTGCTATTCTATTGTACTCTTTGTTTTAACAGAAAGAGGTCTGATCATTTAAGCAAATCAATTGTAATGAATTAGATAACTAGTATATTACCTTCTCAAACAGAAAAAAATGCCATGTTCAGAATAAGACAAAATAAAGTTGAAAATTCCAGGCAATATTACCAAGGTGTGTGTGTGTGTGTGTGTGTGTAGTGCTTGTAAGGAAGAACTTGTGTTATCAGTTTATCAGTCAGGCTTAACACACCAAGTTGCTGAACATAAATGTATGGGGTCTAGACACTCAGATCAAGTGTTACCTCAACACTTGGAGAGTCTTTTTGTAAGCCAAGAGTGAGAGTTATCCAAGCAAGCATTTTCCAGACTCCTTGGTTGCAGAGCCCACTTTAGTTAATCCATTAAAGAGGTTTATTTTAAGAGGGATGGTAATCAACTCTTAACAAATTTCAACAGAGTAGACCCAAACAGAAGTGCAGGAGAGGGAGAGAAGTGAACTTTTTAGGAAGTGAGATACGGAAGATTCGGTGAGTGTTGGCTCCATCACAACACTGGGAGTTGTGGTGGCAGCGGTTCCTGGGTCTCCACCTCCATGTTTTACTCTCAGTGATACTCAGCCATCCTCAGGTCTCCTTTCTGTCCTGCTGCCGACTGACTGCTCCCTTCTCAAACTGCTTCTCCTAACTTGAGTGACACAGTCTATTGGGACCTCTTAGCACAAGACTCTACAACTCACAAAACAACTTTTACCCATGTGGTTTGGTTTAAATTTCTTGAAAATGTAGTCTGATGGACCCAGTTTCTTAAGCAGTGCTACCCAGGTCTTTGGTCAGATGTTGGAGTGGTGGCATTTTGCTTCAGCTGGGGCTGAGTGGGCATGTGAAAGCCAATATGGTCACATGGAAAAAATCCTGGTTGGGGCCAATGTTGTGGTGCAGTGGCTGGAATCTCATATGAATGCTGGCAGCCTCAGAGACCTGGATGGATTTCCAGCCTCTTGGCTTTGACTTTGCTCAGTGTGGGGCCATTGAAGTCATTTGGGGTATGAACCAGTAACAGAAGACAGAGACTCTTTCTCTCTCTCCTTTCCCTCTGCTCTCCTCTCCTCTCCTCTCTCCTCTCTCCTCTCTCCTCTCTCTGTGTGTGTCTGTCTCTTCTTCACTATCTCTGTAACTCTGCCTTTTAAATATATACATGTTGAAGAAAAGAAAATTCCTAGCTGTCCATTCACTATAGTGGATGTGCAAGTATCCCTTGGAAGGACATAAGAGGAGGGCAAACAGGGCAAGTTTTATAAGAAGTCGAAGTAGCTCCAAGCACATTCTCATTTTATCTACATGCTGACATTGTGATGTAAGCTTGGCAAGGGATAATATCTATTTTATGAATATGTTTTGACATCTTTTCTCATTCTTAGAATATTAGAGACAGAAAATAGGATTTCAGTCCAGTTACTTATCTACTTACTTGTACAAATCATTTTTTTTTCACATGAGCATAGACCCAGAGAGGTCACCACAAATTGTTCCTTATGGAATTTACTCATAAGAATCAAAGAAACTATAGATTTTATTTAATGCAAACCTCAAGAGATAAGAGGAGCTCAGATTTAATAATGCTGGGTTCACTGTGAGACCATTCTTTCACTGTTTATCCCATTTTCTCTTTTACAAAGGAATAATTTGAGATCACAGAAGAAAAAGGTCATTCAACAAGACTTTCCTGAATTTTTCAGCAGTCTTTAGGGGTTATGCATTCTTGACTCTCAATTTAACCAGGGCAAGGCTTAGTTTATTCCAACCTGGTTCCAGTAGCAATCTGAAACATTCCATAAAGGTGGTACTAGTGAAAAGTATCTTGTTTCTGCACAGAGCAGAAACTTTTTAGCCTGGTCTCTCCAGAACAGGTCAACTGCTGGATAGTGAGGACAGCATCCTAGGAAAGGGTCCAGCTATGTGAGCCTGGGATGGTCCCTTTGACCAGCTTCATCACAGCTGGTTCTTCTTGGAAACTCTGCTACATTAAAGTCTTGAGATCCTCATAATTCCAAAACAAATACAGTCCAAACACAGTTCTAGAAATGTAGAGGAATATTTCTCCTTAGAGATTGCATTTTTGACAATCATGATATCTTCTTATCAGTGAATTTCTCTAGTTCCCTCTCCTTTCACAGGCTGTGTAGAGCACATACAGGTGCACCAGTATCTCTCCTTTCATAGAGTGCGTGGGGCACATACAGGTGCACATTGCTGCTGATGAATATTGCAGAACTCTCATAAACCAGTGTTCACAACAAATCTGAAGTAGCTTGGCTCATGGGAAACAAATTAAGAGCTCAGGTGGAGTATACAAAATAAAATTCACCTGGTTTTAACCAAAAAATTGGACCTTCTACACCAATCTGCAGATCAGAGTGTCCAACAATTGGAAACTACTTGGGCTGGGAAATGGTTAAGAATCTTCCTGAATTCTGCATATAGAAAAAAAGTAAGGAGAAGAAAGTGTTGCACAAAACAGAGTGAGTGGCAGTAAAGAGTCCCTGATTTCTGGATTTCAGCCGTGGTTGTAATTAGTTAGCTTTCAAATTAAGTGTTTTTAGTGATAAAATTAAAGATTTGTCTAGGCAATTGCTAAGTCTCCTGTAATTCAATGATATTGTGAAATTAATGGCAGGAAATTCAGTTCGGCTTGTGACCATATTTTTTTCCTTTGGCCTCATTGCTGCTGTGAGATCATAACATAAAACCTCATTAACTGATGTGGAAAAGCTTATTCATGATACAGGTTACTCATAGTATATGCTAATCACCCTCCACGTCTTGTTCTGGTCTTTTATTCTCATCTCCTTTGAGACTCACACCAAACCCCCTGATAAACTAGACATTCATTTTTTTTTATATTCTAAAAAACTGGCATCACCTTTAAACATTTGGCAAAATGTATTTAAGAAATGAAAACCTAATCTGATTTATATTCTCTTTTGCATAATAATTTGAATGAAGCAAGGATTTCTTACTGGAGCTTGGAAGGAAAGGTAGACAAGAACTGTATTTATGTGCTTATCTTGCCTTTAACCCTCCTTCCCCTTCCCCCACCATTTTTGCCTGAGCCCTGTGGTTGCCATAGAAACTGGCATGGCCTCCTGCTGAGATTCCTCTGAGACTTAATTGCATTCTGAATTTCATAAACTCTCTATTAACCTTTGTCTGACAGATATGTGTATGATGCAAAACGAGTTGGTTTAATAGCTTTAAGTGATGTATATACTTGGGTTTCATATGTGGAATGCTCTCTGTCAGTCAATTAAGTATACTTATAAGTAATTGTGATAGTGTTATTGTTGATGTGCTTCTTTTTGAACAATAATACTAGGTTTAATATGTGCAAATCTAAGAGATCTAAGAGACAAGGGTATTTCTAAAGGAAGGTTCAGAATGGAAGCTGAAATGCCATGTATATGTTTGAATATATTTAGGTATACTATATAGCTACATGTATCTATAATAAACATGTTTGCATGTGTACTGTACTGTACTCAGTATTTAGCATGTATTATTTAATCCTCTTAGCAACTCTGTGTAGCAGGTACAGTGATTGTCACCACTTATCAGTTTAGATAACTCAGAGTTAGGGGTCCCACAATGACTAAGTGGCAGGATTGTGTTTAAATTCCAACCTAGTTGGACCCCAGAGCTCTGAAGTCTTCCACATGTACCCATTTGGTTGGTCCCCTGGCAAAGCCTCTAGAACCTGCCTGGAGACTTGATGCAGGGCTCCAGTGAAAGTCTCATTTTCTAGGGGAGATTCTCATTCTGATCTAGGGGCAGAGGAAATGAATAAATAAGGCACAGTCTTTGCCATCAAGGACAATCTGGAGATGGGAGTGGTGCAGTGAAAGGAGATACATGAAAATACATTCCCAGCTAAGACTTGCAAGACAGATGTCACTAGTACAAAGCCCAGCCTCATCACACAGCCGTGTTCCAAGCACAATGGCTTGAATGTAGAATGACTGGAAAACACTTGCTCTCCAGCTCCCTCTTGCGGTCATCTCCTTTTTATGAGAATGTATGTATGTATTATATAAATCAGTCTTTCTGGTGGCTCTCCTTTTGTTCTTGAATTGCCCAAATTTTGAATGATGAATTGCTGTTGGGTTGGCAGAAGCTGGGCTTTCCCTGCCACCAGGGAATAAACTGAGTGTGGTGGGAATCAGGGAAGGGTATTCAGTTGTTTTCATCCATGGACGAGGGGACAGGGAATAACAGAAGCCCTCTTGGAGGATGAGAGACTGTTTTCCAGGTAATGAGGGGGGGGGGAGGGAGGGGAGGGAGAGGGAGGGAGGAGCATTCTCAACTAAGGGAGAAACAGTCCCCGAAGTTCACAGGCATGTGCAGGCATGGTGAACTTCTGGAGAAGATCCTCTCCGAGATGTGCAAAACTTGCACACATAACATTGCTGCAAGCAATGAAAGGTGGCACTAAATGGGGGAACTATATCATGATCATACATCAAAAGACGGTATTGTTAAGATGCCAATTCATTCCAAAGTTATCCATAGATCTAACATACTCAAACTGAAATCCTAGGAGGATGTTGTTGTAGAGATTTACAGATTGATTATAAAACTTACATGGAAATACAAGGGACTTCAAACAGCCAAAACAGACTTGAGAAATAAGAACAAAACTTAATGACTGATGATACCTGATTTTTTTCTAAATGCCTTTTTGTTTTTGTTTTTAAAGGGTTTATTTATTTATTTGAGAGGTAGAGTCACAGAGAGAGGAACAGACAGAAAGAAATGTCTTCCATCCATTGATTCACTCCCCAAGTGGCTGCAATTACCAGAGCTAGGCCAATCCAAAGACAGGAGTCAGGAGCTTCTTTCAGGTCTCCTACCTGGGTAAAAGGGCCAAAGCACTTGGGCCATATTCCACTGGTTTCTCAGACCATCATCAGAGAGCTGGATCAGAAAAGGAGCATCTAGGACATGAACAGGCACCCATAAGGGATGCTGGCACTGTACGAGGAGGCTTAACCTACTACCTAAATTTTTTAAAAATTTTTATTTAATGAATGCATTTTTACATAGATACAACTTTAGGAATATAGTGGTTCTTTCCCCTATACCTTCCCCCACCCCAGCTCCCATCCCACCTCCCTCTCCTTCTTCCATCTCCTTCTTCATTATGGTTCATTTTTAGTATGACTTTATATACAGAGGACCAACTGCATGCTAATCATAGACTTCAACAATTTGCACCCACGCATACACACACACATGGAGTACAGTTTGGGGAGAGAATTTGCAGTCGACTCTCATATTACAATTCAATAGGAATAGAGATCCTACATGGGGAGCAAGTGCACAGTGACTACTGTTGTCCCTTTAACAGTCAACACTCTTTTTTTTTATGATGTCAGTGATCATCCGAGGCTTTTGCCATGGGCTGCCAAGGCTATGGAAGCCTTTTGTGACCATAGACTCCATCAGTATTTGGACATGGCCATAAGCAAAGTGGATGTTCTCTCCTCCCTTCAGAGAAGAGTGTCTCCTTCTTTGATGACCCTTTCTTTCCACTGAGGTCTCACAGAGATCCTCCATGTAGGATTTTTTTTGTCACAGAGTCTTGGCTTTCCATGCCTGAAATGCTCTCACAGGCCTTTTAGCCCAACCAGGAAGACTTAAGGGTTGATTCTGAGGTCAGGGTGTTATTTACTGTGAATGTCAATAATACCTGATTTTTAAGACTTTCTATACAGCTAGTAATCAAAAATTGGAGTAAAGATAAATAGATCAATGGAAGGAAACAGAATCAGTAGTGATCAATACAGAGAGATTGACTATGGTGGTATGACAAGCAAGTTGGGAAAGGATGAATTTTATAAGAAATTGTACTGGAATAATCAATATGCAAAAGCAAAACAAAAACCAGAACTTTGGTCTCTACCTCATAGCATATATAAAAATCAACCCTAACTGTATTAGAGACCTATTATCAAACATAAAATTCTAGAGGAAAATATAGAAAATTTTAGTGACCTTGGTTTGCAAAGAATTAATTATGATACACAAAGGGTGAACTCTATAACACTGTTAAAAAAATGAAAAGACATGCCACAGATTGAGAGAAAACATGTTTATAAAACAAATCTGACAAAGGATGTGCACATAGAACATATAAAGATCTATAGCTGAATAATGAAGAGAGGAAACCCAATTTAAAAATTGTCAATTTAAACAGACTCTTCATGGAAGAAGATGTAAGGATGGCAAATGAACACAGGTAAAGAGGCTTACAACTTTAGTCCTTAGGACATATGGATTAAATCTATAACAAGATGTCATATTCTATTAGAAGGACTGAATCTAGACCCACTGGCCACGCCAATCAGGTTTGAGGATGTGAAGTAACCAGAAATCTCATACATCACAGGTGGGAATGGAAAATGTTATAATCATGTCAGAAAATAGCCTGGCAATTAGAAAGTTACATATTTACCTACTATGTGACTCAGCCATTCACTCTTAGCTGTTTTTCAAAGAAAAGAAAACATATGATCAAAGACTTATACATGAATATTCATAGCAACTTGTTTCATAATAGCCCCAAACTGAAAGTAACTTAAATGGTCCATCAAAGGTGAGTGGATACACAAATTGTGTTATAGCCACATAATATAATACTGCTCAGCAATAATAAGAATTGAATTCTTGATGTAGACAACAATACTGAATTATCTCAAAACAATTATGCTGAGAGAAGGAACAAAACAAGTCCATGGTTTATGATTTCCCTTTATGTACAATTTTGGGAAATGGAAATGAAGCAAGAATAACAGGAAGCAGATCAGTAGTTTGTTCAGAGAGAAGTGGGAAGGTGGGGAGAAGGATAAGTTTTGAGGATGTAGAAAGGATTATGAGGAGGTATAAGAATAATTTGGGGGGTGAGGGGTATATTCATTACATTGTAGTTTTACCATTGGCATAGTATTACAACACATCAAAAATCATCCAAATGTATGGTATAACCAAGTATAGATTATTGTGTGTTAGTAATATCTCAATGACATTGGTAAAAAAAGTTTTAAAAAGCAAAAAAAAAATACTGTCAATATATGATCTTGCTTTCATAATAATTACACACATGTTATATTCATAAAGACTTGGAAAGATATATAAATTCTTCATACACATATGAGGGTACTTCAAAAACTTCATAGAAAATGGAATTTAAAAATGCTTATTGTTAATTTTTAGAAGGCAAGACAGAGAAAGAGGTCTTCCATCCGCTAGTTCACTCCCCAATTGGCCACAACAGCTGGCGCTGCACTGATCCAAAGCCAGGAGTCAGGAGCTTCTTCTGGGTCTCCCTTGCAGGTGCAGGGGCCCAAGGCCTTAGGCCATATCCTACTGCTTTCTCAGGCCATAGCAGGGAGCTGGATCGAAGTGGAGCAGCTGGGACTCGAACCAGCACCCGTATTGGATGCTGGCACTGCGGGCGGTGGCTTTACTCACTTGCTACGCCACAGCGCCAGCCCCTAAAAATGTTTATTTTTGTGCAAAAAATTTTAAAGTGCATGCATGTTGTTTTCATAACACATATTACACACATGAGCTTTTTGAAAACTTCTCATGTAAATGTAAAATAATGTTGAAGTTGGGTAATTAAAATGCAATTTAAAATAAACAATGGAAAATACAGTATAGTAGAATACACTCCATGAAAGATGGCTTTAGACTTGCATGCTAGTGTGAATAGTGTCATTATTGCATTTTGTGTCTCTCGGGAATTATTTTCAGTTTATTCTTTTTTTAAAACAAGTGGTAAGACTGGACACTTTTAGATCCTAAAATTCAGAGTTTCGTTCACAGTTAACAGTTTGGTGATGTTGCTTATATCTCACATACCAGCTTGATTACTTTGATTCTCATTACAAAGAAATACATGGTCGCTATCAAAAATTGGAAAATTCAAAAAATCAAATCACTGCTAACATTTCAGAATAGATTCTTCCAGAATACACATGGAAGTTCTTGCGTCAGTTTCTGCACTGTCCTTTTTCCTTTCTGTTCCAGGATCTTACTTAGGATCCCACATTGCTTTTAATTCTCGTTCCTCCAGTGTATCAGAGTTTTTCATTTTCATGACCTTTATGGTGTTGAAGACTTTGGGGGTATGGTTTTGCAGAATATTCCTAATTTGTGCTGGTCTGAAGTTTTGTCGTGATTATTGAGGTTTTGCATTTTGGGAAGGATAGCAAAGAGATGGTGTGCCCTTTTTAATGCATTGTATCACAAGAGGGTGTGTGTTGTCAATAAGTCTTGTCAAGTCATGACTGAACAGCAATACTTGGCTATGGATACAAGAATTAGATGAAAATGAATGGAAAAATTCTAGGAGACTCAATTGGCTGTGTGGAATTCACAATAAAGAATACTGCTTTTTATTAAAATTTTTATAATTTATTTGAAAGGCAGAGTTATAGAGAGGGAGAGACGGAGTCAAAGAGACAGAGAGAGAGAGAGAGAGAGAGAGAGAGAGAGAGAGAGAGAGAAAGAACGAGACATTCTATTTTCTGGTTCACTCCCCATATGAACACAACAACCAGGGCTGGAGCAGATGGAAGCCAGCAACCAGGAGCTTCATTTGGGTCTCTTGTGGATGCAGGGGCTCAAGCAGTTGGGCCATCTTCTGTTGCTTTCTCAGGTGCATTAGAAGGAGCTGGATCAGAAGTGGACCAGCTGGGACTTGAACTGGTGCCAATATGGGATGCTGGTGCTACAGGTGGTGGCTTAACCCTCTGTGCCACAGCTCCAGCACTGTAAACAAAGGGTTTTAACTTGGGGCCATCAATTATCAATGCAATACCCTGTGGAGCAAGCTGAGTCAGAGAGGCCCAACAACCTGCTCTGCATCAGCAAGTAGCTCGAACTTTGCTTGATTTTTCTCTTACGATGTGGAAGGACTGAGAAGGCAGATGGCAAAATGACCGGTGGGAAGGGAGCACGCCTCCAAATGGGAAACAGCCCAGATGTCCATGAAGAGAATGGAGAACTGAACTGCGGTCCGTCCATATAATGGAGTACTACTCAGCAATGCACGGGAGAAGGGTGCTGCCACCCAGTGCTAGGCGTGGGTCCCAGCCGCAGTGCACAAGGCAGGGCCCTGTAGAATTCCATCACGTGTCACTGTAGAATAGGCAAAACAACTATGACAGAGAAGCATCAAAACGTGTGGCAGACAAGGGGCACTGAGGTCCCTGGCCTCTGTCGAGGTGGAGGTAGCTGATGCAAAGCCTGCTCCTGGCCTACTGAGTCCCGACACTTAGACACCTACACAGCTGGGAGTGGAAGAACCTATAATTGCCGAGAGGACAGGGGCTGTGCCATTTTGCTGCCTGTTGTTTTCTAGTGCCTATGCAGGACTTAGCTTATAACAGTCCCTTAATAAACAATTGTGAAATAAGGAAATCCAGCCACAAGGTGATGTTCATTTGCTCTGAATCCCTGTAATTGGTGCCACATAATTTAGTACTTGATTATAAATCACATGGTAGGGGCCGGTGCTGTGGTGCAGTGGGTTAATGCCCTGGCCTGAAGCGCCAACATTCCATACGGGTGCCGGTTCGAGACTTGGCTGCTCCTCTTCCGATCCAGCTCTCTGCTGTGGCCTGGGAAAGCAGCAGAAGATGACCCAAGTGCTTGGACCCCTGCACCCACGTGGGAGACCTGGAAGATGTTCCTGGCTCCTGGCTTTGGATCAAAGCAGCTCCAGCCATTGTGGCCATCTGGAGAGTGAACCGTTGGATGGAAGACCTCTGTCTGTCTTTCTCTCTCTCTGCCTCTCCTATCTCTGTGTAACTCTGACTTTCAAATAAATTTTAAAAATCTCATGGTAATGTTTTCTGATATGTGTCAGTGTATCACTCCAGTCACCTATACAAACACAATAAGTGAATGAGTGAGAGCAGAAGGACATGTGAACCATGTGGTTCTGAGGGGACTGCGGACACTGTGTAGCAAGCAGACACTACATCCATAATTCCAGCCTTGCTGGAAGTTTGTGAAGGGAGATAATTCTAGTAAACACATGCTGTGGCCAGCCCTGTGTTGGGCGCTTGGGGAAAATATAGGAGATGCAGAATAGATGGTCTTGTAGGTCTGGATGCTAGGAATATATGGTAAATACGAATGTAACCAGAAAAATGTAGTTGGGGGTATCACTGCTCTGTTTCCAGTACTCATGGCAAATGTCACTCTTTAGCCACAGCATCTTGGCATCCTTCGCTACTAAGCCCCATTGTGTCTCAGGATGGTTTTCCACACAGGCCTGCCCAGAGCCACCCCAAACAACTAGAATCAGGATATGAGATGAACACTCAAAAGCTTAAGACGTTCAGGAAAGGCACTCACATCAAGATTGGTGTGAGGTTTAGAGGCGGGGGAAGGCTTCCTGGAGATGGTGACTTGATTTGAATGGACAGCCTAGCTTCACTCACTGGGGCTTTGGACCGGGCTAGGTCTTAGGCCCTTGTTCGGAAGCCTGCAGCATCTTCAGTCAGTGCAGCTCAGCGCCTCTCGGGAGCGACTGTGCTGGCGGTTGGTCCCGTTCTCAGCAGTCTCTCGTATGGGCTTATCCAGACCAAAGCTGCCCTGTGGTGCGCTGACGGCTGAACTTGCAGTGCATGGGTTTGGGTTATAGCTCAGCTGGGCTTTTCTGTCAGTCTGTTTAATGCACTTAAGCAAAGACCTCCCGATGCACAGCGTCTCAGAAAGGGGATAACATTGGGGTTGCAGCTACTCCTCCTCAGGCTGCAGAATCCCCAAAGCAGCTGGAGCATCTCTGTGCCAAGAACAGGGACTCAAGCTGTGTGACTTGCACAGAACGTAGAGCCACTGTTACCCTGCTTACAGCCCGATCTTACAGGGGCAGGGTCTGGAGAGGTGCTTCCTCCTCTTAAGAACGGCTGTTGTGTGGGTTTAGAGGCTCTCTGCTGGGAAAGGAGTAGAGACGGTCTCATCAAAGATGGTGCCTCATCAGGCTTTTGTAGTTACAGAATCTCATCAGATAAGGACAAGGACAGCTTTCCCCATCAACTTTGAAAAAGAGCAGTGATCTTCCCTCTTCAGCCAGCGTCAGCCCCTAGTCAGCAGTTCTGTGTTGCACTTGGCCTTCTTCCTAGAAGTGCATGAGATGGCTTGAAATAAAAACAAATGGCAGGGCCGGAGCCATGGCATAGCAGGTAACGCCACCACCTGCAGTGCCAGCATCCCAAACAGATGCCAGTTTGAGTCCCTGCTGCTCCACTTCCAATCCAGCTCTCTGCTATGGCCTGGGAAGGCAGTAGAAGGTGGCCCAAGTCCTTGGACCCCTGCACCTGCATGGGAGACCTGGAAGAAGCTCCTGGCTTTGGATCGGTACAGCTCCAGCCATTGCAGCCATTTAGGGAGTAAACCAGAGGATGGAGGACTTCTTTCTTTCTGTCTCTGCCTGTCTATGTAACTCTGCTTTTCGAATAAATAAGTAAATGTTAAAGAAATGGTAAGATCATTTACCAAGAAATGAGACCCACAACGTGAGAGGTTTGTCTGAGGAGTTTATCTGAGGAGATTCTTTGGCTCTTGCCCTGCAGCATCAATCATTGGGGTGTCCCCCTCTCCACCCTGAGTCCCAGCACAACAGTATCACCCCTTCCAGAAATCCCTACTCACTCCCACTTGCCCTCAACTTCTACTCTGTCACCTTCCCAGAAAAATTTACATTTTTTTCAATCAACTGTTTAGCAATGTAAAGGCATTTTTCCTTACTGTATGCTGAGGTCAAGTGAAGGTCAAGGGACTGGGACTGTCTTCCATAGACCAACACACTGCAGGACCACAACTTACTCCACCAATGGGGAAGACTGCCCTTGGCTTTGCTTTGTGAAACTGCTGCAGTCATACTTTTCCCAGTTGGATCAGTATTTTATATTGAAAAAAAAAAAAAAACACCTCATTCTCTGCAGTAAAGCCTCCTATAACTTCTTTCTACTGACTTAATGGTTTTTTCTAGAATGGATGATGGATGAAGCCAGAGAACTGTCTGGCTATAAAAGACATATTGATTTGATCAGATTTGCCAGGGCACAACTGCAGGGAAAAATCTAAAAAGTGACTCAAGAAATCAATATGCTGCCGAAGCAATTTCTTGGCCAGGAATCTTTTGGCTGCTGCTGGTCTTAAATTCTTTCATTTTTGCATTGCGAAAAGTGGCTGTCAAATTAAAGCCCAAATCCTAAATGCAAAAAGATAAATGCTGTTTGCTGCGAATTCTGATTACTTCTCTTGAATGAGTAACCAAGAGCCAGTTTCTCATGTAATAATAGTTTTGCATGTTAATGAGAAGCAGAATTGATTGGGTTCTACAGAGGCCAATTCTAGCTGAGTTAAAGGAAAAATACTTTAGAACCAGAAAGGACTCTGGAAAAGCTTTTTTTTTTTTTTTTACACTTATTTGAAAGTCAAATGGGGGAGCGAGGAAAGAGAGAGAGAGAGAGAGAAAGGAAAGGCAGACCTTCTATCTGCTGATGTACTCCTGAAATGGCCAGGGCTGTGCCAGGCAGAAGCCAAGAACCTGGAACCCAGCCTGGGCCTCCCACTTGGGTAGCAGGGACCCAGCTACTTGAGCCAGTATCTGCTGCATTAGCAGCAAAATGGAACTAGGAGTGGAGCCAGAACAGAGCACTTGGGAATAGGATTTACAAGTGTCCTAAGCAGCATCTTACTTGCTTCATCAAGTGCTCACCCCTAAAAATCTAATTTAATCCCTTCATTTTATAGAACCAGAGAGGGTCAGAGCCTTGCCTCAGAGCACACAGCTGGTTTGGTGCTCTGGGAACACTGGGGTCTCCATCCCTAACTTTTAACCCAGAGTGTCAATTTCCTGACCTTTCTATTGCCAACAGGGTTTTCTGCCATTGTTTACCTGGGTACCTGGCAAGATAACATCTTATTTTTTAGGACTGAGAGTCAGAACTAAAGGAGTAATGCCACATCTGCAGGATTAGCACCCAAGACATCTCTGTTTAAATTTGAAAGCCAGAGTGCTGTTCAACTATGTTATAGGAGGCCAGAGGCTTTTTGTTTTGTTTTGTTTTTAAAGATTTATTTATTTACCTGAAAGAGTTACACAGAGTGAGGAGAGGCAAAGAGGCAAAGAGGTCTTTCATCTGCTGGTTCACTCCCCAATGGACTGTCATGGCCAGAGCTGTGCCAATCCAAAGCCAGGAACCAGGAGCTTCTTCCTGGTCTCCCATGTGGGTGCAGGGGCCCAAGGACTTGAGCCATCTTCTACTGCTTTCCCAGGCCGTAGCAGAGAGCTGGATAGGAAGTGGAGCAGCCGGGACTAGAACCGACACCTATAATGAGATGCTGGCACTGCAGGCGGTGGCTTTACCGGCTAAGCCACAGCATGGCCCCAGGCCCAAGTTTTTGAAAAGAGATTTCTGTGTCAACAGACAGACACTGAGCCCAGAGGAAGGCCCTGTCGGAATAAAACATGGAGATGGTGTTGAGAAAAAACGAATCTCAAAGTCTTGCTGCAGTGGACAGCACTGGACCCCAGCATTCCTCGGGTCGGCAGCCCCAGGGCATGAAGGCAGCCCCCACCCCATTGACGGGAAGCCTGCAGCCATACTGGGTGCTAAACCGAGCCACAGCTCCTTCCTCCCTGTCATCTGGGAAGGGCAGGCTGCATGTGGTCAGGACACACGTGGCCAGTTCCCTCCTGGACCGCTCTGAGCTTCAGCAGCATAATTCAGCTAGTGGATGCTTGTAGATGGCTGCGGATGACAGAACTCATGTTTTAGTTTGCAGTTTTGTGATGGAGACGCGTTTGCTCCCCAGACACTGTTCTGTATCACACACACGGCATCACCCAATGGGATTATCCAGTTACTTTCAGGCTTACCCTGAGAGATGTCTAGCGTTCTTGGTCTTCTCAACTATTCAGCGATGACTGTATTCCAGCTGGAGAGAGAGACAGATCTCTGTTTTCTCTCTGACTCACTGTTGCTAGCAGTTGTCAGGGAAGCAGAAACCGGCTTTAGTCTATTGATGTGATCCAGCTGTACAACTTTGAATATTGTGTTTTCACTGAAAAAAAGACTTGGTGACTTTTTCTAATGCCCCTGCTGTTAAAAAAAAAAAAAAAAAAAACTGTTGTCATGGGATACCAATTTTCAGTTTTTCAAAAAGGTTAAAAATTGATGACTCATTCTCTTGCTAACACGAACTGGGGTGTTTTGAAAAGCTTTAGAGCCTCAAAATAATTGTTGGACTTCACATAGGCCCTTCATGGTGGCTCCAGACACCCAGCTTCCAAACCAAAGATTTATTTTATGCATTGAATAACTGCAAAAAATTTTTTTTGAAAGTGTTAAAACTGTTTTATTGCACTAGAATTCACATACCATATAATCAACTTTCGGTCCAATAGTATACTTACAGACTTACGTGGTCATCACCACCATATTAGAGCGTTTTCGTTACCCAGAAGGAAGCCCCATTCTCCTTTTCTGTCACCACAGATTAACTCCACTGCTGACTCCCTTAGGCAACTAAGAGATCTGCTTTCTGCCTCCTATGGATTTGCTTACTCCGGGCATTTCACACAGGGTGCCTTCCCCAAGGAGGTTCACACCTCCCTTAGGATGTACCCTATGTAAAGAGATAGGTCTGGGCCTCATAATTTACAAGGCTTTAAAACCCACCTGGTTATTATCAAGCCCCTTCTGTCAGGTTCTATTTGCCTCTCACTCAGAAAACTTACCTGTAGCTTAGACAGCACCTTTCTTAGCTCCTCTAATAATGACTCTGTCCTTTGTTCTAGACCCTGTCTAGCGCACTTGGGCCTCATTCCTTTGTAATCATAACCTCTACTCTACCACCAATGGCTCTACTCCCAACCTGTGTGTACTGTTGGTCCTCTTCCCCACTTAATGTTGTATGATTGTTCAGAATTTCTCTACAGACAAACCCCGCTACATGTAAAAGTTAAGTGGCTTTCTCCCACTCTTGGCTGGAATCAGCTTTAAGCCACATCCATCAAACTGTCCCCACAAGGGTCCAGAGACCCCCTCCATTTTCTCTCTATAAAATCCTCTTATTACCTGGTTAATGCTACTCTTAGGATCATTGGTTACTATTCTCACCCTGTCTTTTATACTACAGTGTCTAAGTGTTTACAGTAGGTTATAATGGAACAAACGAAGGCCTTCAAAAACCAGGCGGTCAACCAAATGCTGCTACAAGGACATACTCCATTCCCACCCAGGAGACAGCGGCCTGAGACATCGCCCCATGCCAGCAAAGAGTACTTCATCGCCCCATGTCAGCAGGAAGTAGCTCTAAAGACAGATCATCGTCCCCCTACCCCTCCTGGACTTTTGGGACTAATGTAATCCCATACAACTCCTGCTTTATAAAAAATAAAAGGGGGGAATGTTAGGAAACTGGGGCAGTTTTAGCCAGGTGGCCACATGGCCCAGATACGTGAGCCAGGCTCCACCCCCCATACTAATGTGATTTGATGCTCCTGCTTCCCTGCCCGCCCTCAGGAGAAGTTTTAAAAGGGCCTGTTCCTGAACACGTGCTCTCTTGGTTCTTCTCTCTTAGCTTGCCTCTCCAGCTCTCTGCTCTTCTCTCATTTCTGTTTCTCTCTTATACTCTCTTTCTTTCTTTTTCCCTTCGCCGCCCTTTCACTCTGGTCTGTAGAGTGTTCCTCAATAAATAAACCCTTTCCCTTAAAAAAAAAAAATGGAATGACACAGTGGGCCTTTGTGATTAGCTCTTTCACGTAGCTTATTTTCAAAGTTCCTTTGTATTGTAGCATGCATCAGTCCTTAATTTGAATGCACACATCTATCTGTGCCACAGTTTGTTTCTCCGTTCACCTACTGATGGGCATTTGGGTTGTTTTTGTTTTTGGCTCTTAGAAGTAATGCTGTTATGGACATTCATGTTCATATTTTTGCATGATTGTATATTTTCATCTTTGGTTATATGCCTATGAGTGGAATTGCTGGTTATATTGTATATTTCACCTTTTGAGAAACTATCAGACTGTTTTGTGAAGTGGCTGTACCATTGTACATTGCCATCTGTAGTGTGTCACGGTTCCAAGTTTTCCACATGCTCTCTAGTACTTGTTATTCTATGTCCTTTTTTATTACAGCCATCCTAGTGGACATGCTAGTGGTAAAGGCTTCTTAAACTGTTTTTTTTTTTTAAGATTTATTTATATGCCAGGCAGAGTGACAGAGATAGGGTTAGATGTATTTGGAGAGAACTTCCATTCATTGGTTCACTCCCCAGATGACAGCGATAGCCAAATCTTGGGCCAAGCTAAAACTAGTAGCTAGGACCTCTATCCTGGTCTCCATGTGGGTGGCAGGACTCAAGTACTTAGGTCACCCTTCGCTGCTTTCCTAAGGACATTAGTAGGAAACTGGATTCAAAGTGGAGCAGTAGAGCCTCAAATCAGCACTCTAATAACTTGACATCCCAAGGGGCATTCTGAACCTGCTGTGCCACAACACCAGCTCCTTAAATTGATTTTTCGAGTATTATGATGTTCTTAACCTTAGGTGAATTCTTTGTTGGAAAGAAAGGAAAGTGGGTAGCACCAACCCAACACATGCTCCTACTCAATACATACCATATGAAGGCTGTAACTGTTCACTGCTCACCCCCAGTGCCTAGAACAAGGTCAAGCCTGCAGTAGGTGTGTGAAACATTTGCAAAACAAATGAGTGCATTGAGCCCATGGGTAACCGACTGTGTGTTAGCACTGGTACGGATGCAGAGGGACAAAAGGCGCTGCTCCTGAGGTGCTTACCTTCTACAAGGGAAGACATTATTCCTGAAAAGAAGCTACTGATAGGGAGACGTAAATGGTAGGGGAAAGTGTACTCATGTCTAAGCCACTAAAATTTAGAGGGTGAAAATCTGAGCTCCTCTGGCCTTCGCCTGATTGTAAAGTCTGGCTTCTAAAAACTCAGAGTATGTGCAGGATTTTAGTGATTTGTCCATTTTCTTTCTTCCTTTCCCCTTTCTTCGCTCATTCCCTGTTTCCTGCTCCTCCCTCCTTCGATGCCCACCTATTCATCCTCACTGCTTCTCTAACAACAGTCTCACCAGCATCTGAGGTATATTTCAGATAGCTTCCGGCAGAGATAATACATAATGATGGCTGTAAGTGCACCATCATTTAGCTAGCAATTCTGGCATTAACTTTTACTTGCATTTTGTTGTAAATGCTGCAAACGAATGTGTTCATCATTTTTTCTTTTCCAAATTTGGAATTTTAGAAAAGAGAGCAATCCCATTGAGTTCTTGGGCTTCAGGCTTTCCCTTCATAATGGTTCCAAGAACCAAACTCCTCCCATCTGTGGTGCCCATCCTCCAGGGCATACAGGAAAAGGGGGAGGAGTCTGGGAAAGGACTTCCTTAAGAACATTGCCCAGAAGTGGCACCCACCCTGCTGTTGCCAGAGAGTGGCATCCTTTGTGTTTACGTTGTGCTGCTGAGAACTTGTTAGACGCCCCCGCCGGCATACAGCAGGGGCTGGCTGGGCAGACATTTCCTAGTAACCACTGCATGTTTTTACAGGGGGACAGTTGATCTGACATTATGAACTTTTAGTGGGAGGCTCACTGTTCATCTTGATAGTTTAATACATTTTGTACAGTGTTTCCCCCCATGCTCATTTAAATATTTTCATTTTGTTTGCTTCTGATGATAGAAGATGATACGTGTTTGGTCTTAGTCACTTCCAATAATGTATGCATGAGACTTGTCCATTATGTGTGGAATCACTGTATCTAATGCTTCCATTTAATATTTCCTTGATTAATCTTACCTGCCACTTTTGGGGTTAATGCTTTTAACACTCTGGTTAATTATTTTGACTTCTGTTACTTTACAGAGCAATTGGTTAAGACCTTATCAATGATGATGCATGAAATAGCAGGGAGAGAGTGGCTCAATCGATTTTGAAAAGATTAAAAAAAGGAGCCGGTAACCAAAGAAATTGGTTTTTCTCCAAGCAAACTGAAGAACTGCAAAAATATCTCAGCTTAACTATAGGGTCTTATTCAAAATAAGAAGTAACTTAGTATTATCTGGAAATATTTTCATTTATCATATTTTTCTTTTTCCTGAGCTAGTCATTTTGCATATATCTGCTTTTGCTTTCAAAATGATTATAATTAAGATGCCACTCTTTCTAGGTGCATAATTTTGGGCTTCATTTTTCAGAGTTTGTAAGACTTAAGCATTGGTTTGAAACACTTGCCCCAAATCTGAACAAAAATCCACAAGTATTTTAAATCTTAGTATTACTGTTATTACAAAGTAACACAATTTTTGCTTAGCTAAAATGAATCTCTATTTTATTTGATCTATTCCTTGTTTTTTCTTTGGGAAATTAAAAGGTATATATAATAAAGCCTAATGAAGAACAAGGAATTAAATTTTTTTTTTTTATTTGACAGATAGAGTTAGACAGAAAGGTCTTCCTTCCATTGGTTCACCCCCCAAATGGCCGCTACAGCCGGAGCTACGCTGATCTGAAGCCAGGAGCTAGGTGCCTCCTCCCAGTCTCCTGTGTGGGTGCAGGGCCCAAGCACTTGGGCCATCCTCCACTGCCTTCCTGGGCCACAGCACAGAGCGGGACTGGAAGAGGAGCAGCTGGGACTAGAACCGGCGCCCATATGGGATACCAGTGCTGTAGGCGGAGGATTAACCAAGTGAGCCAAGGCGCCGGCCCCAAGAACAAGGAATTTTGATAGCTGTAACTACTTAATTGGAGTATCTCATAAGTGACAGGATAAATTGCACAATATTTGGAAAGGAAATTGATGAAGCAGAGTAAGGAAATTGTGCCAGATCCATTCAATATAGAATCACCTTTATCTGCTGAGTACTAGCTAGATACATGTAAGGGTCTAGATTTCCCTTGATTGGGATATACCAGGAAATCAAAGGTTCCTGCCTTACCTTTTAGCAGAGTGCAACAATAAGGAAGTTGAAATACAGTGAATATCATACTCTGTTTCATGACAAAACATCATTAATAATTGTTGGTTTTATTTTGGATGTATCATCTCAGAGTAAAAATTCATATGGACAAGGAGCTGAAATTGTAAATGAGGTGGCCAGGGTAGCTTGAGAATGTCCATTTAAGACCTAAAGGACAAGCGGGAGTGAGCCAGGCACAGATGATGGAGGGATTTCTAAGCAAAAGGAATCAGTGCTGAGCCCCAGAGTGGGGAGGTACCTATGATTTGAAGAAAAGCATGAAGGTGGGCGGATTGGGGTTGTGGGGGGCAGGGTTAGGCAACATGGGATGAAGTAAGAAAGGAAATGGAGGATGATGGACATATAACATACGGTGTTAAAGACTGTTACTCATTGTAAAGACAGACTTTGATTTTGAAAAAACAAATGGAGATTGGTAAGAGTTTTAAGCAGAGAGAGGACATGATCTGAACTACATTTCCACGGGATCAGCCAGCCTGCTGTGTTAAGAATACACAGCAAGGAGGCAAAGACAGAAGCACAGTTGGGGGCTACTGCAGTGTTCCAGGGCCAGATGGTGGTGTGTTGGACCGGGCAGGTGGTAGTGAACATGGTGAGACATGAGTCTATTCTAGATATATTTTGAAGATAGAACCGAGGATTTCTTGGTGGATTGGATATGAGATCTGAAAGAATCAGATTTTGTAACAGCTTGTATTACTGCCAAAATATTTGCTGACAGTTTGTGGTGGGACCACCCTTCTGGGAGAATTATCCTTACGCCCCACTGACATCGGACTTAGGCATGTATCTCTCTATTTATCGAGTTTGGAAGTTACCCCTTTCCAGAAAAAAACCTTAGAGTACCACCATGTGGGACCTCTTTTCCCTTCTGCCATGAGAAATGCCATGTCCCAGATGGGGCTGCTCCTTCATCTGGATCCTGGAGTGGAAAAAGCATGAAACAGAGACACGGCCCATCTTCTGCTGATATATAACATGAGTGAACATAATATGTTGTTGATGCAAGTGTCTGAGATTTTGGGAGGTTTTGTTGTAACATAACTCAGTGAAAGTTTGTGGTTTAGATGTCTTTAAAGATTTTTTTCCATCAACTATGAAAGGATAGAGTTTCCATTGTTTCAATTGTGCAGGGGATATTAAAGGGAATGTGCAGAGTTCTGTTTTGAATATGTTAAGTTTGAGATGTTGTGTATCCAGGTAGGGAAATTGAGTAGGCAACTGGATATAAGAATTGTAGGGAAGGCTCAGGCTGGAGATAAAAATTTGGAGGTTGTCAGCATAGAGCAAGTTTCTCAGGCCATTGAATTGTTGAAGACCATCAAAAACATTTTTTTTTTCTTTTTTGGCAGGAGAGCTTAATTGCAGTGAGTTTGAGAAGGAAAGTGGGTTCATTCTTTGGAGTTTTATAGGGAGCCAAGAAATGGGCAATAACAGGAGTCAGACGTTGGATTAAGTGAAGATTTTCTAATAGGAAGAAAACATCACAGCAGATGCTCTTCTTAATAGCTGAGCGCAATCTTTTTATTTTTCTTGGCCTGTTTCTCTGTTATAAGGAGTAGAAAGAAGCCAGCATTTACTATGCATTTAGAATATACTGAATAGTGTACTAAGCGGAGTCATACACTCGTTACTCCTCATAACCACATTGTGGAATAATTATGATTACCTTTCAGGGTCTTTGAAATGGGTCATGACTTAATTAACATCAATATTTCGTACATGGCAGCTGAAATTCAGGTGAATGACAAAGCCTGTGCTTATGTCTCCCTTGTGCTTTTAAAAAAATTAAATATTTTCTGTGAAGCAAATTTCATGAACACTTCCTGTTATATTCACCAAAATACCAAGTGAAAAATTTGTCCTTTGTTCTGTTCAGGGTTAAGCAACCAGTTGCCAAACTGATAGGGTAGAAATTTCCCAAGTTCAGAATGATGCTTGCATATGTGTGATATGGACCCTAAAAATGGTGTCCTAGTGTAATAGCCACTTCTGTTTTCATTAGTTTCTTTAATTCCTGCCACCCAAAAAGAATAGGTGGATCAGGTGGCAATGGATAGGCTCTCATTAGCTTCTGTGATAAATTTTTTTTAAAAAGTCTGTCAATGGAATTATGTAACTGGAGGCCTAGGCATTCATCACACCTCATTTATAAAAGAAAGTGACCACTCAGTTTTTGTTGAAATGTAAAGGAACATATAATATGTCTTAGTTAATTCTGGGTGCAACCTCAAAACTACCATAAACTGGGTGATTTATAAACAACAGGCATTTATTTCTTATAATTCTGGAGGCTGGGAAGTTTAAGATGAGGACGGAGAGAAAATGTCAGGGAGGGCCCGCTCCTCACAGATGGAATGTTCTCCTGGGGAAGGGAGAATGGGCTTCCTTGGGTTTCTTATATGGGCATTAATCCCATTCACAAGAACTCTACTCTCGTGCCTTATAACTTCTTCCTCCTACTATCTCATGGAGGAGTAGGTTTCACCGTATGAAGCCTTCAGGTCTTAGCACTAAGATACAAATTAGTTATTATTTTGAAGGTCCCCGTTACTTCTGTTGTTTTAACATAAACAATGATTTCTAGCGGCCTGCAGCAGGAAGTGCACAGAAAGGCTGCCCAGAAGCTATTAAAACAGTGTGGTTTATTGCAAAGCTTGAACTGACAAAAGGGGCATCTAGCAGGTGTGCAGAACCTTTTTTCCTGACATGGGCCACTTGGATATCTATAACATCATTCACGGGACACGCACATTTCTCAACGTAAAAATTAACCTGTTAGAGATTTAGTGAATAATGAGTCCAGCCTGCGGTTGCCGTGGCAGGCCCAGAGCAGATGGTTTTGTGGGCCTTATACAGCTGGCAAACTGGATGTTCCCCACCCCTGGATAAAGGTTAATAAGTTACCCAGAAAATCTAAGAGTTTGTTTGCAGTTCTTCACATCTTAACTGTGTGACAGCAGTTCCCTTATCTGTGGTTTTACTTTCCACGGTTTCAGTTACTGTGATCTGAAAATATTGATGGAAAATTTCAGAAATGAACAATTCATACGTTTTCTAAGCTTTTATTTAATGAATACAAATTTCATAGTTACAGCTTTAGGAATATAGTGGTTCTTCCCTCCCCATACCCACCTTCCCACCTCCACTCCGTCTCCCATCCCGTTTTTCATTAAGATTCGTTTTTAATTTAACTTTATATACAGAAGACCAACTTTATACTAAGTAAAGATTTCAACAATTTGCATCCCCCATACACAAAGTATAAAGTACTGTTTGACAACAAGTTTTACAATTAATTCTCATAGTACAACTCATTAAGGACATAGATCCTACATGAGGAGTAAATGCACAGTGACTCCTGTTGTTGATTTAACATTTGACACTCTTATTTATGATGTCAGTGATCACCCAAGGCTCTTGACATGAGCTGCCAAGGCCATGGAAGACTTTTGAGTCCACAAGCTCTGTCAGTATTTCGACAGAGGCAAAAGCAAAGTGGAAGTTCTCTCCTCTCTTCAGAGAAAAGTACATCATCTTTGATGGCCCCTCATTCCCCTGGGGTCTCACTCACAGAGATCCTTTATGTAGACTATTTTTGCCACAATGTCTTGGCTTTCCATGCCTAAAATGCGCTCATGGGCTTTTCAGCCACATCTGAATCCTTTAAGGGCTGATTCACAGTGTTGTTTAGGGTGTTTGTCATTCTCTGAGTCTGCTGTGTGGACTGCTTCCCATGTGGATCATTCTCTCCTTTTTAATTCAGTCTATTATTTTTTAGCAGACACTTGGTCTTATTTATGTGATCCCTTTGACCCTTAATCCTATCTATATGATCAATTACACACTAAATATGATCATTTTTTAAAAACTTTTATTTAATGAATATAAATTTCCAAAGTACAGCTTATGGATTACAATGGCTTCCCCCCCCCCCCATAACTTCCTTCCCACCCACAACCCTCCCCTTTCCCACTCCCTCTCCCCTTCCATTCACATCAAGATTCATTTTCAATTCTCTTTATATACAGAAGATCAGTTTAGTATATATTAAGTAAAGATTTCAACAGTTTGCACCCACATAGAACCACCCAGCTTAACAGGATTTGGAGTCCCATGGCAAGTTTTAGCTTTACCCTTAGGGCTAAGTCCATGTGAATGTGTGCCAAACTGTACAGCTAGTCCTTCTCTTATTCCCACTCTTGTTTTTTTACTAGGATCAATTTTCAATTGAATTTATACATCTATGATTAATTCTATGTTAAGTAAAGAGTCCAACCAATGGTATTAAGTAGAAAAATTTTTTAAAAAATGAAATAATAAACTGTTCCTCAACATCAAGACAAGGACTGTTCAAGTGTCAATTTCACTTCTACAGGTTTCCTTTTAGATGCTCTGTTAGTTGTCACAGATCAGAGAGAACATATGATACTTGTCCCTTTGGGACTGGCTTATTTCACCTCAGCATGATGTTTTCCAGATTCTTCCATTTTGTTGCAAATGACTGGATTTCATTTTTTTTACTGCTGTGTAGTATTCCATAGAGTACATATCCCATAATTTCTTTATCCAGTCTTCCATTGATGGGCATTTAGGTTGATTCCGTGTCTTAGCTTTTGTTACTTGATTGCAATAAGCATGGAGGTACAGATAACACTTTCATTTGCTAATTTCATTTCCCTTGGGTAAATTCTGAGGGGTGGGATGGCTGGGTCATATGCTGGGACTACATTCAGTTTTTTGAGGTATCTCCAAACTGTCTTCCATAGTGGTTTTACCAGTTTACATTCCCACCAACAGTGGATTAAGGTATGTTTTTCCCCACATTCTCTCCAGGATTTGTTGTTTGTTGATTTCTGTATGAAAGCCATTCTAATTGGGGCAAGGTGAAATCTCACTGTGGTTTTGATTTGCACTTCCCTGACAGCTAGTGATCCTGAACATTTTTTCATGTGTCTGTTGGCCATTTGGATTTCCTCTTTTGAAAAATTAAGTCCTTTGCCTATTTCTTAACTGGGTTATTTGTTTCATTGTTGTAGAGTTTCTTGATCTCTGTGTAGATCCTGGTTATTAATCCTTTATCAGTTGGATAGTTTGCAAATAATTTCTCCCATTCTGCCGGTTTCTTTTGCTATACAGAAACTTCTCAATTTGAAGTAATCCTATTTGTTAATTTTGGCTTTGACTACTTGTGCCTCTGGGGTCTTTTCCAAGAACTCTTTGTGCCAATGTCTTGCAGGGTTTCCCCAATGTTCTCTAATGATTTGAGGTTGTTGGGTTCATAGGTTTAAATCTTTAATCCATGTTGAGTGGATTTTTGTGTAAAGTAGAAGTCTTGCTTCATACTTCTGCATGTGGAAATCCAGTTTTCCCAGCACCATTTGTTGAAGAGACTGTCCTTGCTCCTGGGATTGTTTTCAGCTCCTTTGTCAAATATAAATTGGTTGTAGATGTTTGGATTGATTTCTGGTGTTTCTATTTTGTTCCATTGGTCTATCCATCTATTTTTGTACCAGTACCAGGCTTTTTTGATTATAACTGCCTTGTAGCATATCTTGAAACCTGATATTGTGATGCTTCTGGCTTTTTTTTTGTATAAGAATACTTTAGCTATTCGAGGTCCACTGTGCCACCCCATATGAATTTCAGCATCATTTTTTCCAGATCTGAGAAGAATGCCTTTGATATTTTGATTGGTATTGCACTGAATCTGTAAATTGTCTTTAGAAGAATGGACATTTTGATGATATTGATTCTTCCAGTCCATGAACATGAAAGATTTTTTTGTATCTTCTTCTATTTCTTTCATTAATGTTATGTAATTTTCATTGTAGAGATCTTTTACATCCTTGGTTAAATTTTTTCCAAGGTATTTGATTTTTTTATAGCTATTGTGAAGGAGGTTGATCTTAGAAGTTTTTTCTCAGCCATGGCATGGTCATGTATACAGAGCCTGTTAATTTTTGTGCATTGATTTTATATCCTGCTACTTTAACAAACTCTTCTATGAGTCTCTTAGTGGAGTCTTTTGGATGCCCTCTATGTAGAACCATGTCATCTGCAAATTGGGTAGTTTTACTTTGTCGTTCCTTATTTGTATCCCTGTAATTTCTTTCTCTTGCCTAATGAATCTGGCTAAAGCTTCCAGTACTATGTTGAATAGCAATGGTGAGAGAGGGTATCCCTGTTTGATACTGGATCTCAGTGGGAATGCTTCTAACTTTTCTCAATTCAATATGATGCTCACCTTGGGTTTGTCATAAATTACCTTTATTATGTTGAGGAATGTTCCTTCTAGACCGAATTTGCTTAGTTTTCCTTATGAAAAGGTGTTGTATTTTATCAAATGCTTTCTCTACATCTATTGAGATAATCGTATGATTTTTGTTCAGCAGTTTGTTAATGTGATGTATCACATTGATTGATTTGCGAATGTTGAACCATTCCCGCATATCAGAGATAAATCCCACTTGGTTTGGGTGAACAGTTTTTCTGATGTGTTGTTTGATTTGATTGGCTAGAATTTTGAGATATTTGTGTCTATGTTAATCAAGGAAATTGGTCTGTAATTCTCTTTCTCTGTTGCGTCTTTTTCAGGTTTAGGAATTAAGGTGATGCTGGCTTCATTGAAAGAATTTAGGAAGAGTCCTTCCCTTTCAATTGTTGTGAATAACTTGAGAAGAATTGGAGTTAGTTCTCTTTTAAATGTCTGATAGAATTCAGTAGTGAGGCGATCCAGTCCTGGGCTTTTCTTTGTTGGTAAGGCCTTTAATACTGATTCAATTTCTTTCTTGCTTATGGGTCTGTTTAGGTTTTCTGTGTCTTCATGGCTCAGTTTAGGTAGGTTGTGTGTGTCCAGGAATCTATCCATTTCTTTTAGGTTTCCCAGTTTGCTGGCATACAGCTCTTTGTAGTAATTTCTTTTGATTCTTTTTATTTCTGTGGTATCTGTTGTTATATTTTCTTTTTCATCTCTAATTTTATTGATTTGGGTCATCTCTCTCCTTTTTTTTTGATAGTTAGACCATAGGTGTGTCAATTTTGTTTATTTTTCCAAAAAATCAGTTCTTTTTGCTGATCTTTTGTATTGTTTTCTTGGATTCAATTTTTTTGATTTCTTCTCTAATTTTAATTATTTTTAAAATAATTTTAATTATAATTTCTCCTATTCTCAAAAATTTCTCTGCTATATAAAATATATTAATTTTCATACTCAGTTTTGATTCAGTGAAAGTATCAAGTGCTTAAATTACTACTAAAAAAAAGCATGGCTTAGCTCAGTGTCTTAGTCAGCTTTGGCTCTGATCATGAAATGTCATGGACTGGGAGCTTAAACAAGAACATTTATTTCTAAGTCTGGGAACTAAAAGGTCCAGGATTAAGGTGACATCACAGTCAGGTCTGGTGAGGGCTCTGTTGTTGGAGTGCAGCTCCTGCTTTTCACTGTGCCGTCAAATGGAGGAGGTGGAGGGAGAGAGAGAGAGAGAGAGACAGAGACTGAGAAAGAGAAAGAGAGAGACAGAGACATGGTCAGGCATGGAACAGGAACTCTGGTTTCTCTTCCCCTTTTTGTAGGGCACTAATCCAATCATGGGGTGCCCCACCCATGATCTCATCTAAAGTTAATCATCTCCCAACGGCCTTGAACACAAACATTCAATCCATAACACTGAGGAAGAGATTTTGCCATAGAGTGAAGGAAGGCAGGAAGGAGAATTGAAAGAAGACATATGTTTAAAGAAGATGAAATTTCTGTTTCCCTCAGAAACTCACCCTTTCAGTTCCAGGGGGCAATGCATTCTCTCTCATTTAACCTATTTAAATGGGGTTTCTGTCAGTTGTAATTGGAAGAACTCTGGTGAATTCTGCATTCCTTTGAAGGTGTTACAAGTATTATTCTATTACATGGGGTTATATAATTGTATAATTAGGGGTTCATTTCTAATGCAGATTTTTCCAAATCATTGATTCAAATAGTGTTCTTATCTAGGGAGTCCCTCTCATCGAGTGTAGTAAAATCCAATATTAATCTCTGTCCTTTGTATAAACATAAGGAGTACAGGTATTGAGAACCTCCAGAAGAGAGCCAATGAAAACTCAAAACAAGAAGAAAATATTAAAGCGTAATTACTGAAGCTGGACTTAGAAAGTCTAGGAAATATCAGTGAAAATGAAGATAATATAAATGTGGAAGATCTCAACTTTTAGGGAAAATTCTTCATTTTCTAACAAAGTTAATTTTACATTCCATTTCAGTACAGCTTGACTCTCCTATATTTTACTCCTCAGTTTTTTATATTAATGTCCTATTCTGCTCCATTAAGAGGACATTATTAATAATTTGTTGTTACATTAGAAATGTATCGTCTCCAAGTTTGGGATTTGATTAATGTGCTCCATCAAGGTTAAGCTTCTGCCAGCTGGTTTCTTACTCAGGCAAAAGGAAAGTGATCTAAGGAACTGATGAATAAAACTATATAATTTCAGAAATGACTATACTTTTATAGTCTTAATTTGGGCTCCAAAAAGAGGGAAAAATTAGAAATGCTAGAAAGAATGTTTTGAAAAAATTAAGTAGGAAATGAAATCAAATTCTAAACTAAATTAAAATGTATAATCTAAGTTGATGACTGCAATAACAGAAAATTTAAAGACTGTTCTTAGCTTGGAGAACCCTTAGCAGAGTTTATGCTCTTTTTGCAGAGTAGTACATTTTCCTGATCATGTAAAACATGTGACATGATGTCTTACTCACTTATCATCCCTTTTTCTATAGAAATGGAGTTAGCTGTATTTTGGTTGTAAATAAGTCTAAAGGTGCCCTCTTGAAGGAAGGATAAGTCAGACAGCTTAAAGTGTTGCAGAGGGAGAAAGGCAGGGATGGAAGGTGTAGGTCAGAGGAACATGCTGCCTTTTCCTTCCCAGTTACCTCCTGTCTCCAAATGCAGATGCCTGCCCTAGAATTAGTACTCAGGGTAAGATGATGGCATCATCCATTTTCTGCTGCTATAATAGAACATCAGAGCCTGGATAATTTATAAAAGAAATTTATTCCTTCAGTTTTGGCAACATGATTTCCAAATATCAAGGTACTGGTGCCTGGATCAGCATTGTTGCTGTGTTCTCCAATAGCTGAAGGTGAGGGTGAGAGAAGGAATTAGATGGAGAGGAAACAGGTCAGATTTGGTTTTGTAACAAACCTACTTATGTGATAACAAACACACTCCCACAATAACAGTGCTAATCCATTATGAGTGCAGAGTCCTCATGCTCTCATCAACTCTTAAAGCTTTTGCCTCTTGACACTTGCAATTGGGATTAAGTTTTCAACACATGAACTTCAGGGAACTCATTCAAACCATAGCAGATTGTATGGTAGGAAAAGAATTTTTTTTTTGTTAGAGTTTCATCTCTTAAGATTTATTTATTATTTTATTTTAACATTTATATAAGGTGAACAAATTTCATATATTTCATAAATAGAGATTTGAGAGCATAGTGATACTTCCTACTCTACCCTCCCTCCCACTCACACTCCCACCCTGCCTCCTCCTACCTTTCTTATTCTTTCTTTTTATTTTTACAATGACATGCTTTCAGTTTGTTTTATAATCATAATCAAAAGCTTAACCCTCTATTGAGTAAAGAATTCAGCAACAATAATAATAAGAAAAAAAAAACACTTTTCCTCTACAGTACAGACAAGGGCTGTAAACAATAATTCTCAAAAAGTCAATTTTGTTCATATGCATTATTTTGTACTCTATTAGTTACCAGATATCAAGGAAAACATATGGTGTTTGTTTTTTGGGGACTGGCTTGTTTCACTAAGTATAATGGTTTCCAGCTGCATCCATTTTGTTGTCAAACAGGGTTTTATTCTTTTTTTATAGCTGAGTAATATTCCATAGTGTATATATACCACTTTTTCTTTATTCAATCATCTTTTGACTGACAGACATATGGGCTGATTCCATATCTTAGCTATTGTTAATTGAGCCACAATAAACATGGGGTACAGATAATTCTTTCATATGCTACTTTAATTTTGTTTGGGTAAATTCCCAGGATTGGGAAGGCTTGGTCATATGGTAGGTCTATTTTCAGCTTTCTGAGGAATCTCCATATTGTCTTTCATGACGGTACTGGTTTACATCCCCACCAGCAGCGGATTAAATTAGTCTCCCTATATCCTCGCCAGCATTTATTGTTTTTGGATTTCTGTGTGAGAGCCATTCTAACCATGGTGAGGTGAAAAATCATAATAGTTTTTATTTGCATTTCCATGATGGATAGTGTTCCTGAGCATTTTTGTGTGTGTCTGTTGGTTATTTTAATTTCATATTTTGAAAAAATACCTGTTCAATCTTTGCCCATTTCTTAACTGAATTGTTTTTGTTGTTGTTGAATTTCTTGAACTCTTTGTAGATTCTAGATATTAATCCTTTCTCAGTTGCAGAGTTTTTTTTTTTTGTTTTTGTTTTTTTTTTTTTGACAGGCAGAGTGGACAGTGAGAGAGAGAGAGACAGAGAGAAAGGGCTTCCTTTTTTGCCGTTGGTTCACCCTCCAATGGCTGCTGTGGCCGGCGTGCTGCGGCTGGTGCACTGCGCTGATCTGAAGGCAGGAGCCAGGTGCTTCTCCTGGTCTCCCATGGGGTGCAGGGCCCAAGCACTTGGGCCATCCTCCACTGCACTCCCGGGCCATTGCAGAGAGCTGGCCTGGAAGAGGGGCAACCGGGACAGAATCTGGTGCCCCGACCGGGACTAGAACCCGGTGTGCTGGCGCCGCAAGGCGGAGGATTAGCCTGTTGAGCCACAGCGCCGGCCAGTTGCAGAGTTTGTAAATATTTTCTCCCATTCTATCCTTTGCCTCTTCATTTTGTTAAGTGTTCCTTTGCAGTGCAGAAGCTTCTTAGCTTGATGTAATCCCATTTGTCTATTTTTGCTTTGAGTGTGCTTCCGGAGTCTTTTCCAAAAAGTCTTTGCCTATGCCAATGTCTTTCAGAGTTTCACCAATATTTCCTCTAGTAATTTGTTGGTATCAAGTCATAGATTTAGATCCTTCAATCCATTTGTGTTGATTTTGTGTAAGGTGTAAGATAGGGGTCTTGCTTCATACTTCTGCATGTGGAGACCCAATTTCCCACAGCATTTTTTTAAAAGAGGTTTTCCTTTCTCTAGGGATTGATTTTAGCTCCCTTGTCAAATATTAGTTGCTTGTAGATATGTGAATTGGTTTCTGGGGCTTTGTTCTGTCCCATGATCTACCCGTCTAATTTGGTGCCAGTACCAGGCTGTTTTGATTACAACTACCCTACACTGTGTTTTGAAATCTGGTATTGTGATGCCTCCAGCTTTGTTTTTGTTGTATAAGATTTCATTAGCTATTCAAGGTCTCTTGTGTTTCTATATGAATTTTTACATCATTTTTTCTTCATCTGAGAAGAATGTCATTGCTGTTTTGATTGGGATCTCATTGAATCTGTAAATTGATATGTGTACTATGGATACTTTGATGATATTAGTTACCCAATCCACAACCATGTAAGATTTTTCCATTTTTTGTGTCATATTTCTTTATTTAATGTCTTATCATTTTCATCTTAGAGATCTTCCACTTCTTTGGTAAAATTTATTCCAAGGCATTAAATTTTTTGATAGCTATTGTGAATGGGACTGATTTGACAAGTTATTTCTCAGCCATGGCATTGTCTGTGTATATAAAGTATTGATTTTATGTGTTAATTTTATATTCTTCAACTTTACCAAACTCTCTTATGAGTTACATCTCTTAGTGGAGTCTTTTGGTTCCCCTACATATAGAATCACATCATCTGCAAATAGGGATAATGTGACTTCTTCATTTCTAATTCCTATCCCTTTGATTTCCTTTTCTTGCTGAATTGCTCTAGCTAAAACTTCCAGAACTATAGTGAATAGCAATGGTGAAAGTGGACATCCTTTCCTGGTTCCAGATATTAGTGAAAATGCTTCCAATCTTTCCCCATTCAATATGATGCTAGATATAGGTTTGTCATATATTGCCTTGATTGTGTTGAGGAATGTTCCTTTATACCCAATTTGCTTAAGGTTTTCATCATGAAAGGATGTTGTATTTTATCAGATGCATTTGCTACATTTATTGAGATAATTATATGTTTTTTTCTTAAATTTGTTAATATGATATATCACATTTATTGTTTTGCCTATGTTAAACCATCCCTGCATAGCACGTATAAATTCCACTTGGTCTTCGTGAATAATCTTTTTGATGTGTTGTTGGATTCAACTACATAGTATTTGGAGAGGAATTTTACATCTGTTTTCATCAGCGATATTGCTCTGTAGTTCTTTTTCTTTGTTGTATCTTTTTTCTGATTTTGGAATTTTGATGATGCTGGCCTCATGGAAAGAATTTGGGTGGATTCCCTTCCTTTCTCCATTGTTTTGCATAGTTTGAGGAGAATTGGAGTTTGTTCTTGTTTAAGTGTTTGGTAGCATCAGCAGTGAAGTCATCCGGTCCTGGGCTTTTCTTTGTAGGGAAGGTCTTTATTATTGATTCAATTTTCATCTTGGTTATTGGTCTACTTAGGTTTTCTGTCTTTATGACTTAATTTGGGTAGACTGTATGTGTCCAGGAATCTATCCATTTCTTCAAGATTCTCCAATTTGTTTGCATATAGAAGTTTGTAGTAATTTCTGATGATTCTTTTTATTTCTGTGGTATCCGTTGTTGGATCTCCTTTTTCACCTCTGATTTTATTGATTTGAGTCTTCTCCCGCTTTCTTTGGCTAATTGGTCCAATCGTGTATCAATTTTGTTCATTTTTTTAAAAACAGCTCTTCAATTATCTAATATTTTGCATTTTTTGTTTCAATTTTGTTTATTTCTTCTCTAATTTTAATTATTTATTTCCTTCTAATTTGGTTTTGGTTTGTTGTCATTTGTCTAGTTCCATGAGATGCATTGATGGCTCAATTATTTGATGCCTTTACAATTTCTTGATGTAAACGCTAATTGCCATAAGCTTTCTTCTTTTTTTATTTTTTATTATTTTTATTTTTTGACAGGCAGAGTGGACAGTAGAGGGAGACAGAGAGAAAGGTCTTCCTTTTTGCCATTGGTTCACCCTCCAATGGCCGCCGCGGTAGGCGCACTGCGGCCGGTGCACCACGCCATTCTGATGGCAGGAGCCAGGTGCTTCTCCTGGTCTCCCATGCGGGTGCAGGGCCCAAGCACTTGGGCCATCTTCCACTGCACTCCCTGGCCACAGCAGAGAGCTGGCCTGGAAGAGGGGCAACCGGGACAGGATCGGTGGCCCAACCGGGACTAGAACACGGTGTGCCGGCTCCACAAGGTGGAGGATTAGCCTACTGAGCCACGGCGCCGGCCCATGCCATAAGCTTTCTTCTAACATTCTAACATTGCTTTCGCCATATTACATGAGTTTTATATGTTGTATTGTCCTCTTCATTCATTTTCAGGATTTTTTTAATTTCCATTTTGATTTCTTCTATGATCCAGTGTTCATTAAGGAGAATGTTGTTCAGTCTCCATGTGTTTACAAGTTAATTTCCAGCATCCTTCTGTTGTGGTTAGAGAAGATGCATGATATGATTTTGATTTCATTTAACTTGCTGAGACTTGCTTTATGGCCTAGTATATTGTTTATTCTAGAGAAAGTTCCATGCCCTGATGAAAAGAATGTGTATTCTTCAACTGTGGGATGGAATGTTCTACAGATGTCTGTTAACGTTCATTTAGCCCATAGTGTAAATTAGCTCGTTGTTTGTTAGAGTCTCTGATGACTATTGTATTGGAGCCTATGTCTCTCTTTTGATACATTAACATTTGTTTTAAATAGCCAGGCACCCTGGCGTTGGGTTCATACCCATTTATTATAGTTACATCTTCTTGTTGATTTCATCCCTTAAATATTACATAATATCCTTCTTTGTCTCTTATAACAGTTTTTGTGTTAAAGTCTATTTTTGTCTAGTATTAGAATGACAACATTTCTTTGGTTTTACTTTCCTTCAGCATGGAATATCTTTTTCCATCCTTTCACTTTGTGTCTGTTTGTATCTTTTTTGGTGAGGTGTGTTTCTTGTAGGCAGCAAATAGATGGGTCTTGATTTTTGATACATTCAATTCTGTATTTTTTAATTGGAGAATTTAGGCCATTTATATTCAAGGTTACTATAAATAATAACTTGGCCCTACCATTTTTCCATAAATAATCCTATTGTTTGCTTTAAATTTCCTTTTTACTTTTTCTGGGAGATTTTCTGCCTTCATATTCTTTAATAATGATGACTCTCTTTCTGTTTCTGTGTGTAGCACATCCTTAAGCATAATTTGTAAGGCTGGATGAGTGGTGACAAATTCTGTCAAAAAGGTCCTTATTTCACCTTCATTTATAAATAGAGCTTTGCAAGGTACAATATTCTGGGTTGATAGTTTTTTTTTCCTTCTAAGACTTGGACTGTGCCTCTCCATTCTCTTCTAACCTGAAGGGTTTCTGATAAGAATTAGCTGTCAGTCTAATTGGAGCTCCTCAGAGGGTAATCTGGCATTTTTCTCCTGCACATTTTAAAATCTTTTCTTTTTGTGTTTACGTTGAAAGTTTGACTACAATGTGTAATGGTGAAAATAATTTCTGATCATGTCAATTAGGAGTTCTATGTTCTTCCTGTACTTGGACATCCATTTCTTTCTCCAAATTAGGGAAGTTTTCTGTTATTATTTCATTGCATAGGCCTTCTATTCCATTCTTTCTTTACACACCTTCAGGAATTCCTAAGACTGATATGTTGGATAGTTTGATAGTATCCCATAAATCTCGATAACTTTTTATTTTTCAAATTTCTACTTCTTTTTCTATTAGAATAGATGCTTCTTTTTTGTTCATTTGAAAGTCAGAGCTACACAGAGAGAGAAGGAGAGGCAGAGAGAGAGAGAGAGCTCATCCATCTACTGGTTCACTCCCCAGATGGCCATAATGGCCAGGGCTGTGCTGATCTGAATCCAGGAGCCAGGAGCTTCCCTGGGACTCCCACTTGGGTGCAGAGGCCTAAGGACTTGGGCCATCTTTTACTGCTTTCCCAGGCCATCAGCAGAGAGCTTGATTGGAGGTGGAGCAGCCAGGGCTTGAACCGACATCAATATGGGATGCCAGCACTGCAAGTAGTGGCTTTTCCCACTATGCCACAGTGCTGACCCCAGAATAGATATTCTAAAAATTTGTCTTCTAGCTTTGATAGTCTTTCTTCTGCCTCACCAAGTCTGTTGTTGAGGTTTTCCATTGTATTTTTTTAATTTGACATGTTGAATTCTTCATTTCTGATATTTCAGCTTGATTTCTCTTTAAAATCTCTTATCTCACAGGAAAATTTTTTATCCATATTATTTATGGATTTCTTTAACTCATAAATTTGCTTATCATTGCTTCTGTGTAATCCTGTGATCATTCATTTGAATGCCTTTTCAGGAATTTCACCAATCTCTTCATCTTCTCATTCTAATATTGAAGTGATGTTGTGTTCCTTTGGGGGAGTCCTGTTGTCTTCCTTATTTTGTTTCTTAAATTTCTGCATTTATTTTAGGCGTTTGTGGAAACACTTGTTGATTTTTCTTCATTGATGGGTTTTATCTTTGAACTATGCCTTTTTTGCTTAGTGGAGTGTCCACTTTTTCAGAGAATACCCAGAGGCATGTGCTGAGTGGGGCCAGAGAGTCTTGGTCAGTGCTTAAGGGTGGAGTAGATTCCAAGGTGACAACAAAGTTGAGTGTGGTAGATCTCTCTTGTCAACAGGGAGTTGGATATGATCATACCTTTTGGCATGATCACACCCTAACCTCTTCTCTTCCAAGATAGTCAATGTCCAGGATTAGCCCACAGTGGGTACAACCCTCACCCACGCTAGTGCATGAACTGTACAAAGGAATTATGCACACCTTAGTGTGAGCGTGAAACCCTCTGCAATGACCCAACCCAGGCAATAAGGGAACTCTAAGCCTCTGACTCCAGGCAAAGTTATTGCCCAAACACCCAGCTACATCCCCATGCCCTCTTTTGCATTTACAAAAATCCCACAGTCGTAGGGCGCAGCGCATCTCCTCCCAACCCTGTGACCCTGCCCTGTCCATGGAGAGTGCAGAGACATTCACAGAGTCAACTCCTTGTGGTTGCTCTGCCTTGAGAGTTGAGTGTGATAGGTTGAGAGAATGGGCTCACCCCACAACCCTAAGTGGGTGTCCAGCCTCCTGACAACCCTCCCAGCCAGACTGAAAGTCAGTGGGAATCATAGATTTTTCCCTTTGGTTAAATAATGTGGTTGTGTGCATGTGAGAACCGCCACAGCCTCTACTGGTGTCAAGATGGCTCCTTCTCCCCATTGGATACCTGGTGCCCCTGTGGGGGGATGGGAAGGGAGAACTGTGCATTTGCTGGATTAGTTGGGTACCCTACCCCCACCACCACCACAACTAGAGCTCCAAGCAAGACTTAAAGTCAGTGTGGTCCTCAAGGGTCTCCCTCAGGCAATATCACCAGTGGCACAGGCTGCCATGATCAGCCCTCACCTTGCTCTCAGAAGCTGGTGTCTCCTCCAGCCCCTGGTTGCAGGAGTTGTTTGTGTGGTGTCCCTGCTCATTGCTGTGCATCCATTCTTTCCATACTGCTCCAGAGAGACCCTCTTTTTTCTGTAGAATTTCCAGTGCAAACTTCTCTCTCCAACTCTCCCTGAGAATACACTTCCTCTGCTTTTCTTTTGCTATCTTCCCCTAGTCAAAATCAGCATATCTTGGCATCCCCAAGCAAGAAAGTTTGTTTTTACACCTTGTTAGCAAAGGTATTCCAGCTCTTACACTTGTCAGTTACATGAAATTTGCCAATTCCTTTTCCTCTTGGAATCTTTATAAAAACACGAATGATGGCTGGTGCTGCAGCTCACTTGGCTAATCATCCGCCTGCGGCGCCGGCACACCGGGTTCTATTCCCGGTTGGGGTGCCTGATTCTGTCCCGGTTGCTCCTCTTCCAGGCCAGCTCTCTGCTGTGGCCCGGGAGTGCAGTGGAGGATGGGCCAAGTGCTTGGGCCCTGCATCCGCATGGGAGACCAGGAGAAAGCACCTGGCTCCTGGCTTCGGATCAGCACAGCGCGCTGGCTGCAGTGCACCAGCAGTGGCGATCATTTCAGGCATGAACCAATGGGAAAAGGAAGCCCTTTCTCTCTGTCTCTCTCTCTCTCTCTCTCACTGTCTAACTCTGCTTGTCCAAAAAAAAAAAAAAAAAAAAAAAAAAAACCAACCAACCAAACAAACAAACAAAAAAACCCCCAAAACCAAAAAAACAAAACAAAACAACCCACAAATAAAACACAAATGACAGTATTCCTTTCCCCCAGGACACGTAGATTTGGACAGGTATGAACTGCTTCATGATGCTCCAAGTGTAAAATGAATTCTTAGGTGCAAGTCTTGTTCTGATCCACTTTTCAAGATCTCTGAATGTACAGTGTTAAGACGGTGGGTATAGAGGCTATGGATGTCCAACTATTTTTGTCATTACTGGAGTTTATGCAGATCAGTGACTCTATTTATCATAGGGACCACCTCTCTATGCCAGTTGCTTAAAGGCATTTTTGCTAATGTTTCCCAGGGACCCTCACAAGGATCCCCAGAGCCACTGATGTTTGTAACTTTCCCATGTCTGCCTCCAAAAATCTCAGTGGAACCACATTCAGAGACTATACTTTTTCCTGTTACCTTTGATCATTCTCCCTTCCTATCTACACAGGTAAATCTCCTCAAAGGCATTAAAAAAAAGAACCTGATGATTTTTTTTGCTGGGGATGAGGGAAGTTCAGATCTCCAGGATCCCTTTCTTCTCTTACTTGTGGTTGCATCCATGATAATAATGTAACCATTTTTTGAGCAGTTTTAATTGCCCTGTTGGGTAAGCGACGAAAATTTTTTTATGCTTTTCTAGCTACAAGCCTGTGAGAATTGGAGTTGCTTAAATCCTGTTTAATTAGAGAAGAAATTTTGTTGTAAGACAAAAGAATGGAGGAAGAGAGGAAGGGAGATGCTGAAGGAGAAAGGAAAAGATAGAAATGAAGGAAAGAAAGAAAAATGGATGAAATTGCTATCCCTACAGACATGTTCCATGACCTAAGGAAAACTGCATCCGAAAAATCACTGACCATGACGACAATGCACAGAAGTAGAAGCCCTCATACACTGCTGGGGGCAATGTGAGCTGATGTAGCTGCTTTGAAAACAGTTTGGGAGTTCCTTAAACATAGTTACTATATAAGCTAATAATTCCATGCCTAGGTATATTCCCAAGGGAAGTACAAACTTGTCCACACAGAACTTGCACATAAATACACTTAGCAACATATTCACAATAGCTGAAAAGTCAAAGTAACCCAAATGCCTCTCAGCAAATAAACAAAATGTGCAAGTCTTTATGATGTGCTGCATGTCCTTTCAATGGAATTTTATCCATCTGCAAAAGCAATAAAGTACTGATAAATGCTCCAACAGAGGTAAACCTTGAAGACCTTATGCTAAATGAAAGAAACCAGACACAGAAGGCCACATAGTGTATGAATCTACTTCTATGAAATATCAAGTATATGCAAATTCATAGAGAGTAAAATTACTTATGATATAGAGAGTGGGTGTGGGGAGTAACTGCTAGTGGGTATGTTATTTCTTTTTGGATATACTGGAATTGAATAGTAGTGATGGTTGCATAGCCTTGTGAATATATTTTTAAAAAAGCATAGACTCATACACTTTAAAATGGTGAATTTTATAATTTGAGGATTATAGTTCAAAACAATTGATCTATGTAGAAAAGAGTGAACATTATTCCTGCACTAATGTGCAGAAGCTACGTGTCAGCAGGATCTTAGCTGATAACAATAATCAGATGATAAACATCACATTCCATTCTGATGCTCACAATCAAAAGGCAAGGGTGTATTTTCTTTCCATGTTATAGATGAGGAGTGGGAAAGGCTTAGAGAAGTTAAGTGACTTGATGGAGCTTTCTTGGTCAGTGAACTGACTCTGGACCTGAGTTTGAGGGATGCTGGTAACATGATGCTTAGGAATTCAGCCCCAGGGTTTCTGCTGCTCCCTGTTGCTTTGGCACTGAGCTCAGTATGATGTCAATTACGATCTCAGGAGGTTTGCCCTATTTGTGAATCCAACTGCTGACATTCAGGGTCATTCAGGGCTGGAGGAGAGATCATGGGAAATGGGAATGGAACCTCCCATAGTGACCTACACTGAACTCACGGACATTTTCAGTGGGGTAGGGAATGGTAAGTGGGTATAGGGTAAAACATACGGAAAGGCATGACAAAATAATGTTAGGGCACCATGTGGGTGAAAGGCTGAAGAACTAAAGCTGCTATAAAGAGATTTAGAGACACACCTGTGTATTCCTTCCCAAACTCATGCACTGAGGCCACCTGAGTTGTAGGGTCCCCTTTCTCCATGATGAGACTGTCAGAATTTCTGCTTTCTGAAAATAATCTACAGAATTCTCAAGTTGTGTTGTTATTTGCTCTAAGGAAACTGAACTGCTGAGCAGACTAATTGTCATGATGGCTTTGGTAGCCAGGGAGAAATTAGCATCAAGGTTTTGTTGGAGAATGTTGAGCCAACATAATGCATGCCAAAATTGCCTTTTTCTAATGAAAACCAGTGTATGCCTCTGGGTAGCTCTGAAGACTACAAATGATTTCCTTTCCTTTGAAGTGCGTGACAATTTAAAATATTCTTCTTCATGACTTGCTGCATGTCAATGAGATATGTTAGTCAGGTGATGGGTCTCTAAGCAGTGAAGGGAGATTAACTAGTAGAAAAAAACCCCACAAAAATTGAAACAAATATTATCAATGAGACAGTAATGAGATTGAGAACACAGTAGCTTTTCCTTTCCTCTCAGCTGCTCATGATACTGATTTTTGCTTTAGAATAATAATCGGATTCCTAGCATCATCTAAAACCTGTTTGCAAAGTGCTAAAATTTTTTGAAACTTCTTCAAGGAGAAGAGTAGTAACAGAGAGGGTAGGGCAAGCAAAGCATTCAGAATGATGATTTAGAAGCAAAGATATACAAGTGTGCTGTTTTTATGACCCTTGAAGCATAGAACAATGTACAGTGAAAGCAACAGAGTAGAATAAATCATAGGAAGGTCTTCCACCCTTGCTTCCTTCATTCATAAAAACACCTATTGAGCATTTATGCATCAGATGCTATTCCAGGCACTGGTTATGCACTGGTTATACAACGATTAATAAAATAGAACACTCTTCTGCCCTCAAGATCTTATAGTCTCCAAGCTACATTTTTAGGATTGGGTTGTTTCTAGAATTGTCCTAAAATTAGGCTCCTATTGCCATCTTCAATTTAGTGGATTTTTAAAAAATAAGAATTTGGCTTCATCTGAAAAAATATGGGCAGAATCAGAAGTATGTACAAAACGCTTTGAGAGAATCAAAAAGGGAGGTATTGTGTGGACAGATGGAACAAATGGAAAGTTCTACACAAAGATACTGGGGACTGGTGACAGGACGTGTGTGGGCAGTCAGTCAAAAGTAGTGTAGCCAAGGGAAGGAGACTTCAGAGTAGAGTAAAATACAGATAAATAAAGAAAAGCTACTTAGGTGGAAAGACAAATAAATGATGATTTTGCCTCTTTGTGAAGGGGAGTGTTCTGTTAAAAGCACATCATAGGATATTATTGAAATACTTCTGAATTCAGATTTGCTCACTTACTTTTGGTGTTTGGTGCCTGAAAGCTGGCTGTGAAATAGATTTTGGCAGGATTGAAATAACTATACTTATGAAAACCTGTAACTGCGACACTGCAAACGAATAGTTTATGGTCACAAGGAGATATTTACTTTATCTATGTATCTGTCTGTCTATATATATATATATGTAACTTTTTCAACCCAACATGTAGCATTTATACTAGTCTTTATCAGAAAAAGTCTGCAGTGGATCTCAGAATAAAGTGCAAATTAAAAAGATAAATTAATATGAAGGATATGGTCAGATTGCCTCCAAGTCTTGTCTTTGGACATTTATTGGTTATTGGAGATGTGATTCAACATATTTCCTTGAACCTCATCCTAAGTATCAGAGAATGACTGCTATTCTGAATTTGTCTGAAAAATTTGCTTTTCTTCTGGTCTTGCTTACTTCAACAGGGAAGTCTTGGGGTATTGATCTCCTGAGTCCTAACCACATACCTGTTTATTTGGTAGGTGTCCTCATTCACTCATTTCTCTCTCTTGTGAATGTCAATCTGAGTCCAAAAAACTCAGCTTTGAATGTAATTCAACTCTGGATTGCAGTCAGGGAAGATTAAAGTTTGATCTCTGCTGGGGATCTTTCTTTAAGAAATTGCCCCCTGATCCAGGGCCCTCCTCCACTCACTGCTTGACATGTTTTGGGGGATAATCTCCATTCCCTGCCCAGGAGGAGTCTCACTGCTGTCCAGAGTCAATCTCTCTCCCCACTTTCCATCCATGTTCTTAGAAACAGAGAGAATTACCTTCTCCTCTCTCTCCATCCTCAGATATGCTTGCTTCTCTGCACTAAGTTCCTACTCACAAATGAACTAAAGCTTTTGAAAACAATGCCAGTGAGGGAAGGATCTTACAAACCATTTTTTTGCCTTTCTCTCTGCCAATAATCTGCTGTGGAAAAAAAATCACAAAAGCTTCTGGTTTGAGATGACTCTTTTCTCTCTAATCTGATCTTTCAAGGCATTAGTGGCAGCAATTGTCATGTGGAGAGTGACATGGAGCCATGGGCTCTCACTGCATTTTCTTTTTTTAAAATTTTTTATTTTAAAATTTTTTTAATTTATTCTTTTCTTTTCTTTTCTTTTTTTTTTCTTTTACAAACCCTTGTGTCTAGGGCTGACTTTCAATAGATCGCAGCGAGGGAGCTGCTCTGCTACATGCGAAACCCCAACCCAGAAGCAGGTCGTCTACAAATGCTTTAGCACCAGGTTCCCCACGAACGTGTGGTGCGTGACGGGTGAGAGGGCGGCCCCCTTTCCGGCTCTCACTGCGTTTTCAAAAGGTGCAAACAACTCAATGTCCATCAACTGATGAATGGATAAGTAACATGTTGTTTATCCATATGGTATGAATGGTGCATCATCCACAAAAGGGGAAGTACCAATACATGCTACACTGTGAGTGAAACCTGAAACATTACACTGAGTGAAAGAAGCCAATCACAAAAGGTCTTCTATTGTATGATTACATTCAGCTATAATAGCCAGAATAGCCAAATCTATAGAGATAGAAAGCAAATTGGTGGTTAATGGGGGCTTTGGGGGTTGAGAGAGTTTGACAGAGCGACCGATAAAAAGGTAAGAGGTTTCTTTTGGGGGTGATAAAAATGTTCTAGAATTTACTGTAACAATCACACAATTCTCTGAATATACTAATAAATGTTGAATTGTATATATGTGTATATATTTGAATTCTTTAAAAGTTTTTCTGGGCATGTATTACTTTGACATTTTTATGGAGTGCAGTGTGATGCTTTAATACATATAAACAGTGTGATGTTTCAGTACATATGAAACAGCACTACACATAAACAGTAAATCAACTAAACCAAACAACTAGCCCTTTTATTTCTTAATCTTTTCTTTGTTTGGATTCTACTGGCTCCTCTCTTCAAGGTCTTTATACAATCTATAATACATTATTGGTGATTATAACCCACCCCTCTCTGCTATATAATACTAGAACTTATTACTTCCATTTGTTTTTGTTTACCTAACCAAACACTCAACCCTACCTCTATCCGTCCACCTCCACATCCTACCCAGCTTCTAGTAATCACTATTTCATGTTAAAATCAATTATATACCTTTAACTTCCATATATGAGAGAGAACATGTGTTCATCTTTCTAGGTTTGGCTTATTTCACATAACATGCCATCCTGTTCCATTTTGCAGCAAATGTCAGGATTTCAATTTTAATGGCTGAATATTATTCCATTGTGTACATATGCTGCATTTCTTTACCCATTCAGTCATTGGTGAATACCTAGTTTGATTCCACAGCTTGAATATGGTGAATAGTGCTATAGTAAACATGGGAGTAAAGGTAACTATTTCATATGCCAGTTTCATTTCCTTTGGATATATACCCAGTAGTAGGACAGCTGGGTAATATGGTAGATTAATTTTTAGTTTTTTGAGGAACCTTCATTCTGTTCTTCATAATGACTGTACTAGTTTATATTCATTCCAAGATTGTGTCAGAGTTCCCCTTTCTCACATTCTTACCAGGATTTGCTTTCTACTCCCCTACCCCCATCTTGATAATACCCATTTATACTAGTATGAGATGATAGTTCATTGTGGTTTTAATGTGTATTTCCCTGATTGCTAGTGATACTGAGCATTTTTTAATGAATTTGTTAGCTGTTTGTAGTTCTTTTGAAAAATATTTATTCAGGCCAGCGCTGCGGCTCAATGGGCTAATCCTCTGCCTGTGGCACCGGCATACTGGGTTCTAGTCCCAGTCGGGGTGCCAGATTCTGTCTCGGTTGCCCCTCTTCCAGGCCAGCTCTCTGCTGTGGCCCGGGAGTGCAGTGGAGGATGGCTCAAGTGCTTGGGCCCTGCACCCCATGGGAGACCAGGAGAAGTACCTGGCTCCTGCTATCGGATCAGCGAGGTGATCCAATGGCAAAGGAAGACCTTTCTCTCTGTCTCTCTCTCTCACTGTCCACTGTGCCTGTCAAAAAAAAAATATTTATTCAGATTCTTACCCATTTATCTCCACCCCCACCACTGGAAAGTAACTTTTAGTGCGATCCCACCAGCTGCACAATCTTTTTCTGCCATTAAGCTCCTTCTTCCATCTTTCCTAAACAGTCCCATGAATACCTTCTTCTCCTGCAGTCTGGAAGCAGCCATGACCAAGCTTGGAGGTAGTGTGGATGAATTTAAGGTCAGTCTTCTCAAGGGCCTACTGTCTGGTCTGCATCAGAGAGACTTGCAGAGTGAGCACTTCCTTCTTGGTCCCATCACACAGCCTTTCAGCATGCAACGTCATTGGTCACTTCACCGTAAGGCACAAAGCCACTCAGAAGGTTGGTGTTCTTGTCAGGCCATTAGTTGGCAAAAGCATTGTTCTCAATGTGTTTGCCATCCTTGATCAGGTAGCCCTGCCGATCGTGTATATCTTCTTGTTAATCTCCTTTCTGCCTAGCCCTTGCCACAGAGAAGGCCATATGCACAGAGTGCCAAGCCCCAATGCAGCGACCTTGTGCTAGGCAGCTTCTTGGTGTGCCAGCTGCTGGTGACTCCTATGTAGCCTTTGCCCAGGGTCACAACAGTGACACCAGTCATCTTGTCTGTTCTTGTAAAAGTGCCTTTTGTGCTCATCACTGATATACTTGGCAAAGATGACCTTGAAGGTCTGGATGCCTATGATGCCTATAACACCATGGACAGTGTCTCCATAACGATAACAGCCTCTACAACTTCCTTCTTGTTCACCTTGGGTCCCAGCCTATCAACTTCTCACAGTGTTTGTCCTGCTGGCCATGTAGCCCAGGAAAGCTGTGCAATGCAAAGGCTTGGAGGAATTATCCATGGGGATGCTCTTCACCTTCCTGTGATGCTTGCTTCCACACTTCCAAGGTGGGAAGCCCAGGAACCCATGCCTGGGCACAGAGAACTTCCTGTGAGATATCCTGCTACGAAATCCACTGATAGAGCCCAAGCCCATTTCTTAAGTGGATTGTTTCTGGTTTTTTTGCTAAGTCTTTTTTCAGGTTGTTATGTATTCTGGAGATTAACTGTTTGTCAGATGCATAGCTTGCAAATATTTTCTCCCATCCTGTAAGCTGTGTTGATTGTTGTGCAGAAGCTTCTTAGTTTACTATCCTTGCATTTATCTGTTTTTATTTTGTTGCCTATGCCAATGTCTTTGAGCATTTCCCCTAAGTTTTCTTCCAGCAGCTGTTTAATTTTCGTGTTCACATTAGGTCTTTGACTCATTTTGAGTTGATTTTCGTAGAGAATGAGAGTTAGGGGTAAACATTTAATTGTCTGAACATTCAGTCTCCCAAGCACCATTTATTGAAGAGATTGTCCTTTCTCCAGTGTATAGTCTTGTTGTGTCTGCGGAGAATCAGTTGGCTATAGATGCCTGGATTCATTTTGGTTATCACAAATAAGGCTAATTTAACTTTTTCCTTTCATGTTTATCTATATACCTTTATTTCTTTCTCTTGCCTAGTTGCTATGTTTAAAACTTTCAGTGCTATTTGAAGTAAGAATGGTGAGAGTGGACATCCTTCTCTGGTTCCAGATCTTAGAGGAAATGCTTTCAGTTTTTCCCACTCAGTGTGACATTGGCTGTGGGTTTGTCACTTATAGCCTATTTAATGAAGCATGTTCTTTCTAGATCTAATTTGTTCAAGATTTTTTTCAAAAAATCATGAATGGACATTGAATTTTATCAAAAGTGTTTTCTGTGTCTACTGAGATAATCATATGATTTTTTTATCCTTCATTCTGTTGATGTGATGTATTATGCTTGTTGATTTGCTTATGTTTATCTGCATCTCAGATAAATTCCACTTGATCGTGGTGAAGGTGTTTTTTTTGATGTGTTCTTTTTTTCAACTCACTAGTATTTTATTGAGCATCTTTTGTATCAGTATTTAGGGATATTGATCTATAACTTTCATTTTTTTGTTGTGTTCTTTTTTGGTTTCGGAATTAAGATAATGCTGACCTCAAAAAATGAGTTTGGAAGAATTCTCTTTCAGTTTTGTGGAATAGTTTCAGAACAACTGGTGTTAGTTTTTGCTTAAAAGTGTGGTAGAATTCAGTGGTGAAGCCTTGACTTTGCTTTGATAGGAAGCTTATCTCATTATTCATTATTAGTCCATACTGTCACATCTCAGCTGTGGGATCTTGAGCAAGAAGCTCAACCCTGCTTGTTCCTATCTTCCTCATCTGGAAAATTGGGCAAATAGTCATACCAGCTCTTAAAATTAAGTGGCATGATTCCCAGTGTCTGTCGTATAATAGAGGCCCATGAACTATTATCCATTGTATTAGCCTGCTTTTTATTAACACAACTAAAATATCTGACATGTTCTCCTTTGAAAGAAGAAGGTTTATTTTGTCTCACAGTTTGGAGGATCACAGTTCAAGATTGAGGGACCCTAGTAGTCTGGCATCTGATGAGGGTGGAAGCCAGCAGACCATGATCATAGGCCCAATCATGTGGGGAGACAGGTTGCAGAAGGAGCACAACTAAGCTCAACTTGGCTAATACAATCCACTGTCTTGCAAGAACTGTCTTCTGAGGGCACATCTCCAGTGAAAAAAGGACTTCCCACTAGGGCCACTTCCTAGACACCATAATTGGATCAAGTTTCTACCCTGTAACTATCATTAATCCAAGACTTGGAGGGTTAAACATCTCCATTTGCTGGGGATCCTAATTCTGTTCAAACCATAACAACCATTATTATGAGTGATTATATAGACTTTCAATGTACTTTGATCTCCACAAGTTTACTGGCTAAAAGACAGCACTCCTTTGAAGTTTTCATCTTCCCTAACCAAAGCAATCAAAGTTGATTTCACATAGCCTGCTGTTAAGCCATGTCACTCCTCTTACTCCTGCAGCTATAGTTGACAGACCTGTAAGATTTTTTTTTTCATTTGTTTCTGCTCAGTTTCACCTGCCTTTGTGAGTCAGTTATCACAGACTATTAATGTTATTTTCCAATCCTAAGTAGTAAGGCAATGGCTGAGTCTGTCTTACAGGAATTCATACCCAGTCTCGGAATTTCTGCTGGACCATGTATAGATGCTGCAGGTAGATGGTAGTCAGTAGCTCAGTTGTTTTGTCCATCCCTCAGACTGTGTCTTGCCACTGATTCATTCAATTTATTTTTCTCCTGCTTTGCTCTTTCCATCTCGGGCCCAATTTCAAGTACTATCCTGCACATCTGGCTTTATTTCCCAAGTGAAGTCTGACACATTCTCTTTCTTCCCCAGTACATAACCATTTTGCTACAGACTCCCCCTACCTTTAATCTTAACCCCTGTAAACTTCCCAGTAGGGCATAACAATACCACCTAATCCCACCTCATCCTTAAGCCCACCTAACCACAGAGTCTGTTCATTTAGCTCTAAATATAATCTTACTTCTTATGCAAGACTTTTTGTTTAGTACCCAAAGTTAAGCCATTAAATAAATAAAAATGAATTAATAGACATTAATAAACATTTAGAAAACATGGACATCTTTTCACTTGATTATTGTTTATAGTCCTTACCTATATTCCTGCTGAACTATGGTCTTATTTCTTATTAAACTCTTTATTTAGTGGAGTATTTAGCCTTTGACTATAATGTAAATTTAAAATATTCTCTCAAAAATAAAAAAGAGGAAGGATTGAAGGAAAGAAGAAAGGAAAAAGTGGGAATGAGAGAGGAAAAGAGGGAGGAAGTATTTATTGTATTCTTAGAATTGTACCTAGGAACTACATTGAATCTATTCTCTTTGTTGTAACATCACATTAACATGAGAATTGATGAGAATTATAGTAATTATCATGCATTTTCTGTGACCTTCAGAATTTAATGTACTAATAAATCCCTTTAAAAAACATAAAATAAATTTTAAAAATGAAGCCTACAAAATTGTGTGCTCTGTTTCTCAACTTCCATCATGTTTCAGTGCTAATATTACAAAATCTCCTGACTTTATAACCTAATGCATGCATCTTTGTGAAAATCTCAAAACCAGTTATTTCAGTAAATTGATTGTATGGCCACAGTTATAATGCAAATCTGTATATTCATTGGATTTGCATTGTATTTCATCAACACAGAGTTCAATTGAGTTTTTTAAAAAGAAAAGTGCTGCAGTGGGCATTTGGCTTAGTGATTAAGTGCTTGCCAATTAAGATGCCCACATCCATTTTAGAGGGCCTACATTCAGGTTGTAACTGTGCTTATGATACCAACTTCTTGCTAATGTGCACCCTGGAAGGCAGCAGGTGATGGTTAAAGTATTTAAGTCTTTCCCAGCACACCAGAGACCTGAATTGAGTTCCTGGACCTTGGCTTTGTCTTGAGCCATCCCCAGCTATGGTGGACATTTGGCAGGTGAAGCAGCAGATGGGAACTTTGTCTTATTTGTCTCTCTTTCCCTTTGTCTCTGTGTCTCTTAAAGAAATAAAAACAAATACACATATTTTTAAAAATGCAGAAAAATCAATCTTTTCTCACTCTGCTAATGAGTTTTTTTATAATTAGTTCCCTGTGCCATTGAAAATATGTTCATTAAGCAACTTAATGCATTGCTTTTTCAATGGGTACCAACTTTTTTCCTTAGCATCTTGATTATTGACTGTGTTAGCTTTACAGAAATGCTTGGGAGGATTATAAAGGGCAGGTTGTTCACTTTTATTATATTATAGATGGAAAAAATGAGGTCTAGAGAGTAAAATTGAGCCAAGATCACACAGCATTGAGCTTCAGGGCTTGATCAAGTCCTCTGAATCTCAATCAAGTTTAGTAGATTCTGTATTTGGCCTGTGGACTGGCTATCTGCTAGCTTCCTGGGAAGTTCTTTTAAAATAGCAACCAGCAGATCCCTGGGAAAACTTGACATGCTCTGGGTGAGAGGTGACCTGGAGAGGGATTAGGAAATCTGTAATTTAGAATGACCTTCCGAAAGACTATGATGCACTCTCAGGTTTAGGAACATCTGACTATATAGGAATGCTACCTGGAACAGAACCCGCACAGTGATTGACTATGGCGCAGCAGCAAAGACAAGGTCTTTGCAATTTCCCATGCTTCAAATGTCAAGAGTTGTAGCTGCTGAACGACCTACCTCTACCCTCTTTCTTCATTTTTCCTTTCTTTTGCTAATTCTTTCAAGTAAAATGAGTCCTGAATCAGAATGAATATTCTGTTAATGTCCCATCTTAGTCAAAACAAGGCTTATTCAGACTGCACAGTCAGCCTAGAAACAATAAATCACATTACACATGTTAGATGTCAAATGTTGAATGGTTACTGTCAACCATCTAATTTCTGACCAGGGTCAAATATTGTCAGTTGCTACCATTGCAGGTCATCACTATCAGTCTTGCAGAGTACAATATCCCCAAACATGGGGTAGACTGGAAGATGTTAAAATGGGTGAATCCTATATGAGAAAGGCAATTGGATTATTCCAACATCTTCATCAATCTTTTAAAAGAGAAATGGAGGAAGGGGAATGTTCTTGTGTTGTTTCTTATCTGTATTTGAGGGTAGAGAGACAAAAGAGAGAACTTCCATCTGCTGGTTTACTCCCCAAATGCCAATAATAGCCAGGGTGGGCCAGGCTGAAGTAAGGAGCCTGGAACTCCAGGTCTCCTACGTGGGTGACAGGGACCCAAGTAATTGAGCCAACATCTGCTGCCTCTCAAGGTGTGTGTTTGCAGGAAGCTTATTCAGAAGTAGAAGAGCTGGGACTCAAACCAGGTACTGCATTCAGTATGGGATGAAGGCATCTCAAATGGTGATGTAAGTGCTGTGCCACATGCTGTGCGCACGCGCATGCACACACACACACACACACACCCTTTGAAAATATTCACTTAATTAATGCCCAAATAGTGGATTTGTGGGAAAACTATTGTTGTTACCCTTCTGTTTCATACAAGTAATTGTTAACATGCTATGGTCCTTGGAACAGGAAAGCAAATGCATGTCACAAGGAAAATTCACATATATGGTAATAAAGCAAAAATTTTTCCACTGGATGAAAAATATTTTTAAAGATTTATTTATTTGTAAGTCAGAGTTAGAGAGAGAAGGAGAGAGAGAGAGAGAGGTCTTCCATCCTCTGGTTTACTCCCCAATTGGCTGCAACAGCTGGATCTGTGCCCATCTGAAGCCAGGAGCCGGGAGCCAGGAGCTTCTTCTGGTTCTCCCACACGGGTACAAGGGCCCAAGAACTTGGACCATCTTCTACTGCTTTTCCAGGCCATAGCAGAGAGCTGGATTGGAAGTGGAGCAGCCAGGACTCGAACCAGCTCCCATATGGGATGCAGGCACTGCATGACTTGACTATTAAAACTTATAGTAAATAATACGAATTCAACCACTTCCTAATTTTACAGTTATAAAAACGAGGCATCTCTTGATAAGGAGAAGAAATTTCTGGTTTACGAACTCATATTTTTGTATTTGTTTTCTCCTGAAATATTTGCTGGAAAAGAGAAAGAAATTACAAATTTTGAGATTCTGTTAAATGTTTCTTTACAAGATAGTAAGACTGGTTGACAGCGCTTGCAAGTTATTTTGTTTCCAGATTTTATATTTAAGCAATATACTACCTTTCTTTGTTTTACAACCAGGTCAACCAGTCTTCAGAAAGAACAGATGTTTAGCAGACTTTGAGTACTGTAATACAGTTGCCAACCAGCATTGAAGACAAGACACTTTTGGTTTCATTATTTTCTCTTCATGGAAGTATTAATATATATATATATATATATATATATATATACACACACACACATATATATACACAAATATATATATATAATGTATGATCTTTAAATTTGTGTTTATAATTATAAATAGTTAAAATTACTGTAGAATCAGTACTGTTAATGAAGCATACAATTCACAGTGACTACTTATTTTTCCCTCTGAAGAAAATTACACCTGCACCATGTAAACTTCATGGTCATTGGAGCTTTGACGTGTGCTGTGGTTTGGAAGGGAGCTTAGATGTTGAATGTTCCCCATGTTTGAAAGGCTTGGTCCTTGGTAGCACCACTGGGAGATGGGAAGCATTTAGGTGGTGAGGCTTACTGGAAGATCCTTAGGTCGCTCATGTCTGGGAAGGTTTTTCTCACAAGAGTGTTGTTATAAAAGGTTGAGCTTGCACCAACCTCTCTGTGCTTTGCAGCTCACTATGTGATTCCTCTGCACACATACTCTACCATCCACTCTGGAGGCGTCACCAAAACTTACATCATGCTGTTTGGATTTTCAGCCTCAAAAACTGTGAGCCAAAAGATCTTTTTCTCTCATGAGGAGCTAGCCTAAGCTGTGTTGAAGCAATGAGAAGCTGACTGACAAAATATGTATTTATACACAAAGGATTGGTATTGAGGGAAAAAGCTGGTTCCATTCAAAAGCACCCAAAGTATCAATTTCTTTCCATTTCTAGTAAGATTTTATGGGGATAAAGTGATGGTATTTATGACCACATTTAATCTGAAAGTTCTAAAGAGTCCAAATTACATGTTGTGTACTTCTTTGGCTCTGCATGAAATTTTGTGTGGCTTGATTATTTGGTTATAGCATGGTTTGATTATTTGGCTATAGCATCAAAGGCTTTTTGTTAATTTCCCCTTTTTATTTAGTTTTAAGAAATGTTAAAGAGAACAGATTTCATTCATTCCATAGGTACAGTTCTGAGAAAACAGCCATACTTCCCTGATTCCCCACCTCCCCCTTAACCTCCCTCCATTCTTCCTCTTTCTTCATCAGTTTTTGCAAAGACAGAATTTGAATCTACTTTGTATTTACAGGCTTAGTTTGCCACGAACCATAATATTCAACAAGTGAAAAGCAGGAAGACCACAGTTTCACAGTAGTATGAACAGGAGCTGAAAATAATCACATCACAAAATGTCCATTTCATTCCTGTACCTTTTTTTGTGTTCTCTATTAACTGCCACCTTTCAGAGAAAACATACTGTCTTTTTGAGACTGGCTTATTTCACTAAGCATAATGGTTTCCAGTTGCATTCATTTTGTTGACAAAGCCAGAATTTTACTCTATTTTCATGGCTGAGTATTATTCCATAGTATAGATATGCTACATTTTCTTTACCGGGTCATCAGTTGATGGACATCTGGGTTGATTAAATATCTTAACTATCATGAATTGAGTTGAGGTAACATCAGGGTACAAATAACTCTTTCACATGCTGACTTCATTTCATTTGGATAAAGTCCCTTTGCCTCCCACAGTAATGGGTGTTTGTTGCATTTCCCGAGGCCTCTAGGGGAAAAATACCCTTTTCTTTCTGTTAGTGGCTCTAGGGTTTGATCATTTTTTCAGAAAGCTCTTTTGTATGTCTTGACTACATCAATCTTTGCGTGGTACAAACCTGTTTCTTCTCATTTCTGAGTACATGTGATGAACAGCTATTGAGCAATCTATACTTGACACTTAGTCCACTTACTTCATTTTCTAGTTGTAAGGGGAAAGGGAGCTTACTAAAGCAAAACAAATTTTATGTGATTTGTTGTGTCAAGATTTTGAATTATATTTTGGCAGGTGATAAGTTATGATTAAAGCATGGTTAACCTGCTGCCAGCCCCACCCCTGAGCATGTGTTGGTTGTGAGAGCCATTGGCTGAAGCTACCTCATGGAACACTTGGCATTTCACACTCAGGGACACTTCCTGCTGGGAGCAGCCATATGCAATGAGTATTCCTGCCCTCCCACCCCTAACCCCTAAACCTCTTGCTGCAACTCAGGAAGTGAGCTTCCTACATTGTGGAGGCTGCCGATGACTGCCTGTCCTGGACTCATACATAGTTTAATGAATGCTTAAGTGAAGTGTGATGATACAGCCCAGCCACAAGCTTCCTGGTAGCACTTGCAGAATCTTTGGCAGCTTATGCGGGCAGCAAGCCCTATGTCCCACATAGCTTGTACTTTCTCACATTTTAGTGAAAGCGGAATTTGATAGTAATGAGAATAAAAAAGGCACACAAATAATTTGCTTTAATAGAAAAGAGAAACTTAACTTTTTACACAGGGTTATATATTTAAAAGTCCTATCATTCAGTTGTGCAATATCTACTATAATTCAGATGTGCATAATTTATGATTCAGACATTCCTCTTCCCATTCATAAATAGACACTAGGAAGCACCTACAAAGATATTCACAGCAACATTATTCATAGTAGTCAGAAAGTAAAACAATTAAAATGCCCATGAACACCAGCGCTGTGCATAAATGAAATGAAGCAGATCTCTTTTTATTGACACAAAAATATCCACAAGGTATACTAGTGAGTGGTAAATAGTAAGGTATGTAACTATACAATAACTATCAAAAGTATGATAATTTTCTTTAAAAAAGTATACCTCATATTTCACACAGGTGAATTTATGTACAGAAGAAATGGTGAAACATTTGGAAAGCTGTGTGCCAATTTGATACTTCTATTGGCTCTGTCCAGTGGTCAAGTATAACTTTAGTTTTTTCTGTGATGTTTTATCTTTAAAATAAAAATATTATAGTAAACAGTACTTTCACATGGTCCCTGAGATCCACACTCCTTGGGCCCCTGCACCTGCGTGGGAGACTGCGAAGAAGCTCCTGGCTTTGGATTGGTGCAGCTCCAGCTGTTGCAGCCTCTTGGGGAGTGAACCACTGGATGGAAGACCTCTCTCTGCCTCTCCTCCTCTCTCTGTGTAACTCTGACTTTCAAATAAATAAATAAATCTTTTTAAAAAATGCTCAAGATCACTAGCCACCAGAGAAATGCTGATCAAAACCACAATGAGGTCTTACCTCATCCCCATTAGAATGGCTTTCATACAGAAATCAACAAACAACAAATGCTGGCGATGATGTGGAGGAAAAGGTACACTAATCCACTGTTGGTGGGAATGTAAACTGGTAAAGCCACTATGGAAGACAGTGTGGAGATACTTCAGGGGTCTGAACATAGACCTACAATATGACCCAGCCATTCCACTCCTGGGAATCTACCCAAGGAAATGAAATCAGAGTATGAAAGTGCTATCTGTACCTCCATGTTTATCACAGCTCAATTCACAATAGCAAAGACATGGAATCAACCCAAATGGTTGAACTGAAGACTGGATAATGAAATTAAGGGATGTGTACATCATGGAATACTACATAGCAGTAAAAAAAAAAAAACAAAAACAAAAAACAAAGTCCAGTCATTTGCAACAAAATGGATGAAACTGGAAAACATCATACTTAGTGAAATAAGCCAGTCCCAAAGTGACATATTCTATATGATCTCCTTGTGTGATAACTAATAAAGCACCTAAAAGGAAACATGTAGAAACGAACTTGACACTGAGAAGCTATGACTTTGAATAGCCCTTTTCTTGACTGTTGAGGAACAGTTTTTTATTATATATTTTATCTTTATAATATTTTCCTTATCTTTTTTCTTTCATATGAATCATTGCACTCTTTACTTAACATAGAGTTAACCATATATGCATAAAGTTAATTGAAAATAGATCTTAATAAACAGAGTGAGAATAAGAAAGGGAAAAGGAAGGGTGGTGGGAGTTGGTGTGGCATTACAGGCACAGTGGCAAGAATTACCAAGATCCTAAAGTTGTAATTGTGAAATGTATGATGCTCATAACTGCAAAGAAGTATAGCCCTGCCTACATTCCTATGGACTTACTTCTAAGGGTACAGCTTAACAACTTGCCATGGGACCCCAAATTCTCTTAAGCTGGCTGGTAAAAATAGCAGCTTAAATGTTACAGAGATCAAATAGATAGGATTAAGAGGAAAAGTGACCATATAGATAGGCTCAAGTGTTAAAGTGATCACATAAATAGAACTACGTGTTTGGAAATAATAATAGGCAGAATTAAAAAGGAGTGAAGAGGGGCCAGCACTGTGGAACTGTGGGTGGGGCTGCTGCCTGTGGTGCCGGCATCCCATATGGGCAGGGGCCCAAGGACTTGTGCCATCTTCTATTGCTTTCCCAGGCCATAGCAGAGAGCTGGATCAGAAGTGGAGCAGCTGGGACTTGAACTGGTGTCCATATAGGATGCCAGCACTGCTGGTGGTGGCTTTCCCTGCTACACCACAGCTCATTTATTTGGTGGCTTTCCAATTTCTTGATATAGGCACCAATTGCTATAAACTTTCCTCTTAACACTGCTTTTGCTTTATCTCATAAGTTTTGATATGTTATATTGTCATTGTCATTTGTTTCCAGAAATTTTTTTATTTCTCCTTTGATTTCTTCAATGACCCACTGGTCATTCAGGAGCATGTTGTTTGGTCTCCATGTATTTGCATATATTCTGGGGATTCCTGAGTGTTTGATTACAAACTTCATTCCATTGTGGACAGAGAAGATGCATGGTATGATTTTGATTTTTTTTGAATTTGCTGAGACTTGCTTTATGGCCTAGTATGTGGTCAACCCTAGAGAAAGTTCCCTGCACTGCTGAGAAGAATGCGTATTCTGTGGCTGTAGGATGGAAAGTTCTGTAGATATCTGTTAGGTCCATTTGGTCCATAGTGTCAACTAATTCTTTTGTTTCTTGTGGATTTTCTGACTGGTTGGTCTGTCTTGCTGAATGTGGGGTATTGAAGTTCCCCATCACTATTGTATTTGAGTCTATGTCTCCTTTTAAATCCATTAACATTTCTTTTAAATAGGTGCCCTGTGGTTAGGTGTGTATACATTTATTTATTTATTTATTTATTGACAGGCAGAGTGGACAGTGAGAAAGAGAGACAGAGAGAAAGGTCTTCCTTTTGCCGTTGGTTCACCCTCCAATGGCCACTGCGGCCGGTGCACCGTGCTGATCTGAAGCTAGGAGTCAGGTGATTTTCCTGGTCTCCCATGTGGGTGCAGGGCCCACGCACTTGGGCCATCCTCCACTGCACTCCCGGGCCACAGCAGAGAGCTGGCCTGGAAGAGGGGCAACTGGGACAGAATCCAGTGCCCCGACCGGGACTAGAACCCAGTGTGCCGGTGCCGCAGGCAGAGGATTAGCCTATTGAGCCGTGGCACCAGCCTGGTGTGTGTACATTTAAAATAGTCACATCTTCCTATTGAATTGATCCCTTAATCACTATATAGTGCCCTTCTTTGTCTCTTTTAATAGTTTTTGTTTTGAAGTCTATTTTTTTTATTAGGGTGGCTACACCAGCTCCTTTTTGGTTTCTGTTAGCATGGATTATCTTTTTCTGTCCTTTCACTTGGAGTTTGCATGTATCATTGTTGGTGAGATGTCTTTCTTTTAGGCAGCAAATAGTTGGGCTTTCTCTTTTAGTCCATTCAGTCAGTCTGTGTCTTTTAACTGGAGAGTTGAGGCCATTTACATTCAGGGTGACTATTTTTAAGTAAGGACTTTGCCCTGCCATATTTCCATTAAAGGTCCTATTTTTTAATTTTGGGTTTTCTTTGTTCTTTTATTGGGCGATTTTCTTCTTTCACCTTTTTTCTTTTTTTGTAAAGAAGATTTATTTATTTTACTTGAAAGAGTTACACAGAGAGAGGAGAGGCAGAGAGAGAAAGAGAGGGGTCTTCCACCTGATGGTTCACTCCCCAGATGGCTGCAACAGCCGGAGCTATGCTGATCTGAAGCCAGGAGCCAGAAGCCTCTTCCGGGTCTCCCACATGGGTGCAGGGGCCCAAGGACTCAGGCCATCTTCTACTGCTTTCCCAGATTGAAGCAGAGAGCTGCACAGGAAGTGGAGCAGCCGGGTCTTGAACTGGTGCCTACATGGGATGCCGGCACTGCAGGCTAGGGTGTCAACCCGCTGCGCCACAGCACCAGCCCCCCTTCACCTTTCTTCATAGTGATGTTCCTGTTTCTGTGTGTAGCACATCCTTGAGCATCTTTTGTAGGGCTGGGGAGATAGTTACAGATTCTTTTAATTTTTATTTGTTGTAGATTTTTATTTCACCTTCATTCATAGATGAGAGCTTTGCAGGGTACATTATTTTTTCCTCTCAAGACTTGGATTATATCTCACCATTCTCTCCTAGCCTGTAGGATTTCTGATGAGAATCTGCTGTGAGTCTAGTTGGGGTTTATCTGAATGTGATCTGGTATTTCTCTCATGTGCATTTTAGATTTTTTCTTTATGTTTTATTGTGGAGAGTTTTACTACAAAGTGTCCTGGTGAAGATATTTTCTGGTCATGTCTTTTGGAAGTTCTGTGTGCTTCCTATACTTGGATGTTCCTTTCTTTCTCCAAATTGGGAAATTGTCTGTTATTATTTCATTAAAAAGGCATTTTAATTCTTTTTCTCTTTCCAGGCCTTCAGGAACTCCTAGGACCCATATGTTGTGATGTTTGATGGTATTTTGTAGATCTCAAACAGTGTTTTTTAGTTTTCTAATTTTTTCTTCTTTTTTTGGTCTGACTGTAAAATTTCCAGAAATTCATCTTCTAGTTTGGATATTCTTTCTTCTGTCTCACTTACTCTGTTGATAAGACTTCTAATGCATTTTTTATTTGATTTATTGAGTTCTTCATTTCTAGTATTTCATTCTGGTTTCTCTTTAATATTTCAATTTCATGGGAAATTTTTTCATTTAGTCCATGAATTTGCTTCTGATTACTTCTAAGTAATCTGATTAGTTTTCTGAATTTCATTTTTGGCATACCCTCAATCCCTTCATTTCATCTTCTATTGAAGTGTTATAGTGTTCCTTTTGGGGGGGCTCATACTATCTTCCTTATTCTTATTTAGGTTTCTTTCTTTGTTTTTCAGCATTTGTGTAGCCTTTTTATTGTCTGGTAGCATTTGTCTTTGATTCATGTCTTGTGGCTTAGTGAGACGTCTGTACTTTCAGTGAATACCAAGAGGTGTGTGCTGGGTGTGGCCTGCGTGCTCTGTTCAATATTCCAGGGTGAAGAAGTTATCCAAAGTAAGGACCCTGAGGCTTTGTGGCTCCCCTCTGGTTATCTGGATGGAGGGGGGTGGTCACCTCTGGTGCAGGATGCCCTGGTATTAGTCCCTGGTTGTTAAGCACTGATTCACACTACTTAATGAACTGCACCTTTGATCTGTGGAGTCTTTCCTGTGCACATGGATCCTTTTGTTATGAGCTTCTATAGGTAACTGATGAGATCCAGGGTGCAGGGAAGCATTTTGTGGTTGCCCATGGCCTAGCCACACTTTGTCTCAGACTCAGCTCCCATTGAGTCTTTTTTAGGTCTGTGGGTTGCAGGCCAGTGTGTGCAGATCCCCTTCCCACTGGAGCCTGGTCACTTGTCAATGGTGGTGGATTGGTATGAAATTCCCATAGGCGAGCTTTCCCCTTGCTTGAGTGGAGGGGGAAGGAATTGTTCTGAATTGTTGTGGCCCTCACTGTTTGGGTTGGGGCTGAGGCCACCTCTGCTACTGCAGGGCCCATGCACAAAAGATACAGGTGGCAGTCACCCGCTCACCCCCCCCCCCCCCAAAAAAAAAAAAACCCCAGACAAAATGGCTTCTCCTGGCTGGCTGTAGCTCTCTTCTGTAGCAGGTTGAGGGGAAGGAGAGGAGAGAGGTGAGACACCTCTGTTTTTATTCCACCCTCCCATCTCCCCCAACCCTCTGCTGTCCTAGGGGCCTTGCATGGAACTTCAAAAGTAGTTTGCCAAGCTCTCCCTCCCGCTGCTATGGACAGCTCCATGAGCCCACAGATTGCCCTCTCACCTGGTCTGCCAGGGCCAGCATTCTCCTCCTGTGTCCGAGCATCTGCTGGTTTTTTTTATTCTTATTTGCTCTTTGGGTGCTGACCTGGACCATCTCTGATGTTTTCGTTGGGTTTTCTGCTGTGAATTGCCCATGGCTTTATTTTAGGTGTGTAGTTTCTCCCCTTTTTAAATATTAATTTTGCCCCAGATGATTTGGACTGTCCTGTTGCTATTGCACCATTTTGGAAACCACCTGCATATTTTTTAATAATGCATATCTATCCCCCCCCAGTGTCTGAAGACACTTCATTTACATGGATTTAAAAAAAGTTTGCATCAAAATAAACTTATCTCTTAGTTCCCTTTCCAGCAATCTTTTTGAATTTCCCTCATGTTTGAATTTTAGTTGTTTACTTAAAAATATCTTGATGTTACCACAAAAATTAAAGCTTAGTTACTCTTAACATTGTTAGTAGTTTGTGAGCATTAATTGTACTTTTAAAATGAATCTTGGGAGCTGTATATCATTCATCATAGAAGACAAAAGACTTATATATGGGTAAGCTTTAAAAACTATCTAAGTGACCCTGTAGTCCATTCTTTGAGAATTAGCACTTAAGAATTCATTTGGTTCAACCTCCTAGAGGTTGGTCCTACTTTATAGGTGGTTATCTAGTTGAATTGAGCATCTTTAAAGCTGACACAGAACTCAGTACTACACAGGGACCCCATATCTCTGTCTCTCTGTCTCTCCCCTTCTCTTTGTAACTCTGACTTTCAAATAAATAGATAAATCTTTAAAAAAAAATTGGCTTCCATAGAATTCTCACTCTCATGAGAGAAGTGATTCTAATTTTTAAATTGAATGCTGATTTCCCGAGGTCATCCCTGAGTAGAAATCCAAATTTCTTACATGTTTACGGAAGCTGAGGATTAAAGTATTTGTGGACACAAAAGATGTATGAATCATTGATGATGTACTTTTGGTGCCATGAGAATAGGGAAAAGCAAGGGTTTGTCTAAAATAAGTAAGAACAAGATGTTTCCACTCTAGCAATTTTTTTTTATTTGCTTACGTAAGTGATTTTGTGGCTGTAAGTAGAATCAAAGTATTTCAGAAATAAAATAAACCAAAACCTTTTATAATCCACTTATCTTCCCAATTTTTTCTTCTTTTTAAATCAACCCTAGTTTTTGTTTGAAAATCTCTGGTAACATAGAATTCTGTTTGGTGAGGCATCCAATTTTTTTTTAATTGACAAATAAAAATTGTACATATTTATGATGTGCAACATGTTTTTTTGAAACATGAATACATTTTGGAATGGCTAAATCAAGCTAATTAACATTTGTATTACCTCACATACTCATATATGGTGAGAGTATTTAAAGCCTTCTCTGTCAGCAATTTTCAAATATATAGTTCATTGTATTAATTATAATCATTATGTTGTACAACACATCTCCTGAATTTATTCCTCCTAACTGAAATTTTGTGATTTGGATCAATGTCTTCCCAGTCCCTCTTCCCCACTTCTCCCACCATTCTTCTGCCAGCTTCTATGTGCTCAACTTTCTAAGATTCCACATTTAAATGAAATTATGCAGCATTTGTCTTTCTGTGGCTGGTTTAGTTAATTTTACATAATGTCTTCCAAGTTACATATGACAAAATTTCCTTCTTTTTTGAGACTACATAGTATTACAGTATGTATATATGCCCCATTTTCTTTATCCAGTCATCTGTTGATGGGCACTGAGATTGGTTCCATATCCAGGCATATTTAAAATTTTACCTCCTCCCTCACAATTAGTCTATTGGTCATATTTTCATCAAAACAACTGAATAGCTGAAGCAACCAACTTTATAAAGATCAAGGGTTTATTTAGCTCACAATGTTGGTTTCAGATCCATGATTGGATGGCCCTGTTGACTTGGAATCTTGTGGAATGGCAGATTGCACTAGTGGAGCAAGCATGGAGAAACAGCAACACGGCAAACCAGGACGCAGAGAGAGTGGTTGAGCCCAGGCTCAGACTTCTGTAACACCCTTCTCTTAGGAGAAGTGCTTTCCCAGGCCATGGTCCCAAGTACTGAAGACCTCCCTCTGGACCTCACCTCCTAAATGTTGTGCCGCCTCCCTGTAGTGCCAACCTTGGGACCATGCCTTTAACATGTGGGCTGTTTAGGGCCATTCAACATTCAAAATAATATCCAGTTAGATTTTTAAAATTTGACATCTGTGTTCTCTTAACTAAATTCATCATTCCTGTTTTGTCCTTGGAGTCTGAACAGAACTGTCTAATTGATTTTCCTGTTGGACACTTAAAGCCAGTTGTCATGTCCTCCCCTAAGTTTCCTGTTCTCAGTAAACATCTCCATTTCTTTCCCATCTAGTTAAAGGAACTAAGGGAATAGGAAGTTTTAGAGTGTGTGTGGATGTATGTATGTATATGACCTTCTCCTTTGTCCCTTATTGAGCATGTAACTAATGAAGACCCTGATCCTTTACATCTGAAGTGTTCCAAAGACATTGTTGAGACTTTGTGCCCTTCTAATTTTTTAACGAGAGCCAATGGAAAGAGCAAGATGCATGGTGATAACAAATTGCTAACATATAAATGATGGCCATTTCATTTTCTTTCCAATTCCCATGTGGACCTCAGAGTCTAAATCTCTTGACCTTCAGGGCCTGACCAAGGAAACCAAGTGACCAATCAACACTTTCTGTTCTGTGGTACAAAACTTTAGATATCAAGTGACACAAAAGATACAAAATTAAAATGCTTCAAAAGAATAACAGTGAAAAGTAGCTGTTCTCTAGTTTCTGAAGCTTCCTTTCCCATTACCAGTTCTTATTTGTTCATATTTAATCTCTGGAAATTTTGTTCATATTTCCAGAGATTTACCATGCACTTAGAAATCTGCATTTATATGACATGTTTCAACACCAGAATGGTAGGACATTATGCAGACATATCTTCAACTTAATTTTTTCCCGCTTCACAGTGTGTCCTGGAGATCTCTTAATATCAGAACCTGCAAAGCTGCTTTGTTGTTTTATTGCCTGCATAATATTCTATGGTAGAGAGGTACCTGGATCATTTTAACCTATTACTTTTGATGGGAATTTCGGATATTTCCTTTTTTAAAATTTTGCAATTACAAGCAGCATTGCAAAAATACTTACGCATACATGTGCTTGGACATAGAAGCAAGCATATATATAGAAGAGTAGTTTTTAGATGTTAGCATGTATAGAATTCCCTGGAAGGCTTATAAACAAATGCATTATTGGGCCCAAATCCTTGCATTCCTGATGTAACAGATATTAGGTACAACACAAAAAGCTTACTTTCCTGACAAGTGTCCAGATGATGTTGACACTACTGGTTTCATACATTGAAGATCGCTGCCTGGGGATATCCAGATATTCTGTTAAAGGCTCCTCATGTTGTTCATTTTGATGGATTTACAAATCAGCTTATGCCAGGCCAAATCTCTTCCTATCATGTATGATCAGGTATGTTTCTCTCTTATACTCTTCTTACACTCTTCAAGTTTTTGATCCTTATCCAACTGGCAGGTGAAATGGAATATGTTGTCTTGGTGTCCAAGGGAAAGGAGTCAAGCACAGCTTATTAGAAAGAGCATAAACTAGAAACTGGGATATCTGGGCCTGGTAAGGATCCATTTCTCACTGCATCACCTTCTCTGGTATTCTCATTTAAAATGTAAGCAAAAATAGTACTTCCATATTATCATAAAGACCATTAGATCATAAAGCCTGTGGGAGTTACGATGAGCAGATACTTCCAAACTACCTAAAACTGAGCCCACAGAAAAGTTCGCTCTGAAGCCAACTTGATGTCCTTCTATGTTCAGAGGTAGTCTTTTTACTCATCAGTGCCAAACTGAGATCCTGGTAAGAGGAGAAAAGCAAGTACAGATTCAGAACCCCTTACCAAAATGTTTGGGGCCAGAAAATATTTCAAATTAAGAATTTTTCTGATGTTGGAATATTGGCATATACATAATGTGATCTTTTAGGGGTGGGACCCAAGTCTAAGCATGGACTCTGTTTATGTTTCATATACATCTTACACACATAGCCCAAGGGTACTTTTATATAGTGCTTCTAGTGTGTGTGCATTTTGACTGCAAACTGTAACTTGAGGTTATGTGTGGAATTTTTTCACTTATAGCATCATGTCATTGCTCAAAATGTTTCAGATTTTACAGCATTTTGGGTTTTACATTCTTGCATTAGGGATGCTCAACTTACAGTATAAATCAATTTTAAGTACATCACCTGCCCTCTAACCTTGAGCTGATCCTCTTCTGGAACATCTGCCCTGGATACTCATAGATATCAGGGTTGGTTCTTTCTGAGGAGTGGTACAAGAAAGCTCTGTGCCTGCTTGAATAGTAACTTGCTCCCCACTTTCCATGTTGAGTCTGTATCCAACATAGGAATAGAACTCTGGGTGAAATGACTGGACTCTTAATTCTTTCTAGCCCCATCTCAGGAGCCGGGTAGGCGGCCCTTGGAAACACTGTGGAGCTGACGTGGGGACATTGTGAGAAGTTGTAGGGCAGGAGCATTTCTCATCCAGGATCCACAATGAAGTCCTACTGATAAAACCAAATTAAAAATGAATCTCTGGGAAAGACCATAAATAGTATCTCCATTGTTAAACCTCTCACAGAGCAAGTGGCATTTGTAGTAGTTAACTACACTATCTGACCCAAACACAGGTTCCTACCTTGGACAATCTACACAGCAATTCTAATAAGCGTGAGTTGCTCCATCTGGAAAGATTCTAGAGATACAGGGTGTGTAGGCTTCATGCTTTGGGGACTGCAAATGGAAACTTCCCTAAGGAGAGGCGAATGTTCTGCATTAAGCTTAAAGGTGCCGTCTTAGGTCCCAGACATTCAGGAGCTTGTTCCTTGTTGGGCGTGCAGAGTTTGAAGTTGGCTGGATGTCATATGGGCTGTGTTACCTCAACATTTCCTATAATGGGCCCCGTTTTCCCCAGCTGCAAAGTGGGATGTTAGTACCCCCTTAGAGGATAATAGTAGAGTTCGATGAGGTGATTCAAGTACAACACTTAGGTAAGTATCTGCCAACTGGGCTTGGCGCACCCAAAGTGAGTTTCCTGGTGTCTCTCTCCGTTTTCTCCATTGTGATTCTTTGAGTCAGTGCTAAGTCCTTGAGGCTTGTGGCTAATATTCTACACTGAGAAAGAAAAGAATTTCACATCAGTAAGGACCTTCTCTTTTTTGTGCATGTGTTTCTGTACTCTAAAGGGAGGGAATCAAGGGATATGGGAGGCCAGAGGAAGCCATGCAGACTATGGGAAGCCAGTAGACTCAGGCCACCTCTCAGTATGGAGAGAACTTGGCTTTGGACTCAAATTTCAGTCCTACCATGTATTAGTTCTGAAACCTTGGGCCTTAGGAGCTATATGATACCTCTTTTCTATAAAATAGATATCCAAAGAAAAGGCATTATCTGTTAATTCAGGATTTTCCCAGCGTATCTGATAAGATCATTTCAAATTCAGTTTTTTAACTCTTCCCCTAATATGTCTCAGGGGATCAAAGTTTGGGGCCAGGGATAAGGCTGACCCAGATAGGTCATGGGATATCCAGGAGTGCTATGTTGATCACAGGGCTTTATGGTCTCGTGAGAGGGTAGCTCTTCTCCTGTGCCCTCACTTAGGAACAAAGATGGTAGTGATTGAAAATTGTTAAATGCCCTCCTACCCCTAGCTCCCAGGTAGGTTAATCCTTGACCAAGGCCAAGTGTTTTGCAGGATTTCTTGCTGCAGAACCCAAACTTCTTTGGGAAAATGTGAGTAGGCCTTTATTCCAGCAATATGGACTATCCAGTTTGCATATAATTTGGAATTTGAAATGTTTGAACCATCACAGAGAAGAATGGGGCTTAGAATTGGGTAGAGACCCAGTAGGAGAAGGAGCTAACAGGAACTAAAGATAAGCTTTTAAAAATGTTTGTTTAAGTGGCAGAGAATGTGAGAGAGATTTTTATCCTACCGATTCATTCACCAAATTCCCACAAGAGCCAAGGTTGGGACAGGCTGAAGCCAGAAATCTAGAACTTCGTCTAGATCTCCTTGGTGGATAGAAGGGGTCTGAGCACTTGAGCCAATATCTGCTAGCTTTGAGGACACATCAACAGGAAGCCAGATTGGAAGAGGAGTAGACAGCAGTTCAAACTGTGCTCCCATATCCCAGGTGATGGTTGAAACGATTGTGCCACAGTAACCACCCCAGAGATAAACTTCTGTTTTTCTTCTTTATTTAGGACTGGTCCCAAATGTTTGAAAAAAGCTAGAAAATTGAAAATTTTCTACTGTCAGTGACATGAAAATATTAAAAACAATCTCAAACATTTTGGAGTACTCAGCCATTGCCAGAACTGCTTTCTGCAAGGCAGGGAGGAATTTTTAATGATCAAAATTAACTCTCATTTTCACTGACCATGCCTCTAAGGCAATGAATACAGCCAGAAGCAGCCTGCTCCAAAAGAAAGAACTGACCTTGGTCTTGCCCTTCTAGAATTAGCCTGGTCTTTATTTTTTCTGCACACAATTTTCTCTCTCGCTTGCTGGCAAAGGTTTCAAAAAGGAATCTCTTCAGGGCATGACCTGAGTGTATCCCTGCTCATTCTCAGAAAACAAAACACAGTAATATTAAGAACAACAAAAAGATACAAATACAATCATTTCATTTCACAGCGGATGCACGGTCTGGAAGGGAGAGTGATTACTTTAGGAAACAATGTCTGACCTTGATGCCACCTTGAGAGTGAAAGTAGGAATGAATCACCGAATTCTAGCATCCTGACTCTTATTATTTTCTTCTTGTGCCTGCCTCACATTAGCGCTGCCTTAGAATCCACTTCCTTGAAGGGGGGAAGTTGCTCCCTTTGGTTGTAGGTGACAGCCTCAGGCTATCTATTTGAATATCTGTGTTTATGTATCAAACATGAGAAATACATTTTGAAATAGAATTTGAATTAGTAATAAATTAGAAGTAAAGTGGAAGAAGATTGAACATATTTAGAAAGGAAAGAATGTGTATAAATAGCATGCAGACAGACGGCCCTTGCCACCAATAAGTGGAGAGAATGCTCCTAGGATGGTGGTATTTCTCAGACTATCTTGTTGTTGGTTGTAGCTGAATAAAGATCTTACTGATGGTCAAGTTTCTTCAGGAGATGTACAAGCATTGAGAGCACGAAAATTCAATGAGCGTCAAGTGGTTGTAAAGAAGTGGTTTGGAGAAGAAGCAGAACTATGCGATTTCTGCTACTTGACTTTCATTCTAAAGAAAGACACAAAAGTTCAGATCAGTTTGGTAAGAGAGAACTGCAGATCCAGACAGGAATGATTTCTGTTGTACATTCTCCCACCCTAAATAAATTCAGACAAGGTGACTTTGCAGTAAGCATTTGCTATAACCCTTTAAAGAACTCAGTGGATTGGAAAACATGTGAAAAGAATGGAAAGGAAGAAATAGATTCACTTTATTTTAGAAGAAAGAATGTATTTCCTTTTGGTGAGCTTGAGATCTCTCCAAAGCAAAACTGTGGAATTATCAAACAGATGACTCAAGAAAAAAGATGATTATTTAGAGTTGATATGGATTTCCCAAAACTGAAGCATATTTCATTAAACCAAAATCCTTTCTTACAAGGGTTATTAGAGCAATAGATCCAGTGAGGCCTGGATATTACTAAGATTACTAATCATGTGTTTCTTGCTCTCCTCATAGATGAGATAAATAAATAGGGGCTATGTTATAATCATCTGAAATTTGTCATTGACTATTCAAGCATGAGGATCTCAGAAATGTCTCTGGTAATTTGTGCAACACTCTACCTTCCTCTCTGCCTGCTTAATTCATCATTTTATTAATGATTTAGCAAAATATATTAATGGAAGTTCAGTAAAATTTCAATGGGGTAGAAAACTGGAAGGTATTTAAAAGTGTCTGTGATAAATGAGTATCCAAAGATTTTTGATTGGCTTAAATGTAAACTGAACTCTAGTAAGAAAACCTTGAAGAGAAATGAATAAAAAATCCCCATGCTTAAGTTTAAGATTCTGGTAGGGAAAAATGCAACTGAAAAAACAACTACGGCAGAATCTAGGGCTTGACGTGGTACAGACCTGTCTCTGTCACTTACCAGCTGTGTGACTTTGGACAAGTTACTTAAATTCTCTCTGCCTCAGTTTCCTTAGCTGTAATTTGGTGATAATAAAAGTAATTTTCTCTTAGACAACTGAGAGAATTAAATGAGTTAATATATATATATGTATAAATTTATCTTCTAATAAACTGCTCCTGTTGGTATTATGATTATTGTTACAACAATAAAGCAGTTTTGAGGTTTTTTTTAATTTTTGAAAAAAAAGTGAAGAAATTGCACATATTGTATATATACAGATTTAGGAGCATAGCAATATTTCCCACCCTACCCTCCCTCCTGCCCACACTCCCACCCTCCCTCCTCCTTCCTTTCTTATTCTTTATTTTTTACAATTATATACTTTAATTTTATTTTATAATCATCAGCTTAACTCTCCACTAAGTAAAGAATTCAACAAGTAATAATTAAAAAACAGTGTTCCTCAACAGTAGAGACAAGGGCTATAAATAATAACCAACTCTCAAAATGTCAATTTTGCTCATATACTTTTTTGTATTCTGTTTGTGATCACAGATTAAGGAAAACATATGATGTTTGTCTTTTGGGGACTGACTTATTTCACTAAGTATACTGGTTTCCAGTTGCTTCAATTTGGTTGCCAAAGACAGGACTTCATTCATTTTTGCAGCTGAGTAGTATTCCATTGTATACGTATACAACATTTTCTTTATCCTGTCATCAGAACATCCGGAGTGATTCTGTATCTTGGCTATTGTTAATTGAGCTGCAATAAACATGGGGTAAAGATAACTCTTTCAGATACTGATTTAATTTCATTTGGGTAAATTCCTAGGAGTGGGATGACTGGGTCATATTGTAGATCTATTTTCAGCCTTCTGGCCGGTGCCGCGGCTCACTGGGCTAATCCTCCACCTTGCGGCGCCGGCACACCGGGTTCTAGTCCCTGTCGGGGCGCCGGATTCTGTCCTGGTTGCCCCTCTTCCAGGCCAGCTCTCTGCTGTGGCCCGGGAGTGCAGTGGAGGATGGCCCAAGTGCTTGGGCCCTGCACCCGCATGGGAGACCAGGAGAAGCACCTGGCTCCTGGCTTCGGATCAGCGCGGTGCGCCGGCCGCAGTGCGCCAGCCCCGGCAGCCATTGGAGGGTGAACCAACGGCAAAGGAAGACCTTTCTCTCTCTCTCTCTCTCTCTCTCTCTCTCTCACTGTCCACTCTGCCTGTCAAAAAATTAAAAAAAAATAGAAAAATATTTTCAGCCTTCTGAAGAATCTCCATACTGTCTTCCACAATGGCTGTATTAATTTACATTCCCACCAACATTGGATTAAGGTATTCTTTTGCCTGCATCCTTGCCAGCATTTGTTGTTTGTTGATTTCTGTATGAGAGCTATTTTAACTGGGGTGAGATGAAACCTCATTTTGGTTTTGATTTACATTTTCCTTGATGGCTAGTGATCCTAAGCATTTTTTCATGTGTCTCTTGGCCATTAGAATTTCCTCTATTGAAAACTGCCTGTTCAAGTCCTTTGCCCATTTCTTAACTGGATTGTTTGTTATGTTGTTGTTTAGTTTCTTGAGCTCTTTATAGATTCTGAATACTAATTTCTTAATAGTTGCGAATGTTTTCTCCCATTCTTTTGGTTACTTCTTTACTTTGTTAAGTGTTTCTTTTGCAATGCAGAAGCTTCTTAGCTTAATGTAATCCCATTTGTCTATTATTGTTTTGATTGCCTGTGCTTCTGGGGTGTTTTCCAAGAAGCCTCCAATGATGTTCTCTGGTAATTTGATGATATCAGAATGTAGATTTACATCTGTTATCCATTTTGAATTGTTTACATTGTTATGTAGTTCTCTTTCTTGTCTCTTTTTCTGGTTTTGGAATTAAGGTGATGCTAGCTTCAACAACTGATGACAGGATAAATGAAAGGTGCTATATATATGCTACTTAATATGACTTAACCATATAAATTTTGAGAAAAAGCAATAATGAAAATTCCACTCAGAAAGATTACTGAGGTATATGTGTTGCCAAATGAGTAAGATCTGGTTTTCTGAACCAGTGGATAATCTATGGAATAAAATAGACAGCAGTGTTTCTAAGAGTATCTGTGATGAAGTATAAATTTTTAAAAAAATCCAAGTCCACCACAGACTAACACGGGTTTCCTATTGGACATGCTTAGTACTGCCCAGCTAGCAGCATGTTGGCCATCTAAGTACGTTCAGAAACACCCCAAATCATCTGTATCTTATTTAGGAAGACTGGTTCACTTATCACAAGCTTGGTTGTCCCAGTTATGCTACGCTGTTTATAAAAATTATTTACTTTCTGTATTTACTCTCAATTTCTATATTTATCTTTTCCAGACCAGAAATAGTTTGTATATTGGCATATTCTCAAATCTTATTTTAAATGTCACTGAAGTGGAACATACAGTGGAGAATCCTAGTGGTCTTAATGTTTATTCAGTAAGATTTGAAATCCAGGTATTACTTAGCTCTCTGGGAAGGCAAGAGCCTTTTAAATAAATACTTGTATTGAATTTTCTCATTAATTTATTTCTTCCTACTTATTTTTTTCATGTGAGCTAACTTAACAGATCAGTGTTTTTCTTATTTTAAAATTTTTGATGTTTAATATCTGATAGCTCAATGTAAAAACATAGAACTTAATTATAAAATTAAATGTGCAATCTCACAAAAGATGAAGGGTTTTAGAAGATAGTAAGTTGATACTGGAGAACTAGACAGAACCTCAGACATTGACAAAGAGAATCTGGTGTTATTTGAGCAGGTATTTTTGGAAGAGAAAATTTTTTTTTTGACAGACTAAGTCAGACAGTGAGAGAGAGAGACAGAGAGAAAGGTCTTCCTTCCATTGGTTCACCCCCCAAATGGCCACCACGGCCGGTGCGCTGCGGCGATCCAAAGCCAGGAGCCAGGTGCTTCCTCCTGGTCTCCCATGCGGGTGCAGGGCCCAAACACTTGGGCCATCCTCCACTGCCTTCCCAGGCCACAGCAGAGAGCTGGCCTGGAAGAGGAGCAACTGCGACAGAATCCAGCACCCCAACCGGGACTAGAAACCGGGTTACCAGCGCCACAGGTGACGGATTAGCCTAGTGAGCCTCAGCGCTGGCCCTGGAAGAGAAAATCAACAATGACAATAATATGATGCCTTCAGAAGAAAGGCCTTTTCCTCTCAAAATATTCAGAGAAACCCTTTGAAAAATTGATGAAACTTTCAAATATCTTCATGAAATTTACTCTTGTCATAACCCTGTGGGGAAAGGTAAATATATGATGAAGGATGCTGTGTTTCATAATCAGTTTTGTCAGAAACCTTAGCTGTCTCCCCACTGAAGTGTCATTCATCCTGTGTCCTTCCTAATAATTGAAAGATATTTTGTCTAATATGATTACATCTATGATCAGTAAACTTACTTTCACAAATTTAAAAATAATTGTGGCATCAGTGCTGTGGCATAGTGGGTAAAGCCACTGCCTGCAATGCAAACATCCTATATGGGTGCTGGTTCGAGACTCGGCTGCTCTACTTCCAATACAGCTCTCTGCTATGGCCTGGGAAAGCAGTAGAAAATGGCCCAAGTCCTTGGGCCCCTGTACCTGCATGGAAGACCCAGAAGAAGCTTCTGGCTCCTGGCTTCAGATCAGTACAGGTCTGGCTATTGTGGCCAACTGGGGAGTGAACTAGTAGATGGAAGATTCTCTCTCTCTCTCTCTCTCTCTCTCCCCCTTCCCTCCCTCCCTCCCTCCCTCTCTACATCCCTCCCTCCCTCTCTCTTCCTCTCTCTCCCTCTCTGCCTCTCCATAGCTCTTCCTTTCAAGTAAATAAATAAATCTTTTTTAAAAATTATTTGATAAAGTCAGAATGCTTTTAGTCATGAAATTCACGCTGCAAGTGTGGTCTCCATGTTTATGCTAAGTGAACTTTTCAGGTGCCTGTTAGTCTTAAGGAATGTGGTTTCTCAAGCTCCATTAAAAACAGCATCACACAAAGGGGTGCCATGTCAGTGGCACAGCTCTTCTGTGACAGTGCCTTAGTTTCCAGCTGTGTGTGTCTCAGCAGGCAGAATTTGTCACTCCTTCCAGAATGGATGCTCGTGTGGAATAGGGACATTTCATTCTGCTTTCAGAAATTGCTTTATGTCCCTTAAACACTGAAGCAGAAAAGGTTTTCTTTAAAGAACTGAATCCGCTGGGGACTGATTTCTGCAAACACATCCACACAAAGAGGAATTTCACATATGGACAATGTTTCTTCTTTGCTTTGTGTTAAGGGATGCCATGCCATTGAGTGTAGAGATGTAGATTCTCAGTATTAAAAAATGTGCTTTTTCCATTGTTGGATCTCCTGTGTTACTATTTGTGCAGAGTGTCCGATTTGTATGAAAAGAGGAATATTTACATATGAAATAATCAATAGAGCTAGACAATGAGCACTAAAGAATGGACATGAATGATATTAACAGTTGGTTTTCTTCATTCATCTACTTGTTCATTCATGCCCCATTTTTTTTTTTTCAAAAGGAGAATCCAGACCTGGTTTAGTCAATTTCAAAGAACAGAGAAGACAAGTGGAAACTGGAATGATTATGGAAGACTTCCTGGAAGAGGTAAAAGTGAAGTGAATTCTTATATGTAGTTGTATAGGATTTCTGTGGGGAATGTGTGTAAAGAATAAGAAGGTAGGCCAGCGCCGCGGCTCACTAGGCTAATCCTCTGCCTTGCGGCGCCGGCACACGGGGTTCTAGTCCCGGTTGGGGCACTGATCCTGTCCCGGTTGCCCCTCTTCCAGGCCAGCTCTCTGCTGTGGCCAGGGAGTGCAGTGGAGGATGGCCCAAAGTCCTTGGCCCCTGCACCCCATGGGAGACCAGGAGAAGCACCTGGCTCCTGCCATCGGATCAGCGCGTTGCGCCGGCCGCAGTGTGCCTACCGCGGCGGCCATTGGAGGGTGAACCAACGGCAAAAGGAAGACCTTTCTCTCCGTCTCTCTCTCTCACTGTCCACTCTGCCTGTCAAAAAAAAAAAAATAATAAGAAGGTAATCCCTATGGGTTGGCAGCTTAGCCAGATATAAGACAGTAGGAATGACTTTCTTCTGGGAGACTCATAGGAAGTCAGCAAGTGATGGGAATAGAGGTTCACATTAGGAAGTAAAAGGATATCCAGTTGTATATAGAAAAATGGAGACATATTATAAAACACTTTCAGTGTCTCTACCCCCTTAGCATTTCTCCTGTAATCACAGGCCATGTGATGCCAATGGAGGTTTCACAACAATGGAGTAACAGAAAATGGGTTGACTCCCTGGGTTAGGGATACGTCTCCTTGGTATTTTCCTATGAGGAAGCAAATCCTCACCATATATTGTACTCCAGTCTGAAAGGCAGATACTGGATGCTGGGATTTTATGTTTACCCTACTAAATGACATACCCCTTTCTCCATCTTCATGTGCCTTCCCTACCCCTCTTCCATCAGAATCCCACCATCGTGCTCTTGCTCCGGTAAAGGCCAGAGAAACTTCTGCAGCTGACATGGCATGTCCTTTGTGTCCCAGAAGGTATCACTGTTGCTTCCTTTACTTCTCTACAGTGGGACTGTGCAGTGACTTTGCAAATACATTCCATGTTTAAGGAGGAGAAAAGCAATAAAACCATCAGCAAGGTGCTTACTTAGTGAGAGCTGACTTCAGGACTCCTGGGGTATTGCAGGACGGACCCCATTCTTGCTACTTCTGATGAAACATAAAATGCAATTGCTACCCTGCCTATTTTTATCCCATAAAACTTAGGACGTACATTCTTATAGCTACAGAATTTTTCTCCCAGGTTTAGTACTATAAATTTTTCGTTGAAGGAAAGTCACATGGGAGACCATGAGTTTGAAAAAGTTGTTTGATATTCCAGAGCACAGGCTTGGTGTGTGGGTAACAAGATAAATTGTCAGTTGTTTGTTTGTAAAATACTTTTCTTCAGCCAGAATCTCCTTTGAGACTCAGGATGGCACAGGGGACACATGAGAGAGTCCAGCAGCAGTAGACTGGAGAGTGATGTATTTGGCAGGATGGTGATACATTTGGGTCAGGAAATAGCAACAGCCATAACAGACTTTTTATAAGTAAAGCATCATTTTTTGAAAGTAAGATTTCCTAATGCTTGAGAATTCATGCATTTCTTGAAATTAGTAATAATCAATGATCTTATGGTTACAAATATAGATTTTGGCATTTTTGTTTTATCCACTCCTACTCCATTTATCTCATAATGTTGAAATTAAAATGCAAACATTAATTTATTTTCCTGATGATTAAACCTGCCTTATTCTTATTTTAACCATTTAGGATGAAAATACTTTTAAAGCATTTGCAAAACTCCAGGAAAATACATCAGTTAGAATGCATTTGTTTAGCAGCTACAACAAACTCATTTTGTCTTAAACACCTAAAGGAATGTCTTGTTTCTTCACTTAAAAGTCTAGCATATGGGAACATCAGGCAGGCATTAATCCGAAGTCTCAGAGATATCACTGATAACCCAGTGCTTTGCTGTCTCCTTACCTTGCTCTCGTGGTGTTGGCCACATGTTGTGGCTAGCTTACTTCATGTGCAGCTGCCAGTTGTCCCAGAGAAGTGTGTTACCTTAGTCGCTCCAACAGGAAAAAGGAAGTCTTTTTGCACGCGGTCTCCTGAAATGCTGAGTAGACTGAGCGTTCACTTCTTTCCATGCCCAGAGCAAACCCTGAGGTCGGGAGGGTACAGAGGCCTCCACTGCATGTTAGGCCCTGATTCTGTCACTCTGCCGTGAGGATGACACTGGTTTAGTTCTACAGGCTGAGGAATATTCTGACTGCTACAAACACACAGGACTTCTACACTTAGGTTTAGTCATGATAATAAGAATATCTTAATATTATCAGTAAACAAGGTACTCTCATCTGTTGTACAAAGGGTAGCTATAATTAATAGTAGTGTATAATATTTGTATTCTTGAAAATTGCTGAGAGTAGATTTTAATATTTCTCAGCCTAAATATGAATATGAAATACATGAAATTTGTATAACTTAAATAAAATTTTTAAAAAAGTATGTGAATTAATGCATATGTTAATAAGCTCAATTTAGTCACTTCTAATGCATATTTATTTCAAAGCAACATGTTCATGATTAATAAATATAACTTAATTTTCAAATAAAAAGAAATGTTTTTAAAAAGTACACTTTTAAAAAACCTACTAGAAAAGGCAGATATGTAACAATTATTAAAACTCAGGGATGGATAAATGAGGGTCCCTCATGCTATTACTTGAGTCTTATGCATGATTGGATATTTATATGCCAAACGGAAAGAAATAAACATTACATTTTATCAGCATTTTTTAAAAAAGATTTTATTTATTTATTTGAAAGGCAGAGTTACAGAAAGAGAAGGAGAGACAGAAAGAGAGATCTTGCATCAGCTAGGTCACTCCCCAAATGGCTGCAACAGCCAGTGCTGGGCCAAGCTGAATCCAGGAGCCAGGAGCTTCATCGAGGTCTCACACGTGGGTGCAAGGGCCCAAGCACCTGAGTCTGCCTCTGCTGCCTTCCCAGGCACACCAGCAGGGAGCTGTATTGAAAGTGGAGCATTTGAAATTTGAACCAACACCCACTTGGGATGTGGGCACTGAGATAGTAGCTTAATTCACTGCACCACAATGCTAGCCACTAAGTTCCTACTCTTTTTAAAATAGAAAACCTTTATTTAATATATACAAATTTCATAAATACAACTTTTGAATTGTAGTGGTTCTTCCTGCCATACCCACCCTCCCACCCCCAAACCATCCCATCTACTACTCCCTCTCTCATCCCACTTCTTCATTAAGATTCATTTTTAATTATCTTTATATACAGAAGATCAACTCTATACTAAGTAAAGATTTCAACAGTTTGCACCCACACACACAAAGTATAAAGTACTGTTTGAGTACTAATTTTACCATTAATTTGCATAGTACAACATGTTAAGGACAGAGATCCTACATGAGGAGCTAGTACACAGTTACTCCTGTTGTTGATTTAACAATTGAAACTCTTTATCTATGGCATCAGTGATTACCCGAGGCTCTTGTCATGAGCTGCCAAGGCAATTGAAGCCTCTTAAGTCCACAAACTCTGATATTATTTGGACAAGGCCATAATCAAAGTGAAAGTTCTCTCCTCTCTTCAGAGAATGGTACCTCCTTCTTTGATGGCCCCTTCTTTCCACTGGGATCTCACTCACAGAGATCTTTCATGTAGGTCATTTTTTGTCACAGTATCTTGGCTTTCCCTGCCTGAAATGCTGTCATGGGTTTTTTAGCCAGATCTGAATTCCTTAAAGGCTGATTCTGAGGCCAGAGTGCTGTTTAGGACATTTGTCATTCTCTGATTCTGCTCTGTGTCCTGCTTCCCATGTTGGATCATTCTCTCCTTTTTAATTCTCAATTATTATTAGCAGACACTGGTCTTATTTTTGTGATCCCTTTGACATAAAGGGATCACATAAAGACAATCCTATCTTTATGATCAGTTAGGAACTTAAACTGACACTTTAGTAAGATGGCATTGGTTCCTGCCAAGTTAATGGGATTTGGAGTCCTATGGCAGGCTTTTAGCTTTAGCTTTAGGGGTAAGCTTGAGGGAATGTGTACTGAACTATACATCTCCTCTCTCTCTTATTCCCACTCTTATTTTTAACAGGGATCAATTTACAATTGGATTTAAATATCTAAAATTTTATTTATGCTATACAAGTTTGCATGTATTTCATATATACAGATTTTGGAACATAGTGATACTTCTCACCATACTCACCCTCCTGCTAGTGCTCCAACTGTCTTCTTCCTCCCTCTCCCATTTCTATCCTTACACTTTACAAAGATTGAATTTATTTCATGATTGTAAAGCTAACCCTACACTAAGTAAAATAATTCAACAAATAGTATGAAGAAAAGAAATTCTGTTCCTCAATGGAGGAGACAAGGGCTCTAACAATCATTGAATCGCAAAACATCTATTTTGCTCTAATACATTACACTTTAGGTACTCTATTAGTTACCTTGGACCAGGAAAAGTATATGATATCTTTCTTTTGGGGACTGGCTTATTTCACTAAGTAAAATGGTTTCCAGTTGCATCCACCTTGTTGCCAAAGACAGGATTTCTTTTGTTTTTTCACTTTTTTTTCTCTTTCTTTTCTTTCAGCTGAGTAGTACTCCATAGTATTCCATAGTGTATACATACCATAATTTGTTTATCCAGTCAACAATTGATAAACATTTGGGTTGATTCCATATCTTAGCTATTGTGAATTGTGCTACAATGAACATAGGGGTACAGATAACTCTTTCAGATGCTGATTTCTTTTAGTTTGGGTAAATTTCCAGAAGTGGGATGGCTGAATCATGTTGTAGGTCTATTTTCAGATTTCTGAGGTATCTCCATACTGTCTTCTGCAGTGGCTGCACCAGTTTACATTCCCACCAACAGTGTATTAGGATTCCTTTTCCCCCTAGCATTTGTTGTTTCTTGATTTCTATATGTGAGCCATTCTAACTAGAGGTTAAACCTCACTGTGGTTTTGATTTGCATTTCCCTGATGGCTAGTAGTTCTGAGCATTTTTTCATGTGTCTGTAGGCCATTTGATTTTCCTCTCTTGAAAAATCCCATTTCAAATCCTTTGCCCATTTCTTAACTGGATTGTTTGTTTTGTTGTTGTTGAATTTCTTGAGCTCTTTATAGATTCTGGATGTTAACCCTGTATCAGTGGTGTAGTTTACAAATATTTTCTCCCATTCTGTTGGTTGCCTCTTCACTTTGAAAAGTGTTTCTTTTGCAATGCAGCAGCTTCTGAACATTATGTAATCCCATTTGTCAATTTTGGCTTTGATTACCTGTGCTTCTGGGGTCCTTTCTAAGAAGTCTTTGCCTTTGCCAATGTCTTTCAGTTTCCCCAATGTTCTCTAGTAATTTGATGATATCAGGTCATAGATTTAGGTTTTATAACCACTTTGTGTGGATTTTTGTGTAAGGTATAAGGTGTGGGTCTAGTTTCATACTTCTGCACGTGGAGGTCCAGTTTTCCCAAAACCGTTTTTTGAAGAATCTGTCCTCCAGTGATTGATTTTAGCCCCTTTGTCAAAGATAAATTGGTTATAGATGCATGGTTTGATTTCTGTGGTTTTATTATATTCCATTGGTCTACACATCTGTTTTTATGCTGGTACCATGCTGTTTTGATTATAACTGCCTTGTAGTAGTATGTCTTGGTATCAGATATTGTGATACCTCCAGCTTTGTTTTTGTTTTATAAGATTGCTTTAGCTATTCAAGGTCTCTTGTGTTTCCATACAAATTTTAGCATCACTTTTTTTTTTTTTAGATCTGTGAAGAATGAAGTTAGTATTTTGATTGAGATCACATTGAATTTGTAAATTGCTTTCAATAATATGGAAATTTTGATGATGTTGATTCTTCCAATCCATGAACATGGAAGATTTTTCCATTCTTAAATGTCTTCTTCTATTTCTTTCTTAATGTTTTGTAGTTTTAATTGTAAAGATCTTTGACATCCTTGGTTGAATTTATTCCAAGGTATTTAATTCTTTTTGTAGCTATTGTGAATGGAATGGATCTTAAAAGTTCTTTCTCAGCCATGGCATTGTCCATGTATACAAAGGCTATTGATTGCTGTGTGTTGACTTTGTATCCTGCCACTTCACCAAGCTCTTTGATGAGTTCCAATAGTCTCTCAGTAGAGTCTTTTGGATCCTCTATATAGAGGATCATGTACTTTTCAGATAGGGATAGTGTGATTTTCTCCTTTCCAATTTATATTCCTTTGATTTCTTTTTCTTGTCTAATGGCTCTGGCTAAAATTTCCAGGACTGTATTAAATAGCTATTGTGATAGTGGGCATTCTTATCTGGTTCCAGATCTCAGAGGGAATGCTTCTAGGTTTTCCCCATTCAGTAGAATGCTGGATGTGGGTTTGTCATAAATTGCTTTGATTGTGTTGAGGAATTCTATACCCATTTTGCTTAAGGTTTTCATCAGGCCAGGATGTTGTATTTTATCAAATGCCTTCTCTGTATGTATTGAGATAACCATATGGTTTTTGTTCTTCAGCTTGTTAATGTGATGTATCACATTTATTGATTTGTAAATGCTGAACCATTCCTGCATATCAGGGATGAATCCTACTTGGTCCAAGTGAATGATCTTTTTGATGTGTTGTTTGATTCAGTTAACTAATACTTGAGGATTTTTGCATCTATTGTTCATCGGAGATATTGGTCTATAGTTCTCTTTCTTTGTTGTATCTTTTCCTGGTTTAGGAATTAAAGTGATGCAGGTTTCATAGAATGAGTTTGAGAGGATTCCATCACTTTCAGTTGTTTTGAATAACTTGAGAAGAATTGGAATTAGTTCTTCTTTAAATTTCAGTAGAATTCAGCAGTGAAGCCATCTAGTCCTAGGCTTTTCTTTGTTGGGAGGGTATTTATTATGGATTCAATTTCTGTCTTGGTTATTGGTCTGTTTAGGTTTTCTATGTCTTCTTGACTCAGTTTTGGTAGACTCTATGTGCCCAGGAATCTATCTAATTTTTCTAAGTTTCCCAATATGTTGGCACACAGCTCTTTCCGGTAATTCACTTGATTCTTTTTATTTCTGTGGTGTTTGTTGTTGTAATGTTTCCTTTTTCATCTCTGAGTTTATTGATTTGGTTCTACAACATCTTATTTTGTTTTGTTGGATCAATGGTGTATCAGTATTGTTTCTTTTTTCAAAATATCTTCCCTTCATTTCACTGATCTTTTTATTTTTTTGTTTCAATTTTGTTCATTCTCTAATTTTAATTATTTATATTCTGTTACCAATTTGGAGCTTGGTTTGTTGTTGTTTTTCTAGGTCCTTGAGATCCATTGGTAGCTCATTTATTTGGTACCTTTCCAATTTTTTCATTTAGGTATCGATTGCCATAAACTTCCCTCTTAACACTGCTTTTGCTATATCTTATAAGTTTTGATATGATGTATTGTCATCTTCATTCATTTCCAGAAATTTTTGATTTCTCTTTTGATTTCTTCTATGACCCACTGTTCTTTCAGGAACATGTTGTTCATTCTCCAGGTTTTCCATATGATCTAAAGATTCCTGAGTTGTTGATTTCCAGCTTCATTCTATTGTGTTCAGAAAGATGCCTGGTATGATTTCATTTTTTTTTTTTTTTTTGTTTGCTGAGACTTGCTTTATGGCCTAGCATGTGGTCTATCCTAGAGAAAGTTCCATGCACTGATGAGAATGCGTATTCTGCAACTGTTGTTAAAAAGTTGTTGAAAAGATATCTTTTAGGTACATTTGTCCCATAGTGTCAATTAGTTTTGTTGTTTCTTTGTTGATTTTCTATCTAGTTGATTTGTCCATTGATGCAAGTGGGGTCTTGAAGTCCCCTGTTATTATTGTATTGGAGCCTATGTCTCCCATTAAATCCATCAACATTGCTTTTAAACAGCCAGGTGCCCTGTAATTGGATGTATGAACATTTATTATAGTCACATCTTTTTGTTGAATTGATCTATTGGTTTTTGTTTTAAAGTCTATTTTGTCTGATGCTAGGATGTGAATATATGCCCTTTTTTGCTTTCTGTTAGCATGGAATATCATTTTACATCCTTTCACTTTCAGTCTGCATTTATCTTTGTTGGCATTAAATAGATGGGTCTTAATTTTTAATCCATTCAGCCAGTCTATGTCTTTTAACTGGAACGTTGAAGCCATTTAGATTCAAGGTTACTATTGATAGGCAATGACTCGGCCCTGCCATTTTTCCATAAATATTCCTATTATTTACTTTGGATTTCTTTTATGTTTTTACTGTGAGATTTTCAGCCTTCACATCCTTTCATAGTGATGGCTATCTTTCTGTGTTTCTGTATCTAGCACATCTGTAAGCATCTTTTGTAATGCTGGATGAGGGATGACAAATTCTTTCAATTTCTGTTTGATATGGAAGGTCTTTATTATACCTTCATTCAGAAATGAGAGCTTCCAAGGGTACAGTATTCTGGGCTAACAGTTTTTTTTTTTAATCTTAAGACTTGGACTATGTCTCATCATTCTCTTCTAGCCTGTAGGGTTTCTGATGAGAAGTCAGCTGTGAGTCTAATTGGAGATCCTCTGATTCTCTTCTGCTCATAATCCACAAGTAGGGTTAAATGACTTGGGTACATTGGTCCTAGAGGCATGACTGCTCTAAGCATTCTGTCTTGGCTCATTGTTGGAACTCCCAGGGGCAAGATGGCAACACTGACAAGGATGATACTTCCCTGTTTTTTGCTTCCCACCACCTGCTCAAGCACATCTTCTGTCAGCCTTCAATCTCCTGGAAATTGTAAGCATTTGGGGCAAATAAAAAGGAGACATCTTTAATGCAAAAAAGTTGATGGGCAGGCACGTGGTGCAACAGGTTAATATGCTGCTGGGATACCTCCATCTTATATGGGAGTGTCTTGTTCCAGTCTCAGCTACTCTGTACTTCTGACTCATTTTCCTGATAATGCACTGGGAGGCAACACATGATGGCCCACATACTAGGGTGCCTGCCACCCATGTGGGAGACAAAGATGGAGTTCCTGGGGCCTGTCTTCACTGTGGTCTCACCTGGCTATTGCATTTGGAAGTGTGAACCAGTGGATAGAAGATCTCTTTGTGTCTCAGTCTATGGCATTCTACCTTTCAAATAAATAAATTTTTTTAAAGCTGATGGCTGTAGGGGCCGGTGCTGTCGCGCAGTGGGTTAACGCCCTGGCCTGAAGTGCTTGCATCCCATATGACACCGGTTCTAGTCCCGGCTGCTCCTCTTCCAATCCAGCTCTCTGCTATGGCCTGGGAAAGCAGTAGAAGATGGCCCAAGTCCTTGGGCCCCTGCACCTGCGTGGGAGACCTGGAAGAAGCTCCTGGCTCCTGGCTTCGGATCAGTGCAGCTCCGGCCGTTGCGGCCATCTGGGGAGTGAACCAGTGAATGGAAGACCCCCCCCCCCTCTCTCTCTGCCTCTCCTCTCTCTGTGTAACTCTGACTTTCAAATAAATAAATAAATCTTAAAAAAAGTTGATGACTTTACTCTGTCTCATGTTCTTGTGGTGATGGTGTGCACAACAATGTGACACTAGGTGGTACAGTGTTGTGTTGTGCATTAGACAAAGTTTAATCCTTGGAATCTGGGAGCTTACTACTAGAAATGAGTTACTCTGTCATATAAATTGGGTTTCCAGTCAGTGCTCACTTTTTATGAATCCTAGCAAACAGACTTTACAGTTTTTTTTTTATTTTTTTTTTAAGATTTATTTATTTGAATGGCAGAGTTACAGAGAGGCAGAGACAGAGAGAGGTCTTCCATCTGCTGGTTCACTCCCCAAATGGCTACAGTGGCCAGAGCCAAGCTGATCCAAAGCCAGGATCTCCCACAATGGTGCAGGGGCGCAAGGACTTGGGCATCTTCTACTGCTTTCCCAGGCCACAGCAGAGAGCTGGATTGGAAGAGGAGCAGCAGGGATTTGAACCGGCATGCATATGGGATGCTGGCACTGCAGACAGCAGCCTTACCTGCTACCCACAGTGCCAACCTCAGGGTTTACATTTTTTCTCCAGATTGTTTTTAGCTATTTTCATAACTCTCAGAAAGTGTGGATTTGGTTAGATGTTATATTTTATGTTTTTCTTGGCTAGAGATCTTTACATGTAAGAGAATGAGTCTGATTCATCTTAGTTGTAGAATCCGCAGCAGAGTGGCAGAGATGGACTAGCCTGTTCCCCAACAACACGTGTTCTAGTCCTAGGTATAGACCCATGGCTGGAAGGCTTTGCCTAGCAGGGACTACATTTCCCAGGTTGCTCAGTTTTCCCATCTGTTTTGCCTTGCAGGGACTACATTTCCCAGGTTGCCCAGCTTTCCCATCTGTTTCATCTACGTGTGACCCGATGACTGTTTCTCACTAATGGAATGTGAGTAGATGTGATTCGTTACTCCCAGGTTGATGTGGCTATGAAGCAGGTGTGCTTTGTCCATCCTTTCCTTCCCATGTGTCCCCTGGAAGGGAAGCACCTTGAGGTCTTAAAGGAAGGCAGAGCTGCAAGGTCAAAGGAGCCTGGTTCCTGAATTGCTGCCCTGTGGGCAGCAGCACTGAACTGTTCCATGGGTGAGAAATACTCCTGATTTCTTATCATGTTACATCACCGAGATCCTGCAGTTTTTCTGCTCCAGCATAGAGCAATACTTTAATGATGGTCGTCATCTAAGATTGGTGCTAGAACAAAGTAGTGGGTTCTCAATCAGCATTTTTGAACAAATCAGTGAATAAATTTACTTCCTTTTGAAAGCTCATTGAATGAATCTACCTACAAGGGAGCAGGGTATGGTTAATGCAAAACCACAGATGTCACAGGTAAGAGCCTTTGTTGGAAAAGCAACACAAGAATTAAGCACAGAGTAAATTACTACTGAATATTAAGAACAGAGTTATCAGATGGTGTGCAGATCAGAGGTTGTTATTTATCTGACAATTTGCAAACAGCTCAAAAATTCTCTCATCCCACAGAGAAGAAAGCGTACAAGTCAGCTGTAGCAGTCATTGTGTAATATTGGAAGGGAATTGCATTTTAGCATTCGTGAAGCTCTAGGAAAGAAAAGGAACACTAGTAGAGGCAAAAATAGCCAGAGCTCTGGGGAAGGCGTTCATCCTGATGGCAGAGGAGAGGCTGAGAACTCTCCGCAGTTGGTCGCAATGGTAAAGAGCGAGAGAACAGCTTGACAGAGATCAGGGCTGTGTGGTCTGCAGACCTCTGTACGAGATGGGCACTCCCTTACTCCAAGCACAATACATGTTGTTCAAATTGCCTGTGCTCCCATTGCTTCCTGGGCCAGAGCAACTGCAAGGAACAGCCTTCCAGTCCCTCCTATGAGGGCTCGTGCGTTCCCACTCAGCCTTCCAGCATCTCCTACGAGGGCTGGTGTATTCCCTCAGCCTTGCAGCTCAGGTGCAATATCACCTTCTCTGTGAGGCCTTGTTTGGTCTTCCTTTGTCTCTTTTTCTAGTTTCCCATAGTTCATTTCATCCTACAGTTGAGGATCTGATCACATTGTTATAATTTCTTTGTAAAGATTTTCTCCCATCAGATTGAGATCCTTAAAATTATGTACTGAATTTATCATTGCAGCTAAAGCTGGCACAGTGTTAAATTCACAGGAGTTGCCTCTTGTTTCCAAATCAATCAGTGAACATATAAATAAGAGTTTTGAGCACATATCTGAGCAATGAGCAATGTACTCATTTAATTTTTAAAAAATGTTATTTATTTTCATTCCACTTGGAAGGCAGAGAAACAGAGAGACAGATGAACAGAGAGCTTTCATTCATTGGTTCACTCCTCAAATGCCTACAACAGCCAAGACTTGGCCAAGCCAAAATATTGAATCTGGAACTCAATTCTGGTCTCTAATGTGGGTGGCAGGGACCCCAGTACTTAAACTAGTACCTGCCTTCTAAGGTGCATATTAGCAGGAAACTGGATTGCAAATGGAGGAGCCAAGACAGAAACTTTGGTATGGGATGCAGTCATCCCAAAATGTGTCCTAACAACTGTGCTAAGCCCATCTCCTTAATTTATCTTAATGCACAATAGAAATCATTTTTTTAAACTAAACGTGAAATATTTTAGAAAGTTGAGTGAAGAGTTTGGTTCTGGTTTTGTTTTGTGCTTGCTTTGTAAGACAATACAATGTTTCTTCAAACTGCAGCTCCAAACTCAGGAATATTTGAAAAATAATTTAAGTGTAATAATTTCCTATTGTTCTCAATGTGTTAATATTTGATATTTAATAAAATAGAGTTACTTTTTAGAACAGTTTTAGATTACATTGAAATCGAGAAGATAGTAGTGCAACAAGTTCCCTCATACACCGTCCCTGAACTTTGCCTATTAACATCTTACATTAGAGTTGTGTATTTGTTATAGTTAAGGAAAAATATTTCCATGTTATTAATTAAAGGCCATAATTTGTTCAGGTTTCTTTTAATTTTGACCTAATGTTCCTTTTTCTGTTTCTGAGTTTCACCCAAGATTCACTATAGGTGGTTTTGTCTCCTTTTGGCTGTGATGGTTTTTCAGACTTTCCTTATTTCTGGAGACCTTGGTAGTTTTGAGTACTGGCTAAACATTTTGTAGGATGATCCTCCATTGTAATTTGTCTGATATTTATCTCATGAATAGACTGATGTTATAGATGTTGGGGGAAGAACACAGGGGTAAAGTGCCAATTCATCATATCATATCAAGGGTGCCTACTATAACACGACATATCACTGTTGATATTGACCTTGGTTACCTGGTAGCATTTGTCAGATTTCTCCACTATTAAGGTACTTTTTCCCCTCCTTTCCATGCTACATTCTTTGGAAGGAAGTCACTAGTCACTCGGTACAGCCCACATGTAAGGAGTGAGGAGTTATATTCCCCTTGAATGTACAGTGTGTACAGAAGACTCTTCTTTATGTGTTTATTTAATCACTTACTTACATCAATATGGGGTGACATATTCCTTCTAATAATTGGGTTATATTACAATGCCATTTTACTATTTTATTGCTCAGCTGTTCCAGCTTTTGCCATTGGGATATCTTTCAGTGTTGGCTCTTGTGTTTTTTTGACAAGCAACTATCAATGTGGAGGTTTTCTAGGGGACAAGTTTTAATTTTTTTTAAAAAAATACTTCCTTCCTTTATGGTACTGCTTCCAGTCTCCTCTTCTGGTCTACTTGTTCCAGTATCAGACTTGTTTCAGAATAGGATGTTTCTCCATTGAGCCCTGATTGTTTTGAGAATTGAATCAGAAACCAAAATTTGGATACTACACATGTTCATTGGTATTGAAATGTCAGTGCTTCCAAACCCTCTTAGTTAAACAAGCAAGGAAAAAATGTGTGAATAGTAACGTGTATTTTTCGGTATGCAACCATCTGTATTCAGACCAAAGAAAACATGAGTTCTTACTGAAATCTCTGACATTAATCCATTATCTTGTAGCTCTTCATTCTTGCCTCCTGCCCTATGTTCTCTATAAATTCCTACTCCAACAATAAGAAACTTGGCTCCCATCATCCACCGTCCATTTATGTATCTAAATCTTTGGGTATGTGCCTATAACACTATCAGAACTCATGGTCGTATAGGAAGTAACTTCATGGACTAGAGCATAGAGCTTAAGTGTAGGTTCTTCTGCATTTAGTCTTACAGACTCTACTATTTTCCAAAAATAGTTAGGCTGGCACATTTTTCTCCCATATCCTCCAGTGAAATCTTTTCATTCTTTTGAAAACATTTACTACTTGTTTATTTGATGGGCAGAGAGATTGGGGAGGGGGTGGCAGGCAGAGAGAGAGAGAGAGAGAGAGAGAGATAGGCAGACAGACGTGGAGGGAGCTCCCATCTGTGGTTTCACTCCTCAGATACCAAGGCTGGGCCAGGCTGAGGCTGGGAGCCAGGAAGTCAATCCGGGGAGTAATTGAGTGACAGGGACCCAATTACTTGAGTCATCATCTGCTGTCTCCAAGGGTGCCCATCAGCAGGAAGGTGAGAGCAGGAGCCACACCAATGCTTGGCCCCAGGAGGTCCAATATGGGATGTAAGTATCTTAACCAGCACCTTAACTTCTAGGCCAAATGCCTGACCCTGTTGTATACTTTCTAATGCTGGTAGATTTCTTGTTGCAGTCTACGTTTTATCCTGGAATTCTCCTTACCTGCTAACTTTTAAAAAATTTGCATGTGTTAAATTTCACTTTTTGTGCTATAAAGTTCTGTGGGTGTTCATTAATGCACAATGTCACATGTCCACTATTGTAGAATTATTCAGAATGGTCTGACTGCCCTAAACATCACTCAGCTTCACCTATTTGATCCTCTCTCTGCCTCCCAATGCCCTGACAGCCACTGATTTCTTATTGTCTCTAATTTACTTTTTCCAGAATGTCATATAATTGGAATGATTCAATACAAAGACTAGTCAGTCTGCCTCTTTAATGTAGAAATATACATTTTAGGTTAAGCCATATCTTTTTAGACTTGATACCTCATTTGATTTTTTTCTCTTTCAACAAATATTTATTGTACATTTACTGCGTCATACACAGGTTTTAGTAAAATATACGTAACATAACATTTTTCATTTTAATTGTTTCAAATTACAATTTAGTGGCATTAAGCACAGGCACATTATTGTGCAACACACTATTTCCAGAACTTTTTCACCAACCCTAACTTGAACTCTGTATCCTTTAAATAATTTCCAAAAAACAAACAAACAAACAAACAAACAAAAAACCCCAATTTCCATTCTCTCTTCCCCAGTCACTGGTAAACTCTATGCTCACTTTTCGAGAAAGTATACTCATATAAATGAAATCATGCCATGTTTGTCCTTTTACATCTGATTTATTTCATATAACATCGTATTTTCAAGGATCATCTATGTTGAGGTGTGTGTCAAAATTTCATTTTTCTTAAGGCTGTTTAACATTCTGATGTATATACATACCATGTTTTGTTTATCCACTTACCTGTTGGTGGGTATTTGGGTTATTTCCACATTTTTGTTTATTAAAAATAATGCTTCTTTGAATAGAGATGTTCATTTCATTTTATTACTGAATAATATTCACTGTGTAGATGTTTCATGGTTTATCCATTCACCTATTTTTTTTAATTTAATTTTATTTATTTGACAGAGTTAGTGAGAGAGACAGAGAAAGGTCTTCCTTCCATTGGTTCACCCCCAAAATGGCCACCATGGCTGGCACTGTGCCAATCCAGAGCCAGGAGCCAGGTGCCTTTCCTGGTCTCCCATGTGGGTGCAGAGGCCCAAGAACTTGGGCCATCCTCCACTGCTTTCCCAGGCCAAAGCAGAGAACTGGACTGGAAGAGGAGCAACCAGGACTAGAACCCGGCACCCATATGGGATGCCCGTGACACAGGTGGAGGATTAACCAAGTGAGCCATAGCGCTGGCCCTATCCATTCACCTATTGAAGGGTATTTTGATGGCTTCCAGTTTGGGGAAATTATGAATAAAGTTTCTATCTAAGCATTTGCATGTAAGGTTTTCTGTAAACATAAGTTTCTTTTTTTTAAACTTTTATTTAATATAAATTTCGAAAGTACAACTTTTGGATTATAGCACCTTTTCCCCCCATAACCTCTCCCTGACATGCAACCCTCCCATCTCCCACTCCTTCTTCCATCCCATTCTTCATGAAGATTCATTTTCAACTATTTTTATATACAGAAGATCAACTTAGTATATACTAAGTAAAGATTTCAACAGTTTGCACCCACACAGAAACACAAAGTATAAAGTACTGTTCGAGTACTAATTTTACTGTTAATTTGCATAGTACAACACATTAAGGACAGAGATCCTACATGAGGAGTAGTAAGTGCACAGTGACTCCTGTTGTTGATTTAACAACTGACACTCTTATTTATTTATTTATTTATTTTTTTTTTTTGACAGAGTGGACAGTGAGAGAGAGAGACAGAGAGAAAGGTCTTCCTTTGCCGTTGGTTCACCCTCCAATGGCCGCCGCGGTAGCGCGCTGCGACCTGCGCACCGCGCTGTTCCGATGGCAGGAGCCAGGTGCTTCTCCTGGTCTCCCATGGGGTGCAGGGCCCAAACACTTGGGCCATCCTCCACTGCACTCCCTGGCCACAGCAGAGAGCTGGCCTGGAAGAGGGGCAACCGGGACAGGATCGGTGCCCCGACCGGGACTAGAACCCGGTGTGCCAGCGCCGCAAGGCGGAGGATTAGCCTGTTGAGCCACGGCGCCGGCCGACACTCTTATTTATGACATCAGTAATCAGCCGAGGCTCTTGTCATGAGCTGCCAAGGCAATTGAAGCCTTTGAGTTCACAGACTCCAACCTAATTTAGACAAGGCCATAGTCAAAGTGGAAGTTCTCTTCTCCCTTCAGAGAAAGGTACCTCATTCTTCGATGGCCCATTCTTTCTGCTGGGATCTCACTCACAGAGATCTTTCATTTAGGTCATTTTTTTTTTTCCAGAGTATCTTGGCTTTCCATGCCTGAGAAACTTTCATGGGCTTTTTAGCCAGATCTGAATGCCTTAAGGGCTGATTCTGAGGCCCAAGTGTTGTTTAGGACATCTGCCATTCTGTGAGTCTGCTGTGTATCCTGCTTCCCATGTTGGATTGTTCTCTCCCTTTTTGATTCTATCAGTCAGTATTAGCAGACACTAGTCTTGCTTATGTGATCCCTTTGACACTTAATCCTATCTTTATGATCAATTATGAACTTAAGCTGATCACTAGGACTAGTAAGATGGCATTGGTACATGCCACCTTGATGGGATTGATTTGGAATCCCCTGGCACATTTCTAGCTCTACCATTAGGGATAAGTCCGATAAACATAAGTTTTCAAATCAGTTAGGTAACTACCCAGAGGGTACAACTACTGCATCATGTGGTAAGACTTCGGTTAGCTTTGTAAAAATTGCCAAACTGTCTTACAGAGTGGTTGCAGTATTTCATATTCCTACTAGCAAGGAATTGGAGTTTTTCTTTCTCTTACCAGATTGGGTATTTTTGCTAGGGTGTTAAATTTTAGTCATTGTAATAAATAGTAGCGGTGCTTCATTGTCATTTTAATATGCAATTTCCTAGTAATATGTGATGGTAAACATCTTTCATATGCTTATTTGCCATCTGTATATCTTCCTTGATGAATTTTCTGTTCATATCTTTGCTCATATTAATTGGATTATTTCTTATTGTTAAATTTTAAGAATTCTTTATATGTTTTGTTTAGAAATCCTTTATCAGATATATTTGCTAATATTTCCTCCCAATCTGTGGCCTGTCTTTTTATTCTCTTAGCAGTATCTTTCTCAGAGTAGGCATTTAAAGTTTCATAAGGTCCGACTTACCATTTTTTTTTTCTTTCATGGATCATATTTTTGATATTGTATCTAAAAACTCATTGCCAAGACCAAGGCCAACTGGATTTTCACCTACATTCTATTTCTGGGATCTCTATTTTATTTCCTACAGTGATTCTGTATCCTCTCTTTTAATAATGTTGCATGTCTTACTTGCTATAGCTTTATTTTAAGCCTTTAAGTTGAGTAGTGTCAGCCCTCCAAGTCTGTTCTTCAGTGCTTATGTTATATTGGCTATTCTAGACTTTTTGTCTTTCCATAATGAATTTAGAATCAGTTTATTAATTTTTACAAAGTATTTCCCTGGGATTTTCATTGGAATTGTATTGAATCTATAGAACTAGTTGAGAAAAATTAGCATCTTAACATTGAGTCTTCCAATTTATGGACATGGAATAACTCACTGTTTACTTTTGATTTCTTTGTCCTTGATGATTGTGTTATTCTGAAGTCTGCTTTGTCTGAAATTAATAATTACTTCAGTTGTGGTTTGATTAATATTATTAGTATTAACACAGTAAGTGTTTTCCCATCCCTTCACCTTTGACCTATCTGTCCTTTATGGGTAAAGTAGGTTTCAGTAGACAACACATAGTTTTGTGTTACTGTTTTTGCTTACACTGACAATCTCCTTAACTGTAGTACGTTGAGTATCCACATTTAGGGTCCGATGTTGTGCAGCGGGTTAAGTCACTGCTTACAAATATCCAAGCACTCTTTGAAGCCTGGGTTGATTCAGCTCCCTGCTGGGGAACTTGAGAAGGCAATGGAAAATGGCCCAGTTATTTGGCAACTTGCCACCTATGCAGGATATCTGTGTGGAGTTCCTGGCTTTGGCCAGACTAGTCCTGACCTTGTGGCCATTTGGGCAGTGAACCAGCAGATAAAAGACTGATCTCTCTCTCTCTCTCTCTCATTCTCAGTCTTATTCTCTCCATCTCAGTCACACTGCCTATAAGGTAAATAAATAAAGCCTAAAAAAATTCACATTTAAAGTGGCTGTTGACATTGTAAGAGTAATATGTACTAGATTAGTATTGTTTTTATTTTCTGTACTTGTTCTTTGTTTCTTTTTTTCTGCCATCTCAAGTTTTAATCAGACATTTTATATAATTCCATTTCCTCTCCTTTCATAGCATATTATATTTCTTTAGAAAATTATTTTCGTAGTTGCTCTAAAGTTTGCAGAATACATGTGCAACTAATCTAAAGTTTACTTTCAAATGGCCCTGTACCACTTCTCAGGTGGTAAAGGTGCCTTATAACTGAGTATTCCTGGCTTTCCTCTCCTGTACCTTATACAATTGCTATCACTTTTAAGTTTATTGATTCATTTCAAAGGAACAGTGTCATGGAGACGTGGAAGGGAGGGAGGAGGAGAGAGAATGAGAGACGAAGTCAGAGAAGGGAGTGGGGAAGAGAGATCTTTAATCTTCCATCCCCTAGTATACTCCCCAAATGACCTCTGTGCCTGAAGCCAGGACCTTGGAACTCCATCCTGGTCTCCCATATGGGTGGCGGGGGCACAAGCACTTGAACCACCCTCCACTGCTTTCCAAGGAGCACCAGCAGGGAGCTGGATCAGAAGGAAAGCAGCCAGAACTCGCTCAAACTGGAACTCGCTCAAACTGGCCAGCATCACAAGCAGCGGTTGAACCTGCTGTGCCACAGTGCTGATTCCCACTATCATGTGTTCCTCTTCTACACATGCTACAATCACACAACATATTCTTGCTATTATTAATCTGAAAGAATCTGCATATTTAATCAACTGATAATAAGAAAGACGAGTCTTTAGTTACTCTCATTTCCTCCTGTTTGGCTGTTTATCTACTTGATGTGGTGGTAAAGAGTGAGTGAGAGGTAGCATTCTGTAATCTGACGGTTACCTCAGTTTTTAGTGGGCATGGACCTGTGAACTGTAGTTTCAAAATAAAAGTCTTCTTTTTTTCCTTTCTCCTTGAGTGAGAGAGGAAGTGGAGGAGAGTTGGATTTGGGTGACTGCTTTCTGCTCGCATGTGATAAGATTGTGCTGAGGCCTTTTTTTTTTTTTTACTGGAGCATATCACCTTATTATGGAAAACATGCTAAACATATTTCAAAATGATTCTTTCCCCTTTACATTGCCAGAGACATGAGGTGATTTTTCTTGGTTCTTCACTGTGAGAACCTGGAGGTGAAATCCACGAAAGCATGGGAGCCTCGCTAAGACTTGAGTCTCCTGGAGTGTCTCATTCTCACGCTGGTCTGCTCTCAGCCTGGACCCATTCTTCCAAGCTGCTATTGAAATGTTTCTATCAGTTTATGGCTCCAGTGACGTCTGCTCTGGGGAAGCTGAGCCTGGCTCTGTTTCTTTCCCTTTATATTCCTCTCTCTATCCAGATTTCAGAGTGGCTGTCTGCCCTGCAACCTCAAGCTGCTGCTAATCCAAGACAAGTCATTGATTTTCAGTTTGCTCAGCCTTTTTCTTGTCCTAAGGAATGGAACAACTCCTAAGCTCTTTGCACGGCAGAATTGAACCTGGAATCTCTCGACATTCTTGTTTTAGCATTTAAAAACTCATACAAGAGACGTGGACAAATAGCTTTCTATACATTTAAGATATAATTATGGGTAACATTTTGTGAATTTTTAAAAGATTTTGTTTATTATTTATTTAAGAGGTAGATTCACAGACAGTGAGAGGGAGAGACAGAGAGAAAGGTTTTCCACCTGCTGGTTCACTCCCGAAATGGCTGCAATAGCCAGAACTGGACTGATCCAAAGCCAGGAGCCAGCAACTTCTTCCGGGTCTCCCACTTGGGTGCAGGGGCCCAAACTCTTGGACCATGTTCCACTGCCTTCCCAGGTCATAGCAGAAAGCTGGATCAAATGAGGAGCAGCCTGACTAGAACCGGCACCCACATGGGTTGTTGGCACCGCAGGCAGAGGATTAACCTACTGCGCCACAGTGCCAGCCCCAAATTTTGTGAATTTGATGGACTGTTGTCATCTTGGAGAAGGAAAACAGCAATTTCATCATTTTGAACAATGAAAGAAGTGATTGCTTCTGCTGCCTGGTGGGCTAGCTACAGGTGTACTGCCAATGTAGACCCCATTTCAGCATTCTGAATCTGAAGTGAAGCTAATCGGAAAGATCACAGTTGGATGATAAGTATAGCAGCATGGGTCATTTATCCCCTTCTGGAAGCTTGCTGAGACAAGTTACTATAAGTCTTCCACCTTTGGCAACGTGTCCAACAACAAAAGTGGCATTTTGCCTGGCCCTTCCCTGATCTGCAGCCATGAAACAAAGGAAAGTGAAAATGGAAAATAACAGCATATCTGAGTTGTCAGGATCCATACTGAGGCTTAGTGGCTGGAAAATCACCCTAAGTGTGGGCCTGCAGTCTTAGAGAGGCAGGGTCAGGGTAATTTGTTTCGAAGTGTGTCTGCTTTTCTATCAGAGAGACATAAAGCATGTCAGTATGATGTGATTATAAAATCAGCAGCTGGCGCCGTGGCTTAACAGGCTAATCCCCCACCTTGCAGCGCCGGCACACCGGGTTCTAGTCCCGGTTGGGGCGCCGGATTCTATCCCGGTTGCCCCTCTTCCAGGCCAGCTCTCTGCTATGGCCCGGGAAGGCAGTGGAGGATGGCCCAAGTGCTTGGGCCCTGCACCCGCATGGGAGACCAGGAGAAGTACCTGGCTCCTGGCTTCGGATCAGCGCGGTGCGCTGGCCGCAGCGGCCATTGGAGGGTGAACCAACGGCAAAAAGGAAGACCTTTCTCTCTGTCTCTCTCTCTCACTATCCACTCTGCCTGTCAAAAAAAAAAAAAAAAAAAGAAGAAATAAAATCAGCGCATAGTCGGCTTGGCTGTGGTGACAACTGTGCAATTTCAGGCTGAGAAAGACCTGTAGGGGAACATGGTGGTGATTTCTTCTGTTAGATTTTATCAGAAGCAGCCAGAGGGCAGCACAGCAGTTTGGTTTTAAAGGCCAAAAAAGCTCTCTAAAGAGATCCTCGTGCCAAAGAAATCAACCACAGATGGTGTTTCTTATTCAAGGTTCACAGACGCCTCCCACAAACACCAGACAAAGATATAGTCAGGCATTCAAATGAGAATAAGAATAAACATCTAGAATACCAAGACGCTCTTTGAGAAAAAAATGCCACTGAAACCTTGATCCATTAGTCATAGCAGGTAGGAGAAATCCGGGCACATCAAGTGACGCAGATTTATTCAATAGCTCCCTACTAAAAAGAACCTCCTATCCTAAATTGAACTGGAATCCTCCTAGAGAAAAGCTAAAAACCAAACTAGTTTATAACATGTATATAGCTTTTTAAAAAACTCATTACCTCAGATGTCTCTTAGAAATTGTTTCTTTTTCTTTCTTTTCTTTTCTTTTTTATTTATTTGACAGGTAGAGGTATAGACAGTGAGAGAGAGACAGAGAGAAAGGTCTTCCTTCCGTTGGTTCACTCCCCAAATGGCCACTACAGCCGGCGCTGTGCCAATCAGAAGCCAGGAGCCAGGTGCTTCTTCCTGATCTCCCATGTGGGTGCAGGGGCCCAAGCACCTGGGCCATCCTCCACCGCCTTCCCGGGCCACAGCAGAGAGGTGGACTGGAAGAGGAGCAGCCAGTACTAGAATCTGGCACCCATATGGGATGCCAGTGCTGCAGGCGGAGGGATTAACCAAGTGAGCCATGGCGCCGGCCCCAGAAACTGTTTCAAAGTCAGCCCGGGTTTAGTCCAATGGCCTTCATTGTTTGCCTGTCTACATACAGAAATGGGCCCTGAAAAATTACAGAATAATATGATTTTGAACCTATAAGAAAATTTAATTCAATCCACCTTATATTATACCCTTATGAATGGCTCAGACATTTCAGAAAGTCGATTCCCCTGATCATTAGGTAATTAGAAAATCTGATTAAGGTGAACATTTCATTATTTAGTATTTAAGTGAATGGTTTTCTTTTTTCGATTGTCATTTGCCCACTTGTACTCAAGGGTTTTGGGGATGTCACTAACATTCAGTCTGTAAAACAAAGTGAGTTAACATGAAGATTAATTTCTGGGAGTGGATGTTTAGCTTAGCAGTTCAGATGGCCACAGAACACATTGGAGTGCCTGCGTTTGATTTTCAACTCCATCTCCTGACTCCAGCTTCCCACCAATGCAGAACCTAAAAGGCACTGGTGATGACCCAAGCAATTGGGTTCCAAGCCACCAAGATCTGGATTGCGTCACTGATTCCTGGCTACAACCCTGACCAAGTCCCAGACATCATAGGCATTTGGGGAATCAACCAGCAGGTGGGAGCTCTGCCTGTCTCTAAGTAACTTTTCTTTAAAATATGAGATTAGTTCATAGCAATATAATTTAATCTAAAAATCCTATTGCGTCATTAAATAATTATAAGCTATTGTCCTGGGAGGGAATTGATCCATAAATAGATGGATCATGTTTTTTCTGAAAGCCAAATCATGGTGCATAAACATGACAATCTTTTCGTAGTTAACTCAACATTTTGAGTAATGTACCATTTTCCTAGAAGTTAGGGGTGGACGGTAGCTGTAGCCACAAATGCTTTTTTGTATTGGCTAGGGACACTTTGGAGATCTCACTAAGACAGCTCCAGATCCATCCATTGATGCATTCATTCAAGGTGTATTTTTTCCAGCTGTCCAGGCACTCAAGAAGAACAGCGGCCATCTGATCTGAGTTGCTTGCTTTGTGTATAACACACGTGCAAAGCATTTTTCCTAAACAGAAGATGGGTCTCTTCTTAAGAATCATTGTCACGTGGAAGGCATCCCTCACAGATGCCTCACTCTAGTCTGGGTCACAGATTCTCCACAAGAAGGCTTTGCCTCAGAAGAACTATTTGACCAATTCCAAAATCCATAATTAACAAAAGCAAAAAAGCTTTGGTTAGTTCTGATTCGTATTAAGGTCAACCAGTGGAAATAACAGTTGCAGGCCAATTTGTGAAGGCCCAGATTCTCAGTAGTTACTCAATTTGAAAAAAGGAGCAGTTAAGGAAAAAAAAAAAAAAAGAAAAAGAGGCGAGGGTTTAAGGCTTGGTATTTTTATTTGTTATTTGTTGGATGTATATTTTTCCCTTTCGGAGGAACTGGAATGTCTTGTAGTCTTTAAAACATGAATGTGAAGACAAAAGAACTGTCCTTGAGGACATGGAAAACTGTTTGTAGATCTTTAACCCTTTGCATGTTAAGGTAGTTGTTACTGCTTTTATTTTATTTTTTTAAGATTTTATGTTTTTGAGAGGCAGAGTTACAGAGCGGGGGGAGGGAGACAGAAAGGCCTTCTGTCTGCTGCGTCACTCTCTCAAAGAGCCACAGTGGTCAGAGCTGGGCTGATCCAAAGCCAGGAGCTTCCCCTGTGTCTCCCATGTGGGGGCAGGGGCCCAAGCACTGGAGCCATTTTCCACTACTCTCCCAGGCCACAGCAGAGAGCTGGTTTGGAAGAGTAGCAGTGGGGACATGAACCAGCGCCCCTCTAGGACACCCACACCATAGGCAGAGGCCTAGCCCACTATGCCACAACGTAAGCCCAAGTGTTTTTATTAATAATATTGCCATGATCATATCTGGCATAATTTTCTTAATTCTATTATCCAAAAAATATTCCTTAAATGTCTGTAAGTACAAAGCAACACAAATGTTCTCTCTGTGTCCTGTTTCTGCATGTCCAGTTTTCAAGTAAATTTTAATAACCACTAATCACTTTTGGAGTTCACAATTGTCTATTGAGCAACTACTGTTTGCTGGTAAAGTGAAGGAGAATGTAAGCATAGACTTGAAGCCAGTCTTCGACATAGCCCTGAGCATGGAGAAGTGTGTGTTTTACATTCGTCCCATTCTTCTTGAGCACCTGCATACATACCCTCTCTTCCTGCGTCATTTCTTCTTCCTTTCATACCTGGATATCTGCATATTCACACCCAAAGAGCTGTATATGTCTCTGTGTCAATCCGAAGCCAAGCAGCGCAGACCAGATGACCTCTGTCCCAGTGCCTGGATATCCGAATAAATGGAAGCATAAATGCATGAATTAATGGCTTTCACACGTTAGTGAGATCTCGAAACTTTTCCAAGCCAGTGGAAAAGAGCAATGGTAGATATGGTGATTATCCATCCTGAATTTCTAGGAGAACCCAACATTTTGAATAATACGTTATTGTCCACACAAGTATTCTCTCACTCGTCGTGAACCCTGATTTAGCATTCAGAAAAGGCCCTCTATTTACATGCTTCCAGGATGTGAGTAACAGTGGCTTAGCTGTTGTCACTCAAAAGGTGTTTACCTATTCGTAGAAAAATATTTGAAGGGTAAAAAGTCTTTAAGAGCCAAAGAAATAAATCTTTAACACTGGAATTTCTGATTATATTAGGTATTGGCTATGGTAGGTTCCTTTTTGTAGAGAAGATGGTGTGGTCCACCTCACATGATGCCAAGTCATCCACCTTGGATCTTGTTCTGCCTATAATTAAGGCACAATGGACCCTCCTTGTTTATAGTACTTTATAGCTGATAATTCCTTCAATGCTGACATGCCTACCTCAGCTGAACAGTATAAGTATTAATCCTTTTGGGAGTGGTTCCCAGTTTGACATTTGGAAGTTATAGCCAAAGCCAGGAGCCAGGAACTTCCTCCGGGTCTCCCATGCAGATGCAGGGGGCCCAAGGACTTGGGCCATCTTCTACTGCTTTCCCAGGCCATTGCAGAAAGCTGGATCAGAAGAGGAGCAGCCGGGACTCGAACCTGCACCCATATGGGATGCCGACGCTTAGGCCAGGGCTTTAACCCACTGTGCCACAGCGCTGGCCCCGATTTTCTTTACTTTAATTACTTTTACTTTTTTCAGAGACAGTGATGATGATTTTGGGGCAAGGACTTGTGTCAAAATAGAATGTACCAAGATATATAAAAATCAATGCATTAAAAGAAACCCATTAGAATTTTAACCTTCTGGTAAAACATAAAAGCAAAAGCAAACTTCTAGGTAATAATAGTTTTGATGTACTAAGACCTTACATCATTCTAATGAGAATCCTTTTTTAAAAATTAGTTATTTGGGGCTGGCATTGTGGTGTAACAGGTAAGGCTGCTGCCTGTAATGCCATCCAGTATGGATACCAGTTTGAGTCCCGGTTGCTCCAATTCCAATCCAGCTCCCTTCTAATGTGCCTGAGAAGGCAGCAGAGGATGGCCCTGGTGCTTAGTCTACCCACATAGGAGACTAGGAAGATGCTCCTGGCTTTGGGCTGTCCTGGTTCCAGCTGTTGAGGCCATTTGGGGAATGAACCAGCAGATGGAAGATCCCTCTCTCGCTCTCGCTCTCCCCTCCATTCTCCCTCTGCTCCTCCCCTTCCTTCTCCCTCTCTTTCTCTCTTTAGTTCTGCCTTTCAGATAAATAAAAAAAAAATCTTAAAAAATTATTTGTTTGAAGGAGAGAGAGAGAGAGAGAGCCACTGACTCTCCCCTTCTGCTGTTCACTCCTCAAATGTCCACATCAATTGAGCTTAAGGACAGGCTGAAACAAGGAGGTAGGAACCCAATATAAGCATCTCACATGGGTGGTAGGAAGCCAACTATTTTAGCCATCGTCACTGCCTCCCTAGGTGTGCCTTATCAGGAAGCTGGAATTGGGATGGAGCCAGGACTGAAACCCAGCACTCAGAGTGTAGATATCTAACCAGCATCTTAACTGCTAGGCCAAATGCCCTCCCCAAGAATCGTTTTACTGCTTTTCCTTCTGATTGTGGAAGTAACATATTCTTAGGAGATAAAAAGTCCAGATAGCAACGATCACCATTGCCTTCTAGCCTTCTGTTTTTAAAAAATGAATAATTGACACGTAAATTTTTTTGAAAGATGGAATTGTGTTCAAATGTAAAGTTTCCTAACCACCCTTACCTCTACTTGGCTTTCCATATTAACAGATGACAATCTAATTGGCCCAATGAACTTTCATGCCGCAGATTTGCTGGAACTGGTAGACATTTGTGTGTTGCGATTGTTTGTTACTCATCTAGCAGTATTTAAAATTGCTCGTTCTTGATTAACTTTTCAGAACGTGCTTTCAGGCCTCTGAAGCGAGGCTGTCCAGTGAACTATGTAATGGACTTGGATACGTACGCTGGGCCTGGGTCGCTGCTGATGCTGGTCGTTCAGAAATACCCGCGTTCTCAGGCCCTCTTCTTCAGGAAGGACTCTTCTAAGTGGGGTAGTGTTTTTTGAAAAACTGAAATTGCTTTTTCAGGCAGCTTGAAAATGTCCGTGTCTTGCTTCTTACCGCCTTGCTCCTTATCATGCGTAGCCTGAAGGTTTTCGAAATGCTTTTACCTTTATTTACATAGCCTTCCTTTTTTCCAAAGAAATATCCCAAATAAATACTTGTTGAAATCTGTGTCACGATGAATTTTTCCCTGCTAATAATAATACAATCTTATATGCAGTAGGAGTGGGACACTTCAAATTTAGGAACAAGGGTTTTTTTCATGCTGTGTGGGTTTGGTTTGTGGGTTGTTCTTCAATTATCTTTTCTTTTGGAAATAAATCCATTTGGTGATTTAACTTCAAATTGTGTTACTCTGCTTTTTCTGCTGAAGTGGGAAAAAATTAGTTTAAAAATATTTTTATAAATTGTTGGACTCAATTCTGATATCACAGAAAATCTAGACTTCTAAAGCTAGAGGAATTGTTAGACTGTGGATCTGTGGGTCGCTAACCTGGGATATTTGACTGGAGGTGAGGAGTCCATAAAGCCCTAGAAATAATTCGTAGGTGTGTGCGCATGTGCGTTTTCCTTCTGGACAAAAAGTCCAAAGTTTTCATTAGAGTCACAGAAGAAATAGAAAAAAGGTAAAACAAAATCATTCAAAGTACTCATTTTGGAAAAGAGTAAAATCCAGAAGCCTCGCCCAGGATCAGCTTCTACAACTGTTTAAATGCCTTACAGTAACCAGGATATAAGTGTACTCTTCTCATGAATGTGTGTCTCTGTGACTTTTAAAACCAACTTTAGTGTCCCAGAAGGGTAACAGGTTGGCATGAGGAGTTTTAGGATGATCCCTGACTCTGCCATGTACCTTGGCATATATCTGCATTTTTATTTCCTCATCTATAAAATGGGGAGCTAAAATACCCCTTGTAGTGTTGATTTGAAGTTATAAGGAGTTTGTGAGTCTAAGTCTCTGCTCTAGCCTAGGCATAGAGAAGACCCAAGTATTAGAGAGTGAAACCTGACTATGGAATGCGAGGGCGTAGTTGAGACAGTTTTATTTTAGCAAGTGGTTAGGCAGGACTTGGATATCGATTTCCATTTCCTCAGCTATAAATTAGGCCTCAGAACAGGACCTGCCTTTTAGAGTTGTAAGGAGAATTACTTTAGGTAGCATTCAGAGTGCTGAGGACAGACTGTTTAATGTACTACAGATGAATAAATATTAGCTATATATTAATCTTATATTCTCAGCATTTTATCACACAAAAATTGATTCCTTTACATCATAACAGCCTTGTGGGTTAGCATATATCAACAGACAGTAATGAAATATGGTTAAATATATGCATATTCATAGTAAGAGGATTAGAAACTGTTATATTCTTATTTTACATTTTCTAACCCTCCACATGGTGCACACATTATTTTCATTATAAATTCATATATTATCAATTTTTGACAAAGGTGCCAAGACAATTCAGTGACAGAGCAGTTTTTTAATGAATAGTTCCAGGACAAGTTAATATCCACATGCAGAGGAGTGAAGTAGGACACCATATGAAAATATGTAAAATTAAGTCAAAATGGACCAAAGACATAAATATAAGGGCTAACATATAAAACTCTTAGAAAAATAGGCAGTCATTTAGTAGACATGACACCTAAAGCAACTAAACCCCCACAAAAAATAGATGAATTGGAGTCCATAGTAATTAACAATGATTGTACTTCAAAGACACTATTAAAAGAGGAAAAATATAAGTCACTTATATCCAGAATATATAAAGAATGCTTACATCTCAACAACACAAAGACAAATTGCCAATTTAAAAATAGGCCAAAGATCTGAGTAGACATTTCTTCAAAGGGCATATGCAAATGACCAATAAGTACATGAAAAGAATCTCGATATTCATTAGGAAAATGCAAATCAAAACCACAGTTAGATTCTACTTTCCATCCATTTGTAGGCTATAATCAAAATGACAAGCAGTAATAATGTTGATGAGGATGTGGAGGAATTGGAACCCTTGTGTAACTGGCAGGAACATAGGCCCATATAGCCTTTTTGGAAAATAGTTTGAAAGTTCCCCAAAATGCTAATTACAGCTTACTATATTTTACCCCCCAAGTACAACCAAGAGATGAACACAAATTCACACAAAAGGTTGTGCTTTGGTACCTGAATGTTTACAGCCACATTATTCATAGCAACAAAAGCTGGAAGCCACTGAAGTGTCCCTCAGCTGAGGAGTGGAGAAACAAACTGAGTATCCACGTGCGTGTTTCATGTTCCCCTCACTGTGGAATCCTGCTTGTCCACAGGAAGAAAGGAAGGACTGACAACCGCTGTGACATAGATGGACCTGAGACCCGAGTTAGAACAAGCCAGACACAGAGGACCACGTCATTCCATCTGCGTGAAATACTTAGAAGACACAAGTCTGTATGAAGAGGAAGCAGAGTGCTGGTGGCCCATGAGGGGTAGGAGAGGATTTAGGGGTAGTAACTAGTAACAATTACAATATTTCTTTTTGGGGTGATGAAATGTTCCAACATTTTGATGTTGGTTGTACATCTCTGTGAATATACTAAACATCACTGAACTTTATATTTTAAATAGATTAATTACATACAAATTGTACCTCAATACATTTGTTATAAAATTATCATTGGAAGCAGTATAGGGGCTGATTATTTACCTAAACTGGTATTTTTACCTTTCCCTCTTTAACGAGGTATTTTCTCAATACAGCCTTCTACATGGAAGCCACTATCTGTAGTTGGGTTGACTTTTCCATTTCCTAACCCCACTGGGGTTCTTGTGATAGATAGTCTGGGAGCTAAGTGAGCCCTTCAGGGTCCAGCACATGGACATACAGAGGAGAAGAGGACAGCCTTCCTGCCTGCTTAAACTTCTCAGAAGGGCTTTTGTTCTTCTCTTGAGCAGCACTTTCCTATGACCCATCCGAGCTGTGGTTGCCACCTTGTCTATCGTAAGCTACCAAGGGAAAGAAGAGACGGGGGGGTAAAAACCTGGCGAGGCCTGAATCTTAGCTAATTCTCCCAGTTTCTGTTTCTGCCAGCATCTCTCATCTGTATTGGTGTTTCTTCGTACAGCAGTGTTCGTGTAAAACGCAAGAGTCTGTCTCTTTTTACATGAAAACCGTCGCAGGCTCCCTATCGGGGTGTGCAGGCCATGACACATCTCCACCACACCACCCGTCTCCAGCGTTGTCTCCGTGCCTTCTCCAGTCCCACGGACTGGACAAGCCAGCGCCTGCTGCAAGACACCCTTCCTCCCGCCAGGATATTTTCCCCAGGGATATCTCAGAGGATCACCTCCTTATTTCACTCAGGGCTCTGTCACCGTATCGGAGAGATCACAGACACACCACGTCGTCATTCCTGTCTGTGCCTTTACTTTGCTTCAAGACACTTCTACCGCTGGAATTAGCACATCCTTCTTTATTGCCTTTTTTCCAATGAATGGAAATACAGTAAGATTTTGGACTCCAAAAGGTCCCCAATAGAATGGTTGATTTAGGATTTTCTGACTCTATGATGACACGCAAGTGGTACACATTAAAGTGCGGGGGCTACTTTATAAGGCTATAAAAGCTTGTTTCCTAAATTCCTGCTCTTTTATGGCTCCATTTTCCTGCACAAAATGAAAATTCTAATGTTTTTAAGCAAAGAGAGACAAAGGCCTAATAAATGGTCTGGAGCAATTTATTAAAAGTGTTATACACATGGCCTGTCAGAGGCACCCATGTCAGAGGAAAAGAATGAACAGCATTTTAGAAGAGATGAGTGTCATTGGCAGAGAGGTGCTAGGGAATCAGACATCAGAAGTACTGTCCACTAAACAAAAAATACAGTATGCATTTACAGGAAAAAAAATCCAAGTCCTCAGATGTTACTAACTGATAATGATTCAAAGATGTTAAAGAAAACAAAGTTTCACAATTGTGGCCACAAATCCAGGCATTTCTTCAGACATCAGTATTGTAAAAACCAGGGATAAGATTGTTTTTCTGACCAGGAGATGATCGGTGTGTCATTTTTTCCAGGGACTAGAGTTTGACAGGCTAACCTACTATTTTTGGCTTATGTCATTGTAAAGTGGCTTTTTCCTTTCCTGCAGGAGGGTCATGATGTACATACTTAATATAATGGCATCAGGGCAGCATGTCTGTTTTGCTCCCATACATCTAAACAGAGTGATTCAGAAATGTATTATAAAAGGATAGTAAAGCTACATCGGGTAATTGCAAACCAAAGCAAAGCATGTGTCACGTTATTAATATCAGAAATAATGTGATGGCGACCTGTGCTGCTGCTAATATTGAAGATCACATTCTGTGAATAAAGGAAATGCCACGGAAGTGCGCTTCGGTAGATTCTTCCACTAGGAACCACTGGGCCAGGGGTGGGTGTCGGTGCAGCAGTTAGAACACTGCTCATGCCACCTGCATCCCACATTGGAGCGCGAGGATTTTGGATTCCGGCTCTGCTGCTTACTCCAGCTTCCTGTGAATGCACACTTCGTGAGGCAGCAGGTGATGGCTCAAATATTGGGGCTCCTGCCACCCCTGTGGGAAAACTGTATTGCGTTCTAGGCTCTTGGCTTCAACCTGTCCCAGCCCGGGCTGTTGCAGGCGTTTGAAGAGTGAACCAGCAGATGGCAGATACCTATGCCTATCTGTCCCTGTCCCTGTCTTTGACTCTGTGTCTCTGTCATTTCCTCTCTCTCAAATAAAAATAAAAATAGAGATTAAAATCAAAATTTGAAGAAACCAAAACCAGTTGGCCAGAAAAGTAGATTTTGTTAATAGCCAATTATTATTTTGAATTCACTTATTGCTATTTTAATAAAATTCAAGTTTCAGCAGTGGAAGCAGGTAAAAGAATTGTTAAGCTTATGCATGATTAAAAATAAGTCTGCATTAGCATATCTGCTAAACTGAAACATTTCTTTAAATTAATCCTACCTGGGGGGCCGAAACCGTGGCTCACTTGGTTAATCCTCTGCCTGCAGCACCAGCATCCCATATGGACGCCGGGTTCTAGTCCCGGTTGCTCCTCTTCCAGTCCAGCTCTCTGCTGTGGCCCAGGAAGGCAGTGGAGGATGACCCAAGTGCTTGGGCCCCTGCACCCACATGGGAGACCAGGAGGAAGCACCTGGCTCCTGGCTTTGGATAGGCATAGCTCCAGTCGTGGCGGCCATTTGGGGAGTGAACCAACGGAAGGAAGACCTTTCTCTCTGTCTCTCTCTCACTGTCTAACTCTGCCTGTCAAAAAAAAAATAATAAAAATAATCCTACCTGGATGATACAAATAGTTCATGTTTTGGTGTGTATTCATGTTTTTCTTCTGTTTTATAAATCATGAGAAAAGATACAGAAAAAAAATGCTAATGAGCAATTTGTGATTCTAGTATCCTGTCCAAGGCTCGGCGGCTGCCTAGGTCACTTCAGTAGTGTCGTGTCTCCTTACAAATATCCATGGGGGATATTTTCTGAGAACCTCAGTGGATGCCTTCAACAACGATAGTATCGATCACCATGAATATTAAGTATTTCCATGAATATTATGTATTTTCCCTATGATAAAGTTTAATTTATCAATTAGGCCTAGAGGCTAATAATAGCTAATAATAAAATAGCTAATTAAGGTAATATATTGTCCTGGACGTTGTATGAATGCAGTCTGTCTCTCAGAGTAATCTGACTGTGTTATGCTCACTCTTGTGACGATGTGAGATTACACAACGTCTATGTGACAAGGTGAAGTGAGGAGAATGACATAGGCATTGTGATTTCAGAAAATGACTTGTTTTTCTTTCCCGAAGCGGAAAACTTTCAGCTTTTCTCTTAAAGGGAGCACTTTATGGTTTCCCTTTGGCATATCCAAATTGCTAGTTTCACTACGCTTGTGCTTTGGGGCCATTATTGAGTAAAATACATGGTACTTGAATGCAAGCTCTGTGATTCGACGGCGGTGATCTAAGGTAGCCTACGAAGTGACTAAGGGCGGTGGTGTGAGAAGCACGGATACCTGGAGAGAAGATGTTTCATGATCTGGGTGGGACGCAGCAGGAAGGTGCAAGATTGCATCACTACTCAGAGCAGCAGGCCACTGAAAACCTAGGATTGTTTATTTCTGGAATGTTCTATATAATATTGTAGGACCACAGTTAAATGTGAGCAACTGAAGCGGAGGAAAGCAACTTCAGGTAAGGGGTGGGAAGTGGGGTGGGATGCGGTAGGGGCTGTGTTACTGCATTATTCTCACCTGTGCTTATCTCTGGGGAAACCATAGCTTCTGCCCAAACCTAAAGGAACTGTGGCCTATTTCTGTGCTAGTGTCCAAGGCACACTGGAGCGTTGTGCACCAGCCTGTCAACATCTTTTATAGACAACGTGCAAGCAGACTATTTGCTATTCGGATTCATTTTCTTGGTTTGGATTGGCTTATGTGACCAAAGGTATAAAGAGATTTTTCTTTAAATAAGTGGTTCTTTTCTGAAACCGAGGGACTTATTTTGTAAGGGTAGTTCAAAAAGTACTTAAAAAATTAAAAGGTGTGTTTAAAATGAAACATGTTAAAATTAACAATATGTTAAAAAGTATTTTGCTTTAATTTATTATTGTTATTTTTATTATTTGGCACAAAGAAAGTTTGGAATTCATGAATAGTTTTTTTTTAATAATATGCATTTTCCATGAATGTTTTGAGGATGCCGTCCATCTTGGTGGTCTGACTCTAAAGACAAAGTGTAGCCTGCGAAATTGAGAAAGCACTCAGGAACCCGTGCTTACCAGTCTCACTCCTCTCTGATTTTTCTCGGCTGTTTTCAGGATGATCTCCTGACTCTCATCAAAGCCCCTTTCCAGCACAATCTGAGGGATCCATATATGCTTGTCATTTGTCTGATCCTAAGTGTCATTGTTGCAGCAGTATGCCAGTTTTTCTTCTATGCATTTAAATACAGCAGCTCTAAAAGATTGTTACAGAATCGGCAAAGATGCGTTTGGCAACTACGCGTCTGGCAACTACAGAAACAAAGGAAAGCAGGCATCACATGATTGATATCAGGCACCCCCTGATCTGTGGATAAAGCATTTAAGCAGGCTCAGAAGATGAATTTATACTGGTAAATAGTACAATGCACAATGACAATCTAACTCTGAGTCTTTGGAAACAAATAACATATTGATGGGATGATGAAAGGAGAATGGCATAGCGTCACTGGGCAAGCAGCACTGTCTGGATCCTCTTGTGGTACAGTCGCTGCATGTGCAGGTTCAGGGGGCAGAAAGCCAAGGTTTACAGCCTAGCTCCTCCATTCTCAGCTGTGTGAGGCTCCGAAGTTATCTAATCTCTCTTATTTTAGCCAAAATAGGGATTGCAACAATTATACACTACTTTAATTACTGTTTGGGTTTAAGGAGATAATGAATATAAAGTGCTTGATAGCTTATAAAAGCCAAATACAAGTTAGGTGTTATTTTTTTAAAAAGGATTGTAACAATCTTATTCAAAGTACTATTCATTGTACTATTTCAGGCTATGTAGGCCAGTGGAATCAAGGGGATGATATTCACTTTAAAAGAAAGATTTATTTTCTTTATTTGAAAGTCAGAATGACAGAGAGAGATGGAGAGAAAGAGAAAAAAAATCTTTCGTTTGCTGGTTCAGTCCCCAGATGACTGTAAAAGCCAGGGCTATGCCAGGCTGAACCCATGTGTGTGGCCAAACACTTAGGCCATTGTCTGCTACTTTCCCAGGCACATTAGCAAGGAACTGGATCAGAAGCAGAGCAGCCAAGACTTGAACCAGTGCTCCAATATAGGATGTTAGCATTGTAGGCAGCAGCTTCACCTATTGTGCCACAATGCCAGACCCAAGATTTGCTTTTTTTAAACATCTGTATTCTATGATTTAAGAATTGTATCTATTTAAAAGGGATCCCAAAGGAAGCAACTTCTTTTTCTTTGGCTGCTAAAACAAAACAAATTAAAAAAAAAAAACCTTCATACCCGAGAATTATAGTATCCCAATGATAATCTCTTCTATGCCATTACCCTTTTTAAATGAACTAACAATGACATTGTCAATCAAGTTATCTAGAGAGCATAGTAACTAAATTTCTGAAGTAGCCTTGCTCACTCTGTGCTACCCAGCTAACAGAAATTAATGAAAATCAATTAGGGCTAAATCCCAATTTGACTTTTGACATTGAACTCAAGGCTGAATACCCAAAGCCATAATTTAGTAACTAAATGTTTTTATAATCTCATTTGCATCTGTTTTACTGAACAAAAATATTTTACTGTGAGAATGATATATGCCTTTTGAATGCTTCGTTTGGCATAGCATTTAAAAGACACAACTATCTTTTTCTGCTTCCCACTGGTCCATCTATAAAACGTTACTAAATGAATTAATTATCTTTAGAAAACCACATATGTGAATTAAAATGCCATCCTTCCATTTTGCTACATATAACCTTGTTGCCTCCTTCATTTTTCTTTTGAATCCCATTAAGTAAAGTCTTTGGGGGAAATTTTAATTTGAGATAAAGCTTTTATATTCATTCACAAAAAATTAATTCTATGCTGATTATACCCCAGAGGAACTAGAAGCTGCTTTAGATCAGTTTTTGGATAAGCAGTCTTGGACTTTTACAAGCTTGAAATATCATGCCAAAAGCAAGAACTCCAGGGAACTGGTTCTGGGCGGTGTTTTGAAATTTTCTTCCAAGTTAGGGTACAAGAGTTATATAAATTGAAATGTTTATGAATTGACTTTGACCCATGGTTTCTTCTTCCTGCTCTTGGAAGCAAATGAGTGAAATCAGATAACTTTATTTTACAGAAATACAAATTGTCAGTTGCTTAGAATAAGTGTTCATTTATAGAACTTCAAACAAGTAGTTGCATTCAATATGCTGAATAGTTTATAAGCAAAATATTACTTCATAGCCTAGATAAAATATTGTAGTATATGTTGAAAGGGCATAGTGGGGAAAAATAAGCTTTAAGGTGTTGGACCTCTCAGTTGTAGAGATGCCCACTTGCTCGAGAGGACGCCCAAAAATCCAGACTCCAGACCAGTTGATGCAAAAGCATGAGGTATTTATTGTACGTTTGCGCAAACGGACCCCCACCTAAGGCGGTGAGGAGCCCTGAGCGGCAGTTTCACACAGGTTATATAGTCAACAAATTAGCATATGGGATTGGCCGGTTCGGAGGGACAATTAGCATACCGGAGAATGCTGAGGAGAGTGCTGAGGGAACCAGCTGAGGAGAATGCTGAGGAGAGTGCTGAGGGAACCAGCTGAAGAGAATGCTGAGGAGAGTGCTGAGGGAACCAGCTGAGGAGAATGCTGAGGAGAGTACTGAGACTCTCCGAAGGGGGAGTGGCAGCTCTGCTCTGGGCATGCCTAGAGGTTCTCTAAAGGGGATAGACTTTTCCTTCCCAGAGAACGTGCCCGCTGGACCCTGGGGAACATCTAACCTCTTAAGAAGCCCCCGATATCTGCCCAGGCCTAGTTTCTTGTCCCTCTCCCCCATAAGGGTCCTTCAAAGGAAAAGGAGTCTGGAATACCTGTAGAGATTGGGTAGTTAGAATAATCAAGACTTCTTATTGTAAATGAGTAGTAAAAAGTCTAAGGGCGGCCACATTTTATATAAATTTAGAATTGAATAATTCAAAATTATTAAAAATAATTATGTTTCTCCCTCTACATTTTAAAATTTCACAACTGGCTGTCTTGGTGAACCATAAATTGTGTTTCCACTGTAGGAAAATGTAGCTGGTAAATAGAAACACCCATTGTTCTGTGTCATAGCTGCATACTATTTTTTATAGCCATGTGATTTTGATGAATATTGAAATATTGGTTTAGCACCCTTTCTTATAATAGTTTAAAATGTTGTTCTTTGTGTGGTAGTGCTAGGATAAGTACTAATGTTAATGTTTAAAAATATGGCCAGCACGGTGGCTCACCTGGTTAATCCTCCGCCTGTGGTGCTGGTATCCCATATGGGCACCAAGTTCTAGTCCTGGTTGCTCCTCTTCCAGTCCAGCTCTCTGCTGTGGCCCGGGAAGGCAATGGAGGATGGCCCAAGTGCTTGGGTCCCTACACCCTCATGGGAAAGGAGGAGGCACCTGGCTCCTGGCTTCGGATTGGCACAGCTCCAGCCGTGGCGGCCATTTGGGGGGTGAACCAACAGAAGGAAGACCTTTCTCTCTCTCTCTCTCACTGTCTAACTCTGTCAAATTAAAAAAAAAAAGTCCAGAAACCAAGAATTTCGGAACAGACAACAGAGATGTTGAAAACACCGAAAGAAAATAAAGCAGTCTTACCTCTCAAGAGTTTCTAGTAAAGATTAGAGATGAAAAAATAAAAAGCAGAATCGAAACAAATCTATAGTGGTTATAGATTTATATAGTAAAAGAATGCATCTCTTCTATGAGGATAACCCTATCAAAATATATGTTTGGAATAAAATATATCAGATATATTTTATTAAAATTCTAGAAGTCAGAAGTCTAAATGAGTTTTTTAGGACTAAAATCAAGATCTCAGCAGGGCAGTTTTCTCATGCAAGTTCCAAGAGCAAGCCTGTCCCTTGGCCATTCCCAACTTCTAGAAGCGTCTAGGCTTCATTAGCTGCTACAGCACACCTCCAGTCTCTGCTTCTGCAGTCATGTGAGCACCTTCTCCTCCACTCACCTTCCTGCCCTGCTCTTACAAAGATTCTTGTGATTATAGTTAGGCCTCTCCCCCCACCAAATAATTCAGGAGAATCTCTTCAAATCAAAATCCTTAAGTTAACTACGTCTGCAAAGACACTCTTGCTCTACAAGAGAACACATTCAAAGGTATTAAGGATTAGGACCTGGCTATTTTGGGGGTTCATTATATAACTTACAACGGACGGGAAGAGAGGAGAAAGATAGAACTTTGATTTATTCACCTTTTCTCTCTCCATGCTTAACACTGTACCCAGCTCCTGGTTGGTGCAAATTTTCGTAGTTGAGGGGAGGACATGAGGAAAGTCTCAAAGATGGGAATGAAAACTCTGTGTCCTAGGTGTTCTGGCTGGTCTGTTAGTGTGAACTGAAATAGCACAGCCTTAAGAAGGGGTGACAGTGGAGCGGAGGGGCAATGTGGAGCCACATTGCAGAGTGCCTAAGCATAAGACCAAGTTTAGATCTGATCAAGTGAGGTACTTTTAGAGACTTTGGAATATTATGAAAGATTAATTTAGTGAATCCCAACCAAATGTGAGAGGAAGTACTGGAGGTAGATGCATGTATGTCACAGTCTACACCAGCTATCCAGCCGTGAAATGACTCATCTTGAGCTTTAGTTGCGATAGTCATTAGAAAAGAAGGTAGAATCCTACAACAATAGGAAGAAAGGATTGCCAGCATGGTATGGGTGAGTCACTAGAATGGGGGGTATATGTTAAGACTGGTTGTGCTAATAGAAATTCCAATATAATTAAATAAATGTTTGTTTTCTCCCATAACATGGAGACAGAAGGTAGGTAGCTGTGAGTTTGCAGAAAGCTGTGATCTTTGACCAAAATCCAGATGGGAGTGTCAGGCTGTGGGAAGTCAGAGCAATCTTTTTGAAAGAATGGATCAGGAGTCTTGAATAAAAATAAACAAATGAGAAGAGGCTTTTCATTGGAATTTTCAAGCATTTCTCAATAATAGGTATGCTTAGCTGCAGGTTCACTGTCCTAGGAATGCCCCTGAGAGATGGTGAACTCTCAAGACAGGGTCTACATAAGCTTCTCAGACTGGGAGCACTTCAACCATCGATCATATCCGTTGATATGATTGAAGGTGAGAGTGTGAGGAATAGGAAATGTTTCTTGTAATGGCTGCTTAGTATCTATTAATATAATGATTTTTGGCAATGAGCATCTCTCCTTTCTCTCTAATATCATAAGACAAAAGAGAGAAAGAAGAGAGCTTATTAGGTCACCTTTGGTGGTCATAAATGGACAGGAAACAAAGTAAAAAGCCCTTTTATACAAATGTTCTTCCTTTGTAATTACACACAGCTGTCTGAAAATCTTTTAAAGTTCTTATTATAGCAGAACTGGCATTGCAGACAGAGGGAACTAATACATTCATGGATAAGGAGATTGTTTGGATCCTGGCAATTATCAAAGAGTAATGGGACACAAACCAATATGCTAAAATTAGCAGATCATGTACAGTTTATAAAGGTAGACTAAATGACCTTCAAGGTTTCCAGGTATTCCAAAACGATTACATTAAACATTAATCCCACTTTTCACTATCACTTCAGAAAGGAAGCGTCCAATAGTGAGAAGTTGACTATGTGCAGCATTTATTCCTCCCTGAAGTTCCCAACCAATCAGTTTATTCCCTCATGATGGTTTTTGTGATTTCATGAGGGAAGAAACCATGAGGGCCGGCGCCCCGGCTCAACAGGCTAATCCTCTGCCTTGCAGCGCCGACACACCGGGTTCTAGTCCCGGTCGGGGCACCGGATTCTGTCCCAGTTGCCCCTCTTCCAGGCCAGCTCTCTGCTGTGGCCCAAGAGTGCAGTGGAGGATGGCCCAGGTCCTTGGGCCCTGCACCCGCATGGGAGACCAGGAGAAGCACCTGGCTCCTGGCTTTGGATCAGCGCGATGCGCCAGCCGCAGTGCACTGGCCGCGGCGGCCATTGGAGGGTGAACCAACAGCAAAGGAAGACCTTTCTCTCTGTCTCTCTCTCACTGTCCACTCTGCCTGTCAAAAATAAAAAAAGAAAAAAAAAAGAAACCATGAAAGTCTGAGCCACCATCATATTTTAAAGAGAACTTCAAAAAAAAATGTTGTATCATTGAACTCTCAGTGTGGTAGCAAAATCAAATAAGTCCATTGTCACAGAGGAGCTCTGCCTTGCCCGATTCTCTGGTGTTCTCCTCAACCCCTCATTTGGCGATCAGCTGGAAGGGGTATTAGCTGTCCCTCCAGGGAGGAGCAGGTCTTATCTCATGATCAGCCACATTTGCCAGAAAGTAGCTTCTCCCATGGTCCCTTGCAGGCCCTCTCCTCCTCTTCCATCTTCTTTGAGTGTCAGGTGGGTGACTTGAGAGCTTTTGCCCACCAGGTTTGGGCTTCTCTTCCCAGGCCACGTGGGCTCAGGGCCAACCCTGGCTCTTTACACGTGTGTCTGAGAGAATTCAGGACTGAGACTTAGGAAACGGTCGAATTGCTCCAATTCCATATCTGCACCTCTGCCTCCAAAGTCATCAGATATTGGCTCTGAGGATACTTTTTCAGTCCCACTCTTGTCCCTTGAGTAGAAATGTGTAGGGGCAAAAGAGAGGTGGTTGTCAGTAGACCATTGTTGCATCCATGGCTGTACTATTGTGGAATACTTCACATTGAGGTATTCCCATGCAAATTGGTAGGATCAATTTGGATAGTCATATGGAAATGCCAATAAAGACACTTGTACTTTTCATGCTACTTAAAGGTCTAGATGAGACCTTCTGCAGTATTGCAAGAATCAAATAATGGAAACAACCTAAATTACCATCAACAGGAGAATGGATACAATGTGGCATACTCATATCACCAAATATAATTTTGTGGTAAAAAAACGAATGAGCTAGAGGCCCTACACCTCTCATTTATAGAAAGATATGTATTTCATGAAAGCAATACCATATATATCAATGGCTGTTTACATATGAATTGAATTAAATGAAAATTAGAGACATTAGGTTTAAAAGAATGATTAACTCATTCTCTGGTTTCTCTTCAGATCATATAACTCTTTTGCCTTTTACTAAGAATGATTAATTCTTGGTAGAAATACAAAGAAATAATTGTACAAAATGATCTAAGAGTAATGGTTTCATTTTTAGTCCATGTGAATGCACATAGACTCATTACACTATTCAATATACATTCTCATAAACCTGGAGTATTTTGTTTGTAAAAACCTCTTATAACCTCCAAGCAATGCCATTAATATCACATACTGCCTATGTACAAAAATGATAGCTACCATTTAAAATGAAACACAAGAAATGGCTTCTTTTCTCCAGAGGAACTCCTGTGTTACCTATTCCTTAGCAACGTGAGTCACTCCCTAATAATACTGCCCTTTTTCTTGGCTTGTCTGGCAGCTCCGAAGCAAATTGGAGGTCTTAGTAACCAAACAGGACCCTGGGTACTGCACTTGTTCTCCTTGAATTTGATTTTGTTTCAAAATGTGCATTTCCTCTGGTCCTGCTTTTCTTTATTTTTACTCGATTATAATCTCTTCTTTTGCTTGAGAATTAAGACATTATAAGTAAAAATTGCTTTTTAAGTTCTGTTTTTTCTTTGCTTATATGAGCAGAATATTCACACAGGGCAGGTTGCGTGTCGTCCTTGTTTACCTGCATAAGTCTCTCTTTAGCATGGTGTCTGGCACTTGATAGACATTTCATTATTTGTTGATCAAATAAATTAACAAACCCACAAATTCATGCTTAAACACATCTTGATTTTTGCACATTTTATAGGTGTCTTACTTGTTGTAAATCTAGCTTTAGTAAACATCTTGGTGAACATAATTTTGGATTATTTCCTAAGGTTATTTTTCCAGGACTTAAATTATATGGGACAAAGGATGTGAACACTTAATGGCTGCTGAAATGTTTTTCCAAATTGCTCTCCAAAAAAGCTTTTACCAGTTTCTACAGTTATAAGCAGTATATGAGGTTATCTTTTCATCATGACACTGTGTTTGTACAGTATTTTGTTTTATAATTTAATACATGTGAAATTATAGCTTAATATAGAATTACTAGTTTTTAAAATGCAATTTTCCTACCTTTTGCACCATCTCCTTTAAAAAAAAAGATTTATTTACTTATTTGAAAGGCAGAGTTACAGAGAGGCAGAGGCAGAGGCAGAGAGAGAGGTCTTCCATCTGCTGGTTCACTCCCCAGATAGCCACAACTGCTGGAGCTGCGCCCACCTGGAGCCAGGAGCGTCCTCCTGGTCTCCCACGTAGGTGCACTTCCACTGCTTTCTTAGGCCAGCCATAGCAGAGAACAGGATCAGAAGTGCAGCAGCTGGGACTTGAACCGGCTCCCATTTGGGATGCCGGCACTGTAGGCAGCGGCTTTACTCACTGCACCACAGCACCGGCCCCACCATCTCCTATTTTAAGTGACTACGATTCTTATGTTGAACTTCATGGGCTCTTGGGAATTAATTCTTTTTGTCTAGCCAGACCTCATTGTAGATTTTCATTATTTAATATAACTTGTCATAGAATGACCCATGGAAACTGCTGGAGCTTTTAACTCCCAATTTCTGCTTTTATGACAGATGAATCATTATTAAAGTTCTTAGGGCTTTGCGATCTTCCCCTATAGACTGGCGATAAGAATATGTACATTAGATGCCTGTTGTAAGGATTACAAAACATAAAATACTTATCATCATGTGACATATCCATGGTATCCAAAAAATAACTATTATTGTTATTTTAATGATTACCTATAAACTTGGGTCATAATTTCAATGACCATTGATATCATTTCTGGTATGTATGCATCAGAAAAAAAAAGTTTATTAATTATAGATTCTATTGGTAACCCCTCTTGAACTCCCTTAAGCAAAAAGTGGAATTTATCAATAGAGGAATAGAATGAGAAAGAGAGAAAAGCAGGGATTCAACTGAGCCACGAAGCACAGGGAGCTTTAAGCTAGATGTTGCCAGAACATTGTCTCATTGGCTGCTCTCTGGCTTTCCCTGCACCTGAGTTCCATCCTATTTTTCCACAGGGGGTCTTTCTCCATGGACTTGCTGAAAGCCCCAGGTTTTATACAGCTTCAGTTATCTAGGAGAGACTTTGTAGATTGTCCCTCAAGTCCTGGCTCCATGTGTTAGGGGAGGGATTTTTGACCATGCTTGGCTCAAGACCCCCATGTTCTAATCAGTGCTGGCTGAGATGGGAATATCGTTGGGTCACCCCTTCTTAGCGGATCTGAAATAAAAACGTGACAAGAATGAAGTATAAAGTTCTAAGTGAGGAGCACCCAGTGAGTAGCAGAATGAGTGAAAACTGGATGAGAATGCTGCCTGCTGTGTGTATGTGTATGTTTCTGAAAACTCTGCAACTGATTTTCCCTCAGTGTGCTCAGTAAATAACTATTGAATGAAAAAGCCCACATTTAATAAACTGCCAAACACAATGCATGGCCCATAACAAGTGTTCAGTAAACATTTGTTGAATTAGTAGATGGGTTACACTCTGGGTGTTAATTCTTTTTTTTTTTTTTTTTTGACAGGCAGAGTGGACAGTGAGAGAGAGAGACAGAGAGAAAGGTCTTCCTTTGCCGTTGGTTCACCCTCCAGTGGCCATCGCGGCCAGCGCACTTGCGGCTGGCGCACCGCGCTGATCCAATGGCAGGAGCCAGGTGCTTCTCCTGGTCTCCCATGGGGTGCAGGGCCCAAGCACTTAGACCATCCTCCACTGCACTCCCTGGCCACAGCAGAGAGCTGGCCTGGAAGAGGGGCAACCGGGACAGGATCGGTGCCCCGACCGGGACTAGAACCTGGTGTGCCGGCGCCGCAAGGTGGATTAGCCTGTTGAGCCGCGGCGCCGGCCCACTCTGGGTGTAATTCTGAAAACAAAAGTGAGTTAGTACTGAGACAGTCACTAAAGGAACTAATTCTAGAGTGGATACTGTAATCACCAGGAGAATCCACATAAAGAGCTGTTAGTGATCAAAGGCAACTCAGGGAAGAGGGCTAGCTCAAACTGAGGGCATGTAGCAGGGCAACGGGTAGATCTGTGACAACACAAACCAGTAAGTACAGAAAGACAAACTCTCTGAGGTCATCTTGTTATGTTGCCCTCAGAAATTTGAGGGTTCTGAACTTGTAACCAGGAAACAAACAGGTCTGCAGGCAGTTATTTGCAATTACCCCTATCAAATGTTTCTGGTGTCTGAGTGAAGAAATATCAATGGGGTGGATATCTGGTGCAGCAGTTAGCACTCTTGGGATGCCCACATTCCATATCAGAGTGCCTTGTTTGCCTTCCAGCTCTGCTTCCATAGTAATTTCCTGCTAATGTAATATGCAGACAGCAGGTGATGACTTAAGTGCTTAGATTTCTGCCACCATGTGGGAGGAAGCGATTAAGCTGCTGGTTTCTGACTTTGGTTTGGTCCGCTGTGACTGTTGTGGTCATCTGGGGAGTGAACCAGTGGATGGTCTCTCTCTCTCTCTCTCTTTCTCTTTCTCTCTGCTTTTAAAATAAAGTTAAGTAAAAATTTAAAAAAGAAATATCAATGATTCCAAACAATCTATATAGTTGTAAATGAGCAGTTAATTCATTCCATCTAGCCTAGAATTTTTTTTTAGTCTAGACTACATTGGCTATTATCTAGACTTTCCAATGCCTCATTTCAATGACTGTTTTGATTCTCTTGGTCCTTATGACCCTCTAACCTTATGTTCATCCCTGGATAAATGCAAAATATATTCCTTTCCCACTACGATGTGCAGGTAAACCCTGTGAACATCACACAGTGCAATTCTGGCTACCAAAACTGTAGGGTCCTCACCTCCTACTGACCCCATTAGCCTATTTTGCAGCTCTCTTGTTTGTGGTCAGTTTCCTTCCAATTTTCCTCTACTGTTGCTCTAAATCTTAGCCATTCTCTCTCTCTCTCTCTCTCTCTCTCTCTCTTTTTTTTTTTTTTTGGACAGGCTGAGTGGACAGTGAGAGAGAGACAGAGAGAAAGGTCTTCCTTTACCATTGGCTCACCCTCCAATGGCTGCCGCGGCCAGTGCACTGCGGCCAGCGCACCGCGCTGATCCGAAGCCTGGAGCCAGGTGCTTCTCCTGGTCTCCCATGGGGTGCAGGGCCCAAGCACCTGGGCCATCCTCCACTGCACTCCCGGGCCATAGCAGAGAGCTGGCCTGGAAGAGGGGCAACCAGGACAGAATCCGGCGCCCCGACCGGGACTAGAACCTGGTGTGCCGGCGCCGCAGGCGGAGGATTAGCCTATTGAGCCGTGGCGCTGGCCAGCCATTCTTCTCAAGCATTGTATGCACAGCCTATCCCTTTAGTCTTACACGTGTCTTTGGCAACTAGTTTCTCCAAGAAAATGGAAACGACCTTCTGTGAACTATCTAAATATCTTATCTTACCTAAATATCTTGAATTCACCTGCCCCTGTGTTGGTTATTGTCAACAACCAGGTGCCCATTGGAATCAATTAGGGATCTTTTAAAAGTTTGTTTTACTCCGAGATTCTGATTGTATTGGTCAGGATTGGTATCGGTGTTCTTTAAAAAATCCAGAGATAATTCTGTGTTCAGCCAGAGCTGAGGACCACTGGCTATGCCATCTCTAAACTCCAGTTTTTCACATTCCCTGAAATTAATGTCCTACTGCATAAAAGACAACTTCTCCTACAGAATTTCCATTCTGTCATCTGTAAATATTTACTGGCTAATATCCTACTGAAAACCCTTCAAAACTTCCCAATAACTTAGCAGTATTAAGTTTAAACTCCTTAGAAAGATCTTGATTCCTTTATTGTCTGCTTCTCAAAGATCTCCTATAAATTGGACACCCAGCCATGCTCCTGAACTTCTGTTTCTCTATGAATATTTCATGCTTCTTTATGTATTTATATAAACTTCCCTCCCCATGTACCCGGTAAAATTCTGGCAACTCATTGGATATCCTGCTTTCCCCAACTATGCTGGAACTAATCATTAATTACTTTATGTAATTTTATTTGTATTTGTTTATGTACATGTCCATCCTCTACTGAACTTGAAAGCTTTTAGGCAGGATTAAGCTCTTTCTCTTCACCTAGCATGATACCTCTATATATTCTGAGCCCAAAATTCATTGAAATTTATGAAAATTTAATGATAATATATACCTAATGGAATGTTCAAATAGGTTTTGTTTTCAGTTTTGGCTGAGGATCCCATGTGCTTCTGCCTGGACCACTTAATGCTTGAAAAGAAATAGCTGAAAGTCAGTTTTGTAGCCCAAGGATTCTTCTCTTTTTGAATGTATACACAGGTTTAAAAGAAAGTAGCCAGGGATGGGAAATTCAAGGCAAAATATCTTCAGAGGAAGATGCAGTGTGCTGCCGTGTGGAAGGAAAAGAGAACAAACCTCTCTTGCTACATAAACTTAGAGGATTTCAAGGAGATAAAAAAGAAACCTTGACATGGGATCCCTGGTGACTATAGGACAACAGGCTGATGAAAAACCTCTGTCAGGAAAATGCTAAAGACTAGAAAGTGAAGCTGGCTAGCAAAGAGAGATTGTTGCCTTGGGAATGTGCTGTGTTCCCAGAATTTGTGAGTGTGAGCAATTCATGAGAAATGGATATCTTGGCTCAGAGAATAGACCTGCAGTCATTTAAAAATGACTTTGGACAAGAAAAGCACTTGACAAATGATGAGGTTTTAACTACTTCACGCTGTGGAACACCAACAAAAGCAAGGCCTGACAGAGTCATAAGCAACCAGCTACTGGAGAGTGATATTCAAATACAAGAAGCTCAAAGAAATGGTCAGATACCTCCAGAAATGGAGGATTCTGTATATCTGCCCCAAGAAAGAGAATTCTCTCAAGAATCCAGAAATCTTGGAGAAAGTGAACATAAGCTATCTGCTGTAGCCAGAGAAAACCATAGTAGATTGATCTTTAACTCTTTTCTTTTCTTTTAGTCTGGGTACAAGTAGCAGAAAATTTTGAAACACAGATGTGTCAATAACTTATTTGAGAAATGACCCCAAAACAGCAATGGTAGGGGAATGATTAGTGAAACAGGGAGGGGAAGCACTCCAGTAAGAAATTGGATATGGGAACAGAACTCAATTGTTTTCTCCGGGACACAGTAAAGAATCTACCTTGGATTTACTTCCTCTAAGGGAGCTGGGCTTTCATCAATTTTTACCAACCCTCTGTTGCAGGATACTCCTAAGAGTGTTCACTCCTCAGAAGAAGTGGGCTCCAGAGGCCCAAGAAAGCTCTCAGATGAAGTATGGACTTGCAAGTGGAAACCATAGATACATTGGATTGAGCATGAGAAGTTTGGGACAGGACAATGATAACAGTTGCTGGATTTGTCCCACTTCTTCCTAATTGAGTCCTAGAAGTGTCAAAAGCAGCCTTGTGGATGGAGATCAAAGAATAGAAGTACCATCCTAGAAAACAGAGAAGAAGCCCCCACTGTTCTTTTGCTTGAAGACTTCCCATCTGCAACAGTCCCAGCCTGGGGAGGGGGCAAGCTCTACAATGGAAGAGTTTTGATATTTTACTTTTGCTAGAACTGGGCTTTTCAGTGACACAAGCAAATACTCTTGGTATTAAAAGTGACCAGAAGATGATTTGTCTGATATTCACTCTGAAAGTCATGGGACCTGCCCAAGATTTGATTGAATAGATGGGAAAACTCTTCCAAGACTGAATATGTAGTAGAGAGCAGACAGCATTCTGGTTCCTCATTGCATGAATCTCACTTCTGTGCTACTCAGCTGAAGAATTTAAAATCCTGTTGACCAGATACAGAGCCCTGGTTCTTTTTTTAAAGATTTATTTTAATTATCTGAAAGGCAGGGTTAGAGAGAGAGAGGTGTGTCTTTCATCCACTGGTTCAGTACTTAAATGGCCACAGCAGCTTGGGCTGGACCAGACCAGAGTCAAGAATTTCTTTCAGGTCACCTACATGGGTATAGGAGCCCAAGGACTTGGGCCATCTTCTGTTGCTTTCCTAGGTGCATTAGCAGGGAGCTGGATTGCAAGTGGAGCAGCCAGGTCTTGAACCAGCACTCAATGGGATATGAGCATAGCAGGTGGCAACAGACATTACCTGCTATGTCATGATGCTGGCTGCATGGCCTGATTCTTACTAATGAAAGAGTATTTATTTAAAAAAGAACTTTGTGACTATCTCTGCACTTGGAACTATGAGGAATATTGTATAGTCCCTTACTGAGACTTATTGCAGTTAGCTAGAAATCTACATTGGTGGCAGAATTTTTCATCAGTGACTGAGCAACTATATGGCCTCAGGACTTATTTTTCCATCCATTATTTGTATGTTTTACTTTTATAATTATTGGTCATCTTCAAATAGGGCCTTTACTCCCTAACTTACTCGAACATTTGTTATTGCACTTATTAGCTATTGTTTCATCTCTTGAAACTTCTCAGGTATTGGGAGACCTAAATAAAATTTAAAATCTGTGTGTTAGGTTATGACAAGTAGTGGATATATTATTTAACTAACTTGAGTTTATGCATCATCTATGAGAGTATCTGTCAAAAATGGAATTAGAAGAGTGGTGTGTTTTGATGCAAAAATATTGAAATCTATGTATAGTTTTTTAAAAATATGCACTCCACGAACTTTTTGATGACTCTTTGTATATGATTATCAACTGAGGATCCTGAAAGCCACTAAAATATATTTGCCTGGAAGTACCATGAGGTCAGCACAACTAACGGGTTTTCAATTATTTTTCCCTAAAATTAATATCACCACATCTAGAGTTGAAAACAAAAAATTATGGAAGTTAACAGAGTAGAGAATGCAAAAAGGGCAGTATACTATTCTGCCACCTCATTAGACCAATGGACATGAAAGTGTTGAGTAGAAAAGCAATTCTGGTCACACATGTGGGGAGGTCTTGAGAGAACTCTGTTGGAAATAGATCTCATTGCCTTTGCCTACTTCAGAGTGGGCTGACATTCCCCTTGAAGGAATTGAGACTCCAGTGGTAATCTGTGCTGGGTGAGGAGGGGGTGTTAAGGACAGGGGATAAAATCCCATGGTTACCTGGGCACAGTGAGCATGGACCTGTCACCCACATTAGGGAGATCAGATTGTTTAGGGGAGGGGGCCTCTGTGACATTGTGAAAGAGCAGAGATTTGCCAATGGACAGCCTGGCTTTTCAAACTTTGTCTCTGCTCTTTATTTGATCTTCAGAAGTTCACTTAACATCTCTGAATCTCCATTTGCGCATGTGCAGAATGGAGATAATAATAAATCCAGAGCAATGCCCTAGATTCTGGTTCATTGACTCAGAGTGCCTGTCAGATTGAGTGATAATCAGCGAGTAGATGGGTATTTGGCCTGAAGAGAAGAGAGGTTCTGAAGCAATCATGAACCAAAGATCTTGATTATACGTGCTCGCCCCACTTTGAGAGATTCTCATTCAGTAGGTGAGGGGAGGAGATCCAGGATATCCAAGCCCCATGTTGATTCCATTGTTCACCCCCTTTTCAAATCACTGAGTTAGGGAGGATGTGACTACCAGGAAAGATCCTTCAAAACATTATCATAATTTGGCTACTAAAAATGGGTAGAAATTTGTCTATGAGATCAGGGAATCAGAGGGTATTATTATTATCATTTGATATTAGTATGTCAGGATCCATCCAAAACATTTAGTGACGAGGACCTGACTGGTAAACATGGCTGGAGCTCCATGGAGAAGATATGCTCCCTTAAACTAGTCAGTACTCCTGAAGGCCCTAGAAGTTTCTGGAAGATAAGGATGCTTAGCAAGAGAGGCAGTCTCCCCAACTGCTCCTACCCTGAACAAAAACGGATATGTCAGATTTAAGATGTTGCATCACGGTGGCGTGGTAGAACCAGGCACTGTGGGATGTAGCGGACTAGATTCCAGCATTTCTCAACCAGTCACTGTCAGTGAAGTATAACATTGTTATTTGACTAAATGCTTTGACTTTGCTGAAAGGCAAAGAGAATTGTTATCCTTATTTTCTAGGTAAGGACACTGAGGCTCAATGAGGTAGAATTTCTTGTTTAATGTCACAGAGCCAGGAGGGACCAGAATCCCAACCTGGATGAGAATTTAGTTTCCTGTGTATAGAATCTTGTGCTTTTCCCATTATAAAAGCATTTTCTCAAGAAAGGGACTTGGGCATATCTAAAAGAAAAGCTGAGGAGCTACAGATGAGCATGAAAACAGAAAGTTTTATAAGGGAGTAAAGAATGCCAAAGAGTAGGGATTTGAGTGAGGCAGAGAAGACTTACAGATTTTTGGTCAGAGTGTTTAAGACATAAAGATTAATAAGAGAGAAGGTGTAAACCAACATTTCCTATCATCCAAAAGAGAAAGAAAGAGGCTGAAAAACCCTTTGTTGTGACTTTCTGTCACTCACATATTAAGATTGATATTGGGGAGGTTCCTCACTTTCACCAAACAAAAATTGTCTCCTAGTGTTGTCACTAACTTAAATTCACTGCATTGTGGGTAAATGGCAGTCACTTGATTGAGTAGGGATTGTGTGAAACACAACTGGATTAACTTTTTTTTTTAATTTTTTTTTAAATTTTTTGATAGGCAGAGTGGACAGTGAGAGAGAGAGAGACAGAGAGAAAGGTCTTTGCCATTGGTTCACCCTCCAATGGCCGCTGCGGCCGGCGCACCATGCTGATCTGAAGGCAGGAGCCTGGTGCTTCTCCTGGTCTCCCATGGGGTGCAGGGCCCAAACACTTGGGCCATCCTCCACTGCACTCCCGGGCCACAGCAGAGAGCTGGCCTGGAAGAGGGGCTACCGGGACAGAATCCGGCACCCCAACCGGGACTAGAACCCGGTGTGCCGGCGCCACAGGTGAAGGATTAGCCTATTGAGCCGCGGCGCCGGCCCCTGATTTTGTTTTCACTTTTAAGTTACATGGTTGGTGTTGGGCAGAAAGAATCTATAGATTTATTGATATAACTTACTGTCTTGTCTACCCAGCTCCTTAAGAAGTAGCATTTAAATACCATTATCTTAATCAGAGCAGTCAGGTAAAACATATTCACTAGCTATATCATTTTGCCATGCATAAAATCAAATGTACAATTTGGTTCCTTACACAAACAAAGGAAATAGACCTAGAGAAGTTCAGCAATTCATTCAGAACCAAGACTTGAACCTGTCTCCAGATTCTTGTTGTTGACTAGCTTTTGATTCCTCGAGAACAATTAAATAAATCCTTCACAATGGTAGATAAGTTATGGTTAGAGTTTTAGATTTTTCTGAGAAAATCTTTTTAATAAATAATAAATGCAGCTGAAGCCAATCTTATTATAAATGTGTTCTGTAGGGATTGTGATTCATAAGCTCACTTGATTCGTGACTCATAGCTCTTGGAAAAGAACAAGCTCCCAAGGGAATATTGGTTTTGATTCAAGACTTGTCAATTTTATCCACTTTTATCTCCTTTTTTTGGGAACATCAACAGCATCAACAAAAATACGATAGCCAGGTAGAGTGCTTAAGAAAGGGTTAGCGTGTATCTCTTCGTTACCTACACTGCACGATACCTGTACTTTATGTTCATCCATATGTCAAATTGTTAATGGCTATTTCTGCAGAGAGTAACTATGGATGAGAAGCTTTGAAAAAGTAGGAATGAGGGGCATATTGTAATAGATCACGATTACTCATGATAAACTTTGCTGTTGCTGTGACTCACTATTAACCTGGCTGTTGTTCAGAACCTTCAGTGCTTTGAAGATTAGATTGCCATAATGCATATTGGAATGGGCATCTTGAAGTATGGAATTCATTCAGATTGAGAGTATACTAGCTGATGGAATGAGTAATAAAATGTGCAGGAGAAAATTCTATAGTGATAATAATCCTCTTCCTATAGTTTCAAGAGAAACAAAAACAGCTTGCTATATAAAAAAAAAAAATACGTATTCTCTTGGTTTCCAAAGTTGAAGATTATTTGAAGACTATCTGGTGTTTTACACTAATGCAGAATATCTCCTTATCCTTTTCCTATTTCTTTTTCTGTTTGTCTCCTTCCTACTATAATCCAGAATGAAAATGAAAATAGATAACTTGTATAATAAGTCAGGTCAGTTGCAAGTAATATAAAGATCAGGAAAAGCTCATCTTGGACTAGAATTTTTATATTTGTTTATTGGCTTATATAACTGAGACACTGAAGGAAAGCAGGGCATGAATTGGTTCAAGGACACAGAGTTGCTAGTATCTGTGTGTGTCTGGGGTGACTGTCACTCAGGTCTGCTCTCTCCCATATTGATCTCATTCTGAGGTGGGCTACTCCATGACAGCAAGAAAGTTTACTGCACTCCTCTTCCAGTCAATTGGTTTAGCAATATGAGGGAGAAAAGGAACAAATTCTATTGAGTCTTTACCAAAAAGTCCAAAGAAGGACTGGAATTCCCATTGGAATGTCTTAAATTGCATGGCCAATCCTAGTGGTCCACTGAAGCTAAGGGAATGGATTATGCTAATGGTCACATCTGGAGGCTCATGTGCCTCTCATCATTGGTGGCAAGTGGGGCAATGAGGTAAGGCATCACCCTAGGTCCATGTGGACTGAAAGCTGGGAAAGAGAGCCCTGTTTTCTATTACTAGAAGAAGAGATGGGCAGGCAGACAATTAATGTTCGTTATATAGTCTGTTGACTACCATTTTTTTTTTAATCACAAAATGCTGCCTTGGTGCCCAGAAAAAACTCTTCTTTCCTATGACATTGCTTCTGATGGGGAAAAATGGATCCTGGAGGACCTCTCTCTCCTCCTTTCAGTAACTTCTGCCCTTCTTCCATCTTAAATCATGGCCCAAATTCTCTGTTATTCAACTGCGCATTGCTGATTTCATCACAGCTCTTTGAATCTGCAAAGGAATGCTTTTCTCTCACATGCTTTGGATATAGCACTATTAAATCTGAAAGGAAAAAGTAAGCAGAGGGTGAAGAGGAAAACTGATTTTTTTCTTCCTAATAATTAGAAATCCATGTGATTGTATTTCCTTTTCTCAGAGCATCTGGTTCCCCTACTGGTCTGGAGCCACTAACATGAGTGTAAGAGATGATTAAGTGGCTAAAGGATTAGATATAGGGCTGGAGCATGACTTGCCTTTGATTTTAGTCCTGATGTACGAGACTTACCTTTGTCTGATAGATGTTGAAACATTTTTCATTAGATTTTTAAGAATTACTTGCTTTTAAGAAATGTCAGAGCTCAAATACAAATGAGAGAAGTAGAAGAGCAGAAGTAATAAAATCTATACTTATGGTTATGCTTTTACTCCTAAGAAATTTATGGGGAATTGAAATTTTGGAGTCTGGAAATGGAAAACACATTGATGAATAGTGGCATTTATTTAACCCCTAGTTCATGTTTTCTATACAAACACCTAGTTCATGTTTAGCTCACTGTTCAGGTAAAAATCTGCATTATTAAATCTCTTCTGCTTTATTTTTTAAAGATTTGCTTATTTTTATTTGAAAGGCAGAGTTACAGAGAGAGGGGGGTGGAAGTTATCTTCTATGTACTGGTTTACTCCCCAGTGGCTCCAACAGTGAGTCCTGGACCAGGCCAGTTTCAGGAGCCAAGAGCTTCTTCCAGGTCTCCCACCAGATATTTAAGCCATTTTCCACTGCTTTCCCAGACCATTAGTAGGGAGCTTGGTCAGAAGTGGAGCAGCTGGGACATGAACCAGTGCCCATATGGGATACCAGCATTGTAGGCAGCAGGTTAACTCACTATACCACAATGCTGGCTTCATCCCTGCTGTTTTAAATGTTTGAGAATTGCATTGAATTTACAATGAAGGCGCTAAGGCATTTTGTTCATCTAAATACAAGACTGCTGTAGCTCCTGGGATATCACATTCTATGCATACAGATGCTAAATACTTTCTAGCAAATAAAGGACGAACTTGGCAGGTGACCAATTGATTGAGTTAAAGATTTTTCCCGAAATTAGGAATGAGAATGAGGCCCCAATCGCTGGCATAACTCTAGAACTTGATTTTTGAGTGATGACTTATAAAAAGACAGCATTAAACAACCAGCTCACTGAGTGAGTCATCTTTGCTGAACTGTGTGCTTTCATTATCTTCAGAAATCCATAAAGAAATCCTGTCATTGCTTGCCCAATGCGAATGGAAATGTCTAGCATACTGATTCTATTCTCAGTTTATACTCTGGATAGAGACCAATCTACACCTGGAGAGTGTGCCAGGATCCTGCTGAGACAAAATTGTGACATGGGCAGAACTTGTCTCCCAGACATGCTTCTCAAATTGCGTTCTAGTTTATGTTTCTTTCCCTCTGCAACTCATAAAGCAAGCATTTTCTTCTCCTTTGTTTCCCATGCCTCCTCCCCATTCCCATGCTCATATATTCCCAGTCACTTCCTGGGTGCTGATAGTGGAACACTGTGACTCTCTCATCAGGTAACAGATGTGGTGTGAAACTTCTCCGCTCCCTCTGTACCAGATTTATCCATTCCCTCAGTCCTCTTCCTTAGGCCTTACTAAATGGTTGAAGTGATTTGATATTGGGCAAGTAATGACTAGAGATATATGATATGAGCAAGACCTATTTTACGGGAAGCTCGAAATTTTCCATCAGGCTAGCCTAGGTACACTTGGGATCTCAAAAGCTACCTTGTGAAGAGACTATCAATCACAGTGAATAGAGAGTATGGACTAGGTGTTCATGTTCCCCTAGTCTTTATTAACTGAGCCCTTTAAATAAATCATTTAACATTTTTGAGATTACATATTCTTACTATAAAAAAAGAACCGTGCCTTCCTTTCTTACCATAGTGATCATCCACTGGTTTTACCTAGGTAGCAGTCATTTATTCCACTTCCTAAAGTTTCTTTGCATAAGGACCCCTCCCCACACTGGGTCCGTGTTTTTTTTTCTTTTTTTGGATGGGAAGTTGGATCCCATCCAATCCCATCTTAATCCAAAACACTGAAGAGTTAGCTGGGGAACCTTTGCTGCAACTACTAGAAAAGATGCGATATCTTTCCACTGGTACCTGAAAGTGACCTGAGGCCAACCTTGTTAAGCACTTGGGGAGTGCTGCAAGCCTAAGACACACCCGGTTAGCAACACCAGCAGAAGGCTGTAGTTAGTATCTTTCGTTCCGAATCATTCAGTTACAGAGAAGATCACTTATTGGCCCTGACTGGGTCAAGAGCCTGTCCTTGAGTTTGATCATGCTTGTCACCCACTCCCAAGCTACAAGACCCAATAAATCCACCTGTTTCCTTAAACTTCGTGTTTTGTTTTGGGTTTCTGTCTCTTACAGACAAGAGAATTCTAACTAACACTGTTAAGAGGAGTACTATAAAGAATCCTAGGAACAATGGCTTGTTCTACAGCAAGATTTGGCAAACTTTTTCTGTAAAAGAGTAGACAATATTTCAGGATTTATGGGGTACAGGCTCAGTTACAATTCTACCGCTTTAGTAGACAATAGATGAGTATGTATTGCCATGTTCCCATAAAACTTTATTTAAGGACGCTGAAATTTGAAAGCCATATAATTTTCTTATATTTTAAAATATTTCTATTATGAATTTTTCAGGCATTAAAAAGTAACCACTCATTTCAAAAATAAGAGCTTTGCGGTCTTTTACGCATTCTGACTCTTCCTGGTAGAATCCTAACAACTGCCTCTCTGGAGACAAGTGCCTCAATTAATATAGAGCATTTGGAGCCCTGTGTATAACCATTGAATTGATCATTTTTCAGTGACTCTGTTTTGTTTTTGAGGAGGGGGTGTTATCCTCACAGTTACTGCCTGCTTAGTTAATAGGATTGGCCACATAATGACTTATTTAAATGTTAAGTGGCTAAACCATTAGGTTTCTATATATACACTTGAGTTGTATTTTCCCCAAGGAGCCTTTTAAATTATATAATTAACTCAGTGAATTGAAGAGATCTGAAAGTTAGAGAATTGATCATTATGGTAAATAAAAATGATTTACCTATTAGAAAATAGATTAAAGAGAACTTAGGAAGGAATGATTGCAGATGGTTTATGACCATGACCACAGTCTAGATACTAAAGGTAATGGCTAAAAGAAGGCAAAATGTGGTAGGAGAATTTCCAAATACCACTTAAATATCAGATTTCTCTTGTAAAGTATTCATTATCATTATCACGAACACTCTCCAGTTGTGTGCATCTGTCTATCCCTCTTTGTATCTTTTTCTCCATGTAACCATCTACTCACATATCTACCATTATCTATTTAAAACTTTCCATAGATATATTTAGATACAAGTAGAAGATACAGAATATCGATAGATAGATACTGATGGATGTGTGTCACAACTAAGTGTTATATACTGTTTACATATTCTCTATATTTCTATCTCTATTTATATAGAAATCAATACAGAGAGTGCAAACAGGAAATTAGGTCGACCCTGTTAGGATTTAGAAAATTAAACAATGCTATGTGAAGGTTGTTTAGGGACTTAGTACCATGAATTACCAAGTCAACCTTAAGGAACATAACTGAGAGACATTGTGAATTCTTGACATGAGTTAGCAATAATCTTCTAGATCTCACCCTGTGATCTTCCTTTCATACAGATGTGTTCCTTAGCTGAAATACATCTTTCAGAATGATCTTCTGTCCGACGTGAGAGGTGCAGTAATACTTGAATGTCCGGATAACCTGATGCCAAAGTGAAAAGTAATTCCACTTACAAGTGAGTGCCTTTTTTCCTCCATGCAGTACTTGCATTTTATCGAGACGGAGCTCTTCCATACATCAAATCCAACTTATTTCTTGTAAATAGTGCAGAATGAGAGAATGTGTTCTTCTGCTTTCTTTTGTTGCAGAGAAAGGCTGACTCTTCAAAACGTTTTTGTTTTGATTTGTTTTGAATTTTAATTTGGAAGCAAAGTTTTCTGATGCTCAGGATTATGAGCCTTAATCCACGTGGGAGCAAAGGAACTTAACAGGAGGCAGTGCATCAGTAATATCAGCATGAGGCTGTAGTGCCTCCAAGTGAGGATGGCTCAAAGGAAAGGAGGTGCTTAGGTGGATGATAAACAAGTGATGTCCTTTCTTAGCAGGGCAGGATGAAAACAGAGTGATAAAGTAATTTCTAGCACCAACATCGTTTCCATCTGTTTCCCTATCACTTCTAGAACTAAGTGTCAAACATGATTTTTCAAGATAAGGAGTTTGCCCAAAATTGCCTCCTCATTCTTCTCCATTTATTTCTGCACTTTTCTGTTCTACCTCGGGAACAGACTGAATTTGGAAACAGAACTCCACAGGCCAGATGAAGCTGGCGGATCTTTTTCAATTGGCTCACAAAGTGATTTTTTTTAAAAAATTAAACATGTTAATGATTCTTAATATTCAGGAGATTTTGCCTTTTGAAAAATAGCTGGCTTCTTTAGAAAAATCTGAAGACCTAGCTGTCAACATGACAATATCCATTCGAGTTGAAAAACACCACTCACTTTGGAGGAGTGAGCTATATATTTCCAGTTGTTTACAGTCCTGTCAAGCCCCTGTTCTCTTTTGCCTGGTCTTTTCTCTCATCTACTCCACCTTCCGGCCCTTTTAATTCTTTTTCAAGCCCTGTTTAGATTCACAAGGCAGTGAATATAGTATTCAGTGTATGATGAACATTATCTTTCCTTAATAGCAACTTCAGATGTTAATTTTAGGGAATATCAGATTCAGACCTTTTTATTCTTTGTACAGAGTCACAAGAAAAATAATACGTGAATATAAAATCATTTACCTAAGGTCACACAGCTAGCTGGTGACTGAGCTGGGGTCGACCCAGGCATGTCTGCCAGTTCTTTTTGATTTACTCTGCTCACTTCCAATGGCTTCCAGACCCTTCTGACAGCTATTTAAGAATTGTCATACCATTTCTTTTGAGCTATAAGCTCCATCTATGTTGAGCTCTGTGCAACAATTCTTCCTTGTAAGTGGTCTTATATTTGCCTCTTTCCCTCAAATGGTATAAGGAGATTAGCCTGAAGATAATAAATCCATGTTCAGCCCTTTTGCTAGGGTTTCCTAGTTTATAGGCTTTCGTCATTTCTCCCTCAGCCTTGTCTTTGGGAACGCTCATTCTCTGTGGGGCTTGCCTTGACGTGTTGCTAGGCCAGCTGGCAACGGGGTTTTCTGTTTTATGCTTTAGGGAGACTCAAAGGATATATATTCGCAGGACTTTTCTCCATCTGATTCGTGCCCCACCTGCAAGGACCACTCCACTTAAAAAAATGCCCCTTAGAAGGCGACAGAGTTTCAACCCAAGAGCTGTCAACTGTAACATGACACCATTTCTTTTTCCTGATTTCTCTAAAGTTGGGCTTTTAATTTTCAGGCCTTTAAACATAATTTTCCTTAATCCTCCTTATATTGATTTTTTTCATATATTTTCTACTTTTACCTTTTTTATCCTAATTCCTGCTCTTAATCCTTATTCTGCTATATTTATGTGGATTTCTGTCTAAAACTATCTCATGGATTTTTATCCTTTGTCTCTTTTGCTCTTAGGTTTTCAGCCTTTAATCTCATTGTCCTCTGGCCTTTTGTCTTTTATTAAAAGTGCCATTTGTTATGTTAACAGTTAATATATTGATCATTGGCATTTTTGGTCTCCATTTTAATCTTCCTTTGATTCCATTTTCTTTCTTTCCTTCTTATTCTCAACATTTTGTTATTTTCTTTCTTTAATTCTTTCTTCATTGTTAAAAGTTAATCACATATTTTTCCTTTGTTTATTTTTTATTTATTTATTTTTGACAGGCAGAGTTAGACAGTAAGAGAGAGACAGAGAGAAAGGTCTTCCTTCCCTTGGTTCACCCCCCAAGTGGCTGCTATGGCTGGCACACTGCACCAATCCAATGCCAGGAGCTAGGCGCCTCCTCCCGGTCTCCCATGAGGGTGCAGGGCCCTTGCACTTGGGCCATCCTCCACTGCCTTCCCAGGCCACAGCAGAGAGCTGGACTGGAAGAGGAGCAACTGGGACAGAATCCAGCGCCCCAACCGGGACCAGAACCCCGGGAGTGCCAGTGCCGCAGGCAGAGGATTAGCCTAGTGAGCCGCGGCATCGCCCTTCGTTTATTTATCGCGGCTGGCAAGAAGTGTGATCACAGAGGCAGTGGCACAGAGGGGACTTGCGCTAGAAGCTGGGGCAGTGGAAGCTTTCTGCTCTGCGCATCCTGTCTTCACAAGCCCCTTCTCCGTAATGTCATTCGACCATTTTTCCAGTACATTCCTCATCTTTCTTTCCTACAATTTCACAAGAGTGCCTAACATTTCCTATACACATACTGAAGTAGAGTTGTGTCTCAGGATCTGAAATTTGAGCTTATCTGTGGTCTGAGGGCCTGTCCTCCCACCCCCCATCAAGGAGAAAGAGAATATTGAGTAGTTATGAAATACTCTTTAATGACAAATTTCTCACAAGATGTACCTATGAACTGAGATGAGGTGGTGTATATGACAGCTTAGACACACACTCCAGAGAATTCCACTCCCAGTGTCGCTACATTGCAGAGTTTTTCAGGGTAAGTCATCCACATGAGCTACTCACCAATGTCAGTAAGGTCTCCTGGGCTTGTGTATCGCAAGCAACATGCTTGGCTGACACTGACATCAGCTGTACCTTTGTAGCATGGTACCTCTCCACTCATCACCATCTTCAGTATCATTATTTTTTCTCTCCAGGAATAATAAACACCACAGCATTTTAATATACAGTCTCACTGTACCACAGTCCATTACTCAACCCTAGACCGGGAGCTTACAGAGTGCGAGAAATGAGTTGGACAAAAGATTAAAAAACTCTGTTGTGACTCTTGTTATCCAAAGCCTGTTTAAATGCTGAGAATTTAATGGGAAGTTTATCCTTTCCTCTTCTATCAGTTTTTTTTTTTTTAGATTTTTTTTTTTTATTTTTGACAGGCAGAGTGGACAGTGAGAGAGAGACAGAGAGAAAGGTCTTCCTTTTGCCGTTTGTTCACCCTCCAATGGCCGCCGCGGTAGGCGCGCTGCGGCCGGCGCACCGCGCTGATCCGGTGGCAGGAGCCAGGTGCTTCTCCTGGTCTCCCATGGGGTGCAGGGCCCAAGCACTTGGGCCATCCTCCACTGCACTCCCTGGCCACAGCAGAGAGCTGGCCTGGAAGAGGGGCAACCGGGACAGGATCGGTGCCCCAACCGGGACTAGAACCCGGTGTGCCGGCGCCGCAAGGCGGAGGATTAGCCTAGTGAGCCGCGGCGCCGGCCCTTCTATCAGTGTTTTACTTGAGCTTAAAATTGGTCCATTATCATTGTTTCATAGCAAACATAGTACTCATCCAAATACCTGTCTCAAAATGAATCTCCAGTTTAAAAGGGGGAAAATGAGACTCTGAAAAGGCCACTCACGCCTTTCCTAAATCACGTGTAAATATTTTAATGCTTCTTCATCTTAAAATGCCCTCAGGAGGAGCTGAGTTTTCAGCACATATTGTTTCCATACAGGCAGCTTATGAAGAGCTGGTACCAGATGTGTGAAGCTAAGATCTTAACGGTTACTGGAAAAGGGAATCAGTTTCCCAGAGCTCCAAACTTGAATATCTGAAGGTACTTGTTAATGCGCTCTGTCACTGTGTATGTAACCAACTGAACCAGCAAATAGAAACTCTTCTGGTCCAAATAAAACACCTGGGAAGATGCCTTATGGATGAAATCGCCTGTATCCACACAGTGGTAGAGTCCTGCTTACCCACACCCCACATGTACCTTATCTCAGAGTTTCCTAAACCATGTTCAGAGACCATCTAGAAGACCATGCATTTTCTGTGAGGATTTTAAAACTACTTTGTATGCATTTATGCAAGCATTTTTAAGAAAATAGTGTTAATAAACCCACAGTCAAACACTGGATTTGCTGGATGACATCCTGAGAACCAAGGCTATCCAGGAGAGGCCAGTGCCCGTACTGGTAATGGTCTTAGGACATTTGTACTGAGCTATCAAATGGTAGAATCAGATTTTTTGAATGGGATAGGGAGGAACAGGCACTGTGGTACAGTGAGTTAAAATGCCTCTTGCAATGTTCGTATCCCATATTGGAGTGCCAGGCTGAGTCCTGGCTGCTCATCTTCCAATCCAGCTCCCTGCAAATGTGTCTGGAAGAAATGATGGCTCAAGTACTTGAGAGACTTGGATGGAGTTCCTGGCTCCTGGCTTTGGCCTGGCTTTGGCCTGGCTTAGCCACAGCTGTTGCAGGTGAGAAGTAAACTCCAGATAGAGCTCTCTCTCTCTCCCCTTCCCTCCATCCCTCACTTTAAATAAATAAATAAATCTTTAAAAATGGGGAGAGAGTGGGGTTGACATTTGATTTAATGGTTAAAAAACCTGTATCCCATATAAGAGTGCCTAGGTGGGTGCCTTTGGCTCCTCATACTAGCTTTGGGATAGTGGAAACCTTAGGAGGCACTGGTGATGGGTCAAGTAATGAGTTCCTGCCAATGATAAAGGACAGATGGATTGCCATTTCCAGTTCCCAGTTTGTTCCAGGGCCAGTCCCAAGCATTGGGGGGGGGGGACATTTGGGAAGTGAATGAGTAGGTAGGATAGCTCTCCCTAAATCTGTATCTAGATCTACTTATGTATCTATATCTATAGATAGCAATAGATCTAGATCTAGATCTAGCTATATCTTTATCTCTCAAGAGATAGAGGAAAACTAACCACTAAGTTGCAAATTTTCCAAAAAAAATACTTCAGAATTGGTTATGACTTTTGAATACTTTATCTGTTTGGAAGATAGAATGAAGATTCACTGAGAATATTTTAATAATTTTAAAAAATATTTATTTATTTGAAAGGCAGAGTTACAAAGAGGCAGAGGCAGTGTGTGTGTGTGTGTGTGTGTGTGTGTGTGTGTGTGAGAGAGAGAGAGAGAGAGAGAGAGAGAGAGAGAGAGGTCTTCCATCTGCTGGTTCTGCTGGTTCTCTTCCCAGATGGCCGCAATGGCCGGTGCCCTGATCTAAAGCCAGGAACCAGAAGCTTTTTCCGAGTCTCCCACACGGGTGCAGGGGCCCAAGGACTTGGGCCATCTTCTATTGCTTTCCCAGGCCATAGCAGAGAGCTGGATCATAAGAAGAACAGCCAGGACTAAAACCGGCACCCATATAGGATGCCGGCACTGCAGGCGGCAGCTTTACCTGCCACGTCACAGTGCCAGCCCTCACTGAAAATATTTTGAGAAGTTATTTGGAGTAAGCTGTGCTGTGAAACATATACTTGCCCACTGGAAGATAGGGGTGCCTCTTCCGTCATTAGCAGCATATTGAGGATTGAGTGTGTGGGGGAGGGCAAGGGTTGTATTAGCTTATATAGATTAATATTGAAAGATGGATACACAGTGGGCTGGTACATGAATACTCATACCCGAGAGTACTAACTATACCTTTTTTCTTTATATATTATTTTGTTTATTACTCAAGCTGTAAAGTCGCAATTTTTCATGTTTTGAAAGAGCATCTTTTATTGGGTATTTTATTATACATTTATTTTGTCTTATTTACACAAAATATGTTTCTTTCTTAATTGCAAGTCTGAGAGTTTGGAGCCAGGATTGTAATCAAGGAGCCAATAAATGTTATTTTAATCCTCATCACCTGGAGGAGAGATCGTTAAGGACAGACTAAAGCAAATTCCGTGCTTTTATTCACTTTTCCTGGCCTTTGATTCTAGGTATCAATATCAGTCACAGGCTTAGTTAATGAGCTTAAAATAAACCCTTTGTTTTTGATGCATGTACAGATGCAAGATGACTGCAAATGTCAGGGTTGGTTTTTATGTTCTTTTGATTAATCACATAGCAGTTTTCATCTTAGGATGTGTTCTGTCCACTTTCCTTTTCACTCAAGCTTCCTGACCTGAAGCTACTTTTAGAAGACATAGAGACATACTGATTTGCTTTCATAGAATGCAGAGAGGAACATTTTTTGATATGCAAATATCATGATTTTATTATCATGAACCATCTACGCCCTTGGTGGATAGCCAGACCAGCTGTAATTAATGCCAAAAACGAAGAGATCCTGATCAAAGGTTTGACTATAATAGATGTTATTTTGGAAGGGTGAGATTTGCCCTGGCATCTAAGAGTGTTCTAGCGAACATTTCTAGATGGCACGGTTTGACTCCTCAGTTCTGTTGCATTGTATTTGCGACTGACTTATTTTGGCTTTCTTGATAGTTATATCTTATCTGATGTCTTACATCATCTCTAGTCTGAAACTATTTTGTCTATAATCTATGGTGGGCACTAAGTAAGAATACTACCTCATCACTGGTGTAAAATTCCTCTCCTGGTCCAGAGGTTGAATGATGGATTCTTGTCAGTCTGCACAGTTTTCCTAACAGAATTTTAGCCCCACTTCCTCTCCGTTGCTGATTACGGTTTACATCTCCCACATTTCACTAGAAATTCTGAGTAACCACAGTCCAGGTTCTGACAGCAGGTACCCAGGCCATCTATCGCTTTGTCTGCCGTGCATTGCTCCCTAAGCTGATGGTAGCAACCTTCTTCACTAGAACACCTCCTTCTTACAGCCTGAATGTGTCTCCCCAAGTTCTTTTGTTGAAGCCCTAGCCCCTGGTGTTGCTGTATTTAGAGATGGGGCCTCTCAGGAAGTATTTAGGTTACATAAGGTCATAACGGTGGTGCCCCGATCTGATAGGACTGGTGTCTTGCTCAGAAGCGTTCCTGGAGCACTTGCTTGCCCTCTCTCTGTACAAGCTTACTGGGAACACAGTGTGTGAGGAAATAGAAGGTGGCCATGTGAAAGCCAGCAAGAAATCCTCACCAGGAACTGACTGGAACTTAGGACTCAGAGAAAATAGATTTCTGTTGTTCAAGCCGCTGGTCTTTGATGTGTTGTTATGTCAGCCTGAGCTGACACAGTGCCTCAAGAAGTTTGTGGAAAATGTGTATTATGGAAAAAACTATGCATGAATTTAAAAATTTTGTGTGAAAACAAACTTATCTTTTAATGCCATTTTCTACAAACTTGTTGAAATATCCCTACACATGTATTTTACCCTAGTCAAACTTTCTTGATGGGTACTGCCTTGTAGAATGCCCTACCCTCCTGACCAAAAGTGTGGCCATTATTTGAACTGAGTCAGGCAAACTCATGGTTGAAGATTTTTCAAACTGTGACAGAGAAAGAGGGCATAGAGAAGTTGAAGAAATCATTCTAAGAGTTGCCGGTGGTTTAGACTTGAGCTGTGTGGGAGAGAGAACGAAGTTAATATTCCAAGAGAACCAGAGACGAGATAAGAAGAGAGTTGGAGAGTCCTGGCTGTGCTCCCGGCCTTGGTTTCAGCTGTTTCTCAGGCCCAGCTGTACCTCTCTCTCTTACTGGATAACTTTCATAGTGACCCTCTAAGTTTCTTTTAGCCTAAGTAGCTTCAACTGGATCCTGTCACTCACAGCTTTAAGTCCTTACATAAAGCAGGGATCATGACTCCCAAGCTTAATGTAACTCAAAACTCAGAAATCTCTGATGAAACAAGCTGATGGTCTGGTCGATATAAAGTTCATTCGTTCTCCCATAAAACTGCTTTTACAAAATTGTGCATTAGTAAGCTATCAGCATACTGAGTAGATGCTTGGCTTTGGAGGCAGCCTTGTGATGCTGTCATAACCATCTTAAGAATAGCAGGGAAATTGTACATGATACTGTGTCTTCCTTTTAAAGATGAGTGAGCTCAATCTATTTCTAGTTAGAGGTTTTAAGATTTTTTGAGGGGTAACAGTGTGTTTTAGTAAAAGGAGCAGAAGATTGGATGAAAAATGCTGGAATTTAAGTGAGGTCCTGCCACTTGGAAAAGCTGTGAGCCCTTGGATAAAGCAAGTACATTAGTAAAGCAAGGGTAAATCGTGTGGGTCCTACATACCTATCATTGTGGTTGTAAGACAATGTATGTGCAGAATTCTTTGTAAATTAGGGATACCAAGTCACAAATCATGAACGTGATTTTAATTTGGCTTTTTGCTAAGAATTTCGAGGTAACTTGTTGCACATTTTTTGTTGTTCTGCTGGGTCTCTGATGTTGCTGCCTGGAGGAATGTGCGCCTTGACAAGGGCAGGTGGCTCTGGTAAAAAAGACAAGGCTATCAGGGAAATGCTCCAGCAATCCTGTTGGCCTGGGCTGGTGGAGATCTGTTATCTGCCCTCCAGCACCAAGCCCTGACTTGGAGGCCTTTGTGCGCATGAAAGTCAGGGTCAGCCAAGGGTTTACGTGTTTACAGCAGAACCATCTAATTTGACTCACTGAGCATTTATTTGCTTATCAGCTTGTTATCTGCTTCTATTTTCAACTTATTTTGATACAAAGCTTGGATTTCTCCCTTCAGGATTGTGTGTGGGGAGAGTATATGGAGTGAGGAGAGAAAGACTTTTATTTTTCTTCTCATAAATGCTCATTGAAGGAATTGTAGAATATAGAAAAATATTCATACAAATTAAAATTTACCTCATAACTCTCCTATGCTAGAATCTTAACTGTTTCTTTCCTATGCATAATAAAGTTATATAGTTGAGCTTATGCATAATATATGAAATTCTATATCCTTGCCTTTTCTGTGTTTGGGTTTTCTTTTTCAAAAAATACTTTTGGGGCCAAGCTTGCGGTGTAGTGGGCTAAGCTGCCCCTTGCAATGTCAATATGCCATATTGTATTGCCTGTTGGAGCCCGGACTGTTCCAGTTTTGATTCAGTTCCCTGCAGGTATGCCTGGGAGAGAAACAGAAGATGCCCAAGTGTTTGGGCCCCTGGATGGAGTTCCTGGCTCCTGGTTTTGGCCTTGCCCAGCCCCAGCCTTTGCAGCCATTTGGGGAGTAAACCAGTAGAAGGAATATCTCTGTCTCTCTATTCCTTCCCCTCTTTCTCTCTCTGTCACTTTGCCTGTCAAATAAGTAAATACATCATTAAATATCTTAGATTAATTATTATAAATTGATAAATTTATGGGGTACATGTGTATAAATTTTATACATATATTATAGAAAGATTTGATAAGCCTGATTAACATATCCATCAGCTTACCAATTTATCATTGTTTAATGGTGAGAACACTTAAAACTGACTCCCTCAGCAGTTTTCAAATATATAGTTCACTGTTATTAACTAAAGTCATCACACAATTGCCATTTGAGGATTCTCCATACTGTTTTCTCAAATGGCTGTACTGCTTTACATTCTGGACAATAACAAAAATAACAAATGTTCCCTTTTCTCCAGATCTTTGCCAACATGTGTTATGCATTGTCTTCTTAATGATAGCCATTTTTTTTTTTTGTAAATTCCAGGGCTTACAACAGTTTTCTTCCTGTTTATCTATTTATTGACTGATTGACTGACTTATTTGAAATACAGAATGGCACTGGTTCACCTCTCAACTACCTTCAATAACCAGGGCTGAGCCAGGCCAAAACCAGAAGCCCAGAACTCAATCTGGATATCCCAGGTGGGTGGTCGGTACCCAAGTACTTGCGCCATCACCTGCTACTTCCTCGGGTTATGCATTAGCAAGAGAGGGCTTGATCCCAGTCATTCTGTTATGGGAACTGGGCATCCCAAGTGGTGGCTTTACCCGCTGTGCCACAGTGCCTGCCCCAGTAATAGCCTTTCTTAACAGAAATTAGGTGGTATCTCATTGTGGTTTTCATTTGTATTTCCCTGGTGACGACAGATGCTGAGCATTTTTTCATATGTGTGTTGGCCATTTGCGTTTTTTTGCGAAATGACTGTTCAGATCCTTTGCCCATTTTCCTTGCTATTTAATTGTCTGAATTCTTTGCACACATTGAATATTAGCCCCTTATCAGGTGTATGGCTTGCAAATATTTTCCTCCAGTGTATGGATTGTCTCTTCACTCTATTAATGATTTCCTTTGCTGTGTAGGGCTTTCTAGCTTGATGCAATTTCATTCACATCTCTTTTCGCTATTGTTGCCTGTGCTTTTAGCATCCTTTCCAGGAAATCATTGCTCAGACCAGTATTGTAAAGTATTCCCTTCTATTCTAGTAGCTTTACAGTTTCACGTTGGATAATTAGATCTTGTATCCATTTTGAGTTGATTTTTCTAGATGGTGTGAGATGAGGGTCTGATTTCATTCTTTCACTTGTGGGTATCCATTTTTTTCCAACATTATTTACTTAAGAGACTGTCTTTTCCTCATTGTGTTTTCTGAGCGCGTTTGTCAAAAATCAATTGACTATAGATGTTTGGGAATGTTTCTGGGATCTCTATCTTATTCTGTTGGTGTACATGTCTGTTTTTTTTTTTTTGTTATATATATATATATATATTCCCTCAGGAAGTATAATATCTGCAACCGTTTTACTTTGATATTTCCTTTTTTTTTAAACTTTTATTTAATGAATATAAATTTCCAAAGTACAGCTTATGGGTTACAATGGCTTCCCCCCTCCCATAACTTCCCTCCTACCCGCAACCCTCCCCCCTCCCGCTCCCTTTCCCCTTCCATTCACATAAAGATTCATTTTCAATTCTCTTTATATACAGAAGATCAGTTTAGTACATATTAGGTAAAGATTTCAACAGTTTGCCCATATAGCAACACAAAGTGAAAAAACTACCATTGGAGTACTAATTATAGCATTAAATAACAATGTACAGCACATTAAAGACAGAGATACTACATAATAGTTTTTTTTAAAAAAAATAATTAATTTTCTATGTACATGTCTGTTTTTAAGCCAGTATCATGGTGTTTTGATCATTGAAGTTTTGTAATATGTTTTTCTTAAATACTTATTTACTTGAAAGGCAGAGTGACAGAGAGAAAGAGGGAGAGCATAGAAATGTCTTCCATCTGCTGATTCAGTCCTCAAATGGCCACAACAGTCCAGGCTGGGCCAGGCTAAAAGTGGTAGCCAGGAATTCCATCATGGTCTCTCAGGACAGGGAGGAGGGTGGAAGGGGCTTTCCTAGGCACACTAGCAGAAAGCTGGAGTAGAAGCAGAACAGCTGGATTGGGAACTGGCACTTGGTGTGGGATGCTGGCTTTGCAAGGGTGACTTAACTTACTGTGCTACAATGTAATATGTTTTGAAATCAAGAAGCATAGTGTCTCTAGCTTTGTTCTTTTTGCTCAAGATTGCTTTGATTGTTAGGGGGTCTCTTTTTGTTCCCTTTACAAATTTTAGAATTTTTTTTCTACTTCAGTATAGAATGGCTTTGGAATTTTGATGGGAATTGCATTGACAATGTTGATTGCTTTGGGTAGTGTGGATATGTTATATTAATTCTTCCATGAAGAACATAGGCTATCTTTCCATTTATCTATGGTTTCATAAATTTATTAGTATCTTTTAGTTCTCAGTATACATCTCTCCCCTTCTTAGTTAAATTTATTCATATGTATTCTAATTTTTTGATGCTTTTATATTTTTGATCTTTGTTTAATTTTTGGTAGAGAACAGCTGGTTAGTAATTAGTTGACAATATAATAAGGAATGGGAGAATATTGAGTATTTCTAGCAAGTATTCATTGATTCCATTAGAACAAGGATGGGGAACATGAAGTCTGTAGGGCACATAAGACCCATAAAATCATTTGGTCTGGTCCTTTCAGGGCAACCACAGGTAGGACCCCAAATCCAGTGAATCTATAGGCTAATTTTTAATGGTTCCCTACTGCTGCCTTAAAATATGGTTGGCCATTCCTGTAAACTTTGGTTCTAACAATTGTTATACAGAGAAATTGCCAAATTTTGGAAGCTTTTTTTTGTGTTTTGATGCCATCTTGGAGCAATAAAGATTGAGTAATACTTTGTTGCTACTTAGCTTTGCCATTCACATTAAAATGTAAAGCTAGTTTCCTATCTCACAACAAGGGCATAACAATGTGGAGAACAATGGCCAAAATTGCCTCAGTGCCTCCAACTGTCAAAGGAAGAAAGGATTTTGAGACAGAATTCAAGTTAGGTGCAGAACTCCCAATGTAAATGCAATTGTGATTTTTAATGAGTTTCAATTAGGAGGAAGGAACATCTGGTCCAAATGCTTGCTTCTCCATTAATAATGGAAGTATTGATGTCATCATTGTCACTGCTCATGCCATGGTTATTAATCTTATGGTTTCCCAATCATCTACTGGGAGTGAGAAAATAAATGGAGCAATTCTTTTTGTATGGGCTTGAGTGTATGATTTAGTTCAGAGGAACTATTCCTAAAGTCATCAATCTGAAGTCAAGATTAAAGATATTCAAGGCATCACACCCAGCAGCTACATGGCAAAGAAAGTGTTTTAGATGGAAGAGAGGTGAAGTTATTAAAAAAAATGTATAGGTACAAAAAACACTTTGTTAGAGATTGGACAGGGGCAGGGGAGATTCTCTGTGTGTCTCAGTCACTATTTTGCTGATTTCTTTTAAAAAGGAAAAAAAGAGACCTTCTAGCTTGATACAGTGAGATGAAATCAGCTTGATCCAGCTGTCTCGAGCATCAGAAATGATTGCAGCTGGCTAATGTCTAATTATAGAATCTCTATTATTGGTGATGTAAGTGGCTGAATCTGTGGTTTGACTTCTGTGATCCCTGGCTTTGGGAAAAGCTGGGAATTTAGATAATGTTTTTTCCCTCTGCATAATAAACTAAACAAATTTAAATAACTCTTGGGGCAAATATAATTAAGGAGCTGCAGATGGTATTTTTGTTCCTTTTGCTGACCAGAATATGCCCTAACTGCGACTTTGGATGAAGCTATTAAATCCTGTTTCTATGGGACTCAGTCCAGAGTGTGCAGCTCTGACGTCCTAAGATATTCAGAGAGGCCAAGGTCAACATTAGCAATTCTGAGTTTCAGAGAAGTTTATTTCTTTAGAGGTTTGTGTTTAGAACAGATTTCAAACAGAATTATTACATTTCAATGTTATTCTGAACTCCTCATTGATCATCAGCCATTGTTACTCTCACTCTTTCCACTGATTCTGTGTTTGCAGACTGATTTAGAGAGAAGAATATGTCAAGGTTGAATCTCAGAAGTTATGAGTGTCAATGTGTTAGTCTCTGTGGTGTGTTATAATCAGATACCACAGACAGGATGGTTTCAACATAGGCATTGACTTCTCACAGCAAAGTCCAGGATCAAAGTGCTGTTTGACTCTGTTCCTGGTGAAGGCCCTCTTCCTGACACTTGCTGTGTCATCACGTGGGAGAGAGAGCTACTAGCATCCTGGTTTTCTGTAATAGGAGCATTGCTCCTATCAGGAAGACTTAGCTGTAAGACTTTATCTAAATGTAATTACCTACAGAGGTCCACCTCCAAATGCCATCATACTGGGGCTTAGGGCTTCAACATGTGGATGTTGGGGGAACACAAGCATTCAGTCCAAAACACTCAGGAAAATCTTGGTTAGCTGGGACTTACCAGATTATACCCCTCAACCTGTGACTTTAAAAGAAGGAAACATCCCAGACTTGTTTGCTTAAGGGGATCTCAAGCAGTCCCAAGATGATGATCTACCCAACTTCCCAACCTTGTTTATGTGTTTAGTTTACACTCTCATGATTAATGTTGGGAATGTTGCTCAAAATACTGAAAAATCTTTATATACCATTGAGTCAGTACACAGTGTATATTCTTTGTATAAATTTATAAACCTGGACTTATAAAGTTTTTCAAATGAAAGGAGTTTAATTAGAAAAAAGCCATGAATTCCATATAATTGGTATCCTACCTTCCTAAATATTTTATCAAGAAATTATGTAGCTATTGTAAAAATATACAATATGACTTCTATTTTAATTTTTAAATAGCCCTTTATTTGATGAACTTAGCTACTCTTTTACCTTCCAAACTGTTGAGGTGATCAACTTGGAAAGATGGTTTATTAAGTTTCCACACTTTATGCCCTTGCCCCCTTATTTCTTTGTTCCCATATCTCTCTCTATGGTAACCACCACCATGGTAACCGACAGGTGCACCTGCTTTGCTAGCTGCCCATAGCCCTGTTAGGTAATGATTTGACTTTGGGCCACTTTAGTCTGTGGGCCCATATAAGCCACTGGTTGGGGGGGTGGGGTATGGATAGATCTGGCTACTTGTGGATGGGTATGGACATATATGCGGTTGCATGTGCTGGATGTGTGGTTCTGTGTGGATGTCTGTAGATGTCTCTGTGTGTCTGACACCATCATGGACACAAAGGTGGATATCTCTCTGCTCTCAGAGATCAGTGACCATTCTTTGTTTTTCACTGCCACTGTGTGTAAAGGAGATACAAATCCGTAAACGACTCCAAGTTCTCTGACCTGTCAGAATGTGGATCTGCTTGTCCTGGACCCTAAGCCCTTGGCGTACACAAACCAATTTGTTATTAAGCAATTATCAATCCTGACTCAGAAAGCATGTCTTTTCCTTGATCTATTAGAAGTCAGTGCCTGAGGCAGGGATAAAGTGCTAAAACTTGATTTGGGACGTGTAAGCCTCGGGTGGCTAGGGTAAGGAGAGGGAAGTGAGTCAAAGATGTGAAGCTCTGTGACGTGGTGTTTCCAGGCTGGCTGCCATGTTACAGTGAAACCCTCAGCAGGCATGCTCGCTTGGCATGGAGGACTCCCCAGCAGGGCTGCGAGGAGGATCCCACGTGGCCTGTTGAAGAGCAGAAGGCAGGGCAGATGCGTCTGCTGGCTCCCTCCTGCTCGTTTTCCGCTGGTCAGGGTTGCATGATTAGGGTTTTCTAGAGAAACAGAACCAATAAGGCTCTGTGGGGAAGTTTGCTAACGCTGCCCACCCCCTAAAAGAAAGAACATTCTATGCCAACTCCCCACCTTCCACCCCAGGGTAAACAGCTTAAGTAGAGTCTGGTGGGAAAGGCAAATGGAAGCTGGCTGCAGCTGCAGCTTGTGTCCTCGCCTTCATGGCTTTGTTGCACACTGGGGAGCAAGCCTGGCTGCCTTGACCGTGACTGAATTATGCTTGTTTACAACTCGCTGTTTAGTCTGTCCACACTGACAAGACAGGGCAGAATACCGGCCACTGTCAGTCACTCCCGGAAGTAGAATAAATCTATGTCTCCCAATATCCATGAACAAACATCATGTGCAAACCCTCTTGGACTTCGGGCCACAAGAAAAGTGATTTGTTTTTAGGTATCGGTTCACATAATCATGGAGATTATCAAGTCCAGAACCTGAAGGGTGAGCCAGTGGCGTAGAATAGCCATGGAAAGCTGATGCTGCAGACCAGAGGTGATCAGACAGGAAGAGCTGTTGCTGCACATGAAGTCTAAAGGCAGTCTGCCTACTGGGAAGTTCTCGCTAGCTTGGGGCTAGGGGATTGGGCTTCTGTTGACCTCAGACCGTCACCTGATTGGATGAGGCTCACCACATTATGGAAAGTAATCTGCTTACTTTACTGTTTAAAATGCTAATCTACTCTAATGTTTTTTTTTTTTTAAGATTTTACATACTTATTTGAGAAGTAGAGTTACAGACTGAGAGAGAGAGACAGAGAGAAAGGTCTTCCTTCCGCTGGTTCACTCCACAAATGGCCACAACGGCCAGAGCTGCGCCAACCCGAAGCCAGGAGCCAGATGCTTCTTCCTAGTCTCCCATGTGGGTGCAGAAGCCTGAGCACCTGGGCCATCCTCCACTGCCTTCCCAGGCCATAGCAGAGAGCTGGATTGGAAGAGGGGCAGCTGGGACTAGAACCAAAACCCACATGGGATGCCACCACCTCAGGTAGAGGATTAACCTACTGCACCATGGAGCCGACCCCTACCCTAATGTAAAAGTCTGCTTATTTAAATATTAACCTCATCCCCAAATAGCCTTGTAAAATTACCTAGAATAGTGTTCAATTTGGGTATCTTATGGCCCAGCCAAGTCGACACATAAAATTAACTTACTAAAAGATTCAGTGTGAAATGGTAGGAAAGTATTAACTATAAGGAGGTCTGACTCCAAGTGTAGCTTCATCCACTTACCAGCTGTTTGCACCTTTGGGCTTTAGGCTCCTGACCTGTAAAATGTTGGTGGACAGATGTCTATGGACTTTGCAGCTCTAAAGTTGACTGATGAGATAATTCCTAGAACTCTCTTACCATGTGAGGTAGGTAAGGTAGGTAGGTAGGTACTGTAATGTGAAGGGAAGACATACCCCACCTGTTGTTAAAGCTGAATACAAGAAATTGACTTTAATTTACAGCAAACTGGGAAAAGTCTCCTGATTTACTGAAGAGGATGAGGGAGATTGAAAAATGGTTAATGATATGTGATCAGGGAGACAATGATACTCCTGCTTTTGGATTTCATACGCTTTTTTCTTAAAGCAGGAGTATTTGGGGGCTTTAATTTAAGACATCACTATAGGGGCCAGCGCTGTGGCTCAGTGGGTTAATGCCCTGGCCTGAAGTGCTGGCATCCCATATGGGCACCGGTTCTAGTCCCGGCTCCTCCTCTTCCAATCCAGCTCTCTGCTATGGCCTGGGATAGCAGTAGAAGATGGCCCAAGTCCTTGGGCCCCTGCATCCATGTGGGAGAACCAGAAGAAGCTCCCAGCTCCTGGCTTCAGATCGGCACAGCTCCAGCCATTGCAGCCAATTGGGGAGTGAACCAGTGGATAGAAGACTTTTCTTTCTGTCTCTACCTCTCTCTGTAACTCTGTCTTTCAAATAATAATAATAATAATAATAATAATAAAAGACATCACTATAATTACTGAGGAATAATTCCATAAAATGACATTTTATGTTTGAATGCTGTTTTAAATGTGTGATATTTTATTTACTTTTATTTGAGAGGCAAACAAAGAGAAGGGGTGGGGGCACAGACACAGGGAGAGCTCCAACCTGCCAGTTCATTCCTCAGATGGCGGCAATAGCCAGGGACTAGGGTAGGGCTGGAGACAGGAGCCCGGACTACAATCCACATCTCCCAAGAGGGTGGCGGGAACCCAATGACTTGAACTATCACTGCTGCCTCCCAGAGTCTGCCTTAACAGGAAGCTGGCATTGGGAATCCAGTCCAGGTACTCACGTGTGGAATACAAGCATTCTAACCGCCATCAAAATTGCTAGGCTGAGTGCCTCCCCTGTTTGATCTTTTAAACATCTAATCTATAAATGGCTCCTGAGAGCAGAGAAATTAAGCTACTATAAATGATGAAAATCAAGATTTCAGAGGAGGAATTGGGGAGATAGTTTTGGTAAGGTCAATTGGTGGAACATCAAGCAAGATGTAATTGCCCATCCTGTTATTTTTTGAGACTGCGTTGTAAGTATTTGGTCTATCAGTTCTCTTGTGATGATTTTCTTAGCACCCGTGTTTCACTGCCATTCCTTTCTATTCCATTGCTTTTGTATGGGAGTAGATGTGCTAGCACAGAGAACCCAGCCCTAACAGTACTCAACTGTGCCAGGTACAGACGTAGAGAATTAACCTTCTCACATCATTATCATCTGCTCTCAGTTTATGGCAAAATTCTGATTAAGTTATAACAAATAGTCTATATATGAATAATAGTAATGGCTATTAATATTCTAAGTTGGATTTTTTTTTTTTTAGCATGAGAGTGTGTGAAGTGGAGAAGTCTGGTAACTTTGTGCATACAATAATAAACTTGAAAAGCAGGAAATATTTCATCATTGAGGTACCAAAAAATTCCTTTTTTTTGGTTTAAATATGCTTTCTCAAGGCAGCTTAATTTTAAGAGTTATCAATTTTCCCTCATTCTTTGTGGGAGACATTTGGTGCCCAAACCAGATTCTCCAGGATCCCCTCTCCCTGTTCGTACACAGGTGGTGTGAAGAGATTTTTCTCTCCTTGACTAATTAGTGTTAATTGAGACTGAAATGGCAATGTTTGTGATAGACATATTTTATAACCAGAAAAGAAAACCAAAAAGCCAGATTGGAGAGGAAAAGAGAAGAGAGAAAGGAAGAGAGGGAGGAAGAAGAAGAGGAAGACAGTGATGGCATGAAAGATAGCTCAGGCAAAGCGATCAGAAAAGATAAGAGTATGAAGGGACTTCAAAAAGTTCATGGAAAATAGACTTAAAGGGTAAGCTTGCTTTGGTGTGAAATATTTGCATTTTTCTAGTGGTTGAGGTGCAAACTTGTGATACCTTCATCATATACCAAGTGCCTGGGTTTGATTCCTAGCTCCACTCCTGCTGTCAGTTTCCTGGTGATGCACACCCTTGGAAGTAGGAGGTGAGGGTCCCTGCCATACATGTGGAAGCCCTGGATTGAGTTCCTGGATCCCAGCTTTGTCCTGGCCCAGGCATCTGGGACATGAACCAGGAGAACAGAGCTCTCTCTGTACATCTCAAATAAAAATAAATAAGACTGTTAAAAAGAAAAATTTATGAAAAAAATTTACAAAATTTTTTTTTGTGATGCATTCAAGAGGTCTTCAAAAAGTTCATGGACATGCATGTTGTGAAAAAAGTATGTGGGCCGGCACCGTGGCTTAACAGGCTAATCCTCCGCCTTGTGGTGCCGGCACACCGGGTTCTAGTCCCGGTTGGGGTGCCGGATTCTATCCCAGTTGCCCCTCTTCCAGGCCAGCTCTCTGCTATGGCCCGGGAGTGCAGTGGAGGATGGCCCAAGTGCTTGGGCCCTGCACCTGCATGGGAGACCAGGAGAAGCACCTGGCTCCTGGCTTCGGATCAGTGAGATGCGCCGGCCACAGCGGCCATTGGAGGGTGAACCAACGGCAAAAAGGAAGACCTTTCTCTCTCTCACTATCCATGCTGCCTGTCAAAAAAAAAAAAAAAAAAAAAAAAAAAAAGGAAAAAAAAAAAAGTATGTGGGGCTGGCACTGTGGCATAGCCGGTAAAGCCGCCGCCGCCTGCAGTGCCGGCATCATATGGGAGCTGGTTTGAGTCCCAGCTGCTCCACTTCTGATCCAGCTCTCTGCTGTGGCCTGGGAAAGCAGTAGAAGATGGCCCAAGTGCTTGGCTCTTGCATCCACGGGGAAGACCCAGAAGAAGCTCCTGGCTGATTGGCACAGCTCTGGCCATTGCAGCCAATTGGGGAGTGAATCTGTGGATGAAAGACCTTTCTCTCTCTCTCTCTCTCTCTCTCTCTCTCTCTCACTCTTCCTTCTCTCTGTGTGTAACTCTGATGTTCAAATAAATGAATCTTTAAAAAAAAAGTGTACATGGATTTCAAAATTTCTTGCACCACAGACTATTTGAAGTATCCTTGTAGCCAGCAAAGCATTAGTTCATGTCCTTGTTAACCTAAATCTAGAGTAAAGATGGCAAAGTGGCAGTTGGTTGGTTAAATCCAACCATTGACATACTTTGTTCTTTCAGTTAGTTAAAACAATTTTTTAAAAAAAATTTTTGACAGGCAGAGTGGACAGTGAGAGAGAGAGACAGAGAGAGAGAGAAAGGTCTTCCTTTTGCCGTTGGTTCACCCTCCAATGGCCGCTGTGGCCTGTGCGCTGCGACCGGCGCACCGAGCTGATCCGATGGCAGGAGCCAGGTGCTTCTCCTGGTCTCCCATGCGGGTGCAGGGCCCAAGCACTTGGGCCATCCTCCACTGCACTCCTGGGCCACAGCAGAGAGCTGGCCTGGAAGAGGGGCAACTGGGACAGAATCCGGCGCCCCGACCAAGACTAGAACCCGGTGTGCCGGCGCCGCAAGGCAGAGGATTAGCCTAGTGAGCCACGGCGCCGGCCTAGTTAAAACAATTTTTTAGCTGAGTGATTTTATATGAAACTATCCATATTTTAGCTTCTTTTTTTTAAAAAAAAATCTTTTTAGCATGAGATTGGACGGCGCCCCGGCTCACTGGGCTAATCCTCTGCCTGTGGCACCAGCACCCTGGGTTCTAATCCCGGTTGGGACGCTGATTCTGTCCCGGTTGCCCCTCTTCCAGTCCAGCTCTCTGCTGTGGCCCAGGAAGGCAGTGGAGGATGGCCCAAGTGCTTGGGCTCCTGCACCTGCATGGGAGACCAGGAGGAAGCACCTGGCTCCTGGCTTCTGATCTGCATAGCTATGGCCGTAGTGGCCACTTGGAGGGTGAACCAATGGAAGGAAGACCTTTCTCTCTCTCTCTCTCTCTCTCGCTAACTCTGCCTGTCGGAAAAAAAAAAAAAAAAAAAAAAAGCATGAGATCAAGCTGTCCTTGACCCACATTCCGTGTGGCAGCAGCAGACTGGACCTGAGCAGTAGATGTCCCCTTTGGGTAAACTCTGCCCAGTGCTTCATAGTCACCGCCCCCGTTACTTCCTCCTCAGTGGCTACATCAGTGTATGACACCTGCCTGGCCTCTGTGGTTTCGTGATTTTAACACTCTGAATAGAAGCCTTTTATATGGCCCAAGCACTTTTAGATATTTATTCTCTCCAATTTACTTTTCACATCATAGGTGCAAATGACTAATTGTGATTAATGAGCAAAGATATTTCTGGAAACAGGCCTGCCATAAAACATCTCTTTCTCAGGCCTGGGGCAAGAGCATAGGTATTTAAAAGTTATCATCAAGTTAAACTGTTAAATAAAATTTGTTCCATCCTCCTCTTGTGGCAAACATATCTTAATAATAACAAATAACATCTTTTAAGCTATAGTTTTCTTAGAATTAAATCTGGCAAAGTGTCAAAATTGACTGAATTTATTTTTACACATGCAAGTATATCATTGTTCCTTGGAATAATGGTGTCTGTTTAAGTATCTTAAAAGGACCTATGTAATTTATGAATTTATATTTGTTCCACAAAATATGTTTCTTGTTTTTATTTAGCAAACTGAATAATTATGCTGATAAAATTAAGATTTTCATAGAATGTACGGTCTGTCCTCAGCAGTACCACCTTTTGTGAATTAAAATAGCGTTTTAGATTTTTTTACTAATTTCACTTCACAGAAATTTGATTCTCTTAAGAGTAGCAACTAGAGTTACTAAAAAAATTTAAAAGTAATACTTCAAATTAGAAATGATTATGCAATTCATATTTTGTATCAGTTATGAATTTCTATATCATGTTTAGGTATTGTGCTAGGATAGTGTATGATGAAATATGATCACAGAAACTCTGATAAAACTACTTTGATTTCATTATATGGAATCTATAGCACATAGTCCTCAGTTTACACATCTCTTAAAGCAATTTAGATTCACATAGAATTGCTGCTCTGCTTTACTCGTGTTACGGCTTTAGACATAGAGGAGTTCTTGTAGGTGTGGCTTTGCACCATATAGATTTACATACAAAAAAGGACAGTTTTATATGGTTCAACCCAATACATATTGTATAGTTGCATGCTTTGTTTCGCATTGTAAAATATCCCTCAGCTGTCAATACCCCACTCACCTGTGAGTGCCTCTAGAAGTGCGAGTAAGAAAGAAAAGGTTGGGGAGGCACTCAGCGCTCCTGGGAAACCCTGCATCATGCACGGGTGTACTGCATCCAGGAGCCCTGAGAGGAAGGACTGACAAATTAAGTACTGTGTCTCTTCTCGGGCTGGCTGTCGTTCAAATCCCCCCAGCACTCCAGAGCAACACCTGTGGAAAACCACTCACCTGGCAAGGGCAGCTGGAGATAGTCACCTCTGTTTTCAAGAGTATAAGACAAGTGATGAGCAGAGACTGAGGCATTGTTAGACACAGGACCATGGGTCACACTCAGCCTGTCAGTGCTGAGACAGGGTCCCAAAAGACAGCATCAGCATATGTTCACTGATCAGTCTTTAAAGCCAAAGTCCAGTAAAGAATCATTTTTGCAAATCTAAGAGCAACACTGGCTGTCAAACTCCTATTCTTGAAGTGTGGCTCCACTCATTCCAGGCCTCCATACAAAAATATTCACCAATGTACACTACACAAAGAAGGCATTGTGGGCCCTGGACGATCAGACCCCAATCCCTCCTTACCCTGGATCACACCTTCCTCAAAGACATGGTCGGCAGTGGAAATAACAATGCCTTTTGGATGCCAGGATCTGTCTGTCGTTAGAAGTTTGCAAGACTGTGTAAGTTAGATTTTTGAAAATTAAGTGACTTGGAGAGATTAGATGCTAAGTAATTTTTTTCAAGATTCCCACTCAGGTATGACTCCGAAACTTTTTTCCACCAAGGCAAGCTTTTCTCAAAAACCCAGAGATGACTTTTTCTCTTCATTACTCTTTGTGTCCTGAGTACACTTATATTGTGTGTTTTCCCAGAAGTGGATGTCACTCCTTTTCCCAAAGGAGTGATTGTGAAAAGCTGTGATGCGTTGTCTCTAAGGCAGTTTTTTCCTTGGAAGAATGGTTTGATTTACTGAAGAAGAGCTGACCTTACCTGGCATGCACCCCACAAAGCCCACACTGAGTTTGTACTTGCTGGTTCTCTCTGCTCCTGGTGTGGCTTAGACGGGCTGGTTCCCGAATAAGGTGATGATTTTTCCGTCTAGACCTCCATGAGATTCTGAATTGTCTTCAGCATTTGCTTTTTATTTCTGAGGTGACAGTGAATTTCTAGTATGAGAGTTATTTGCTTGGCTTTCCTGATAAAACTAAGAATAGAACAACTGAACAAAAATTTTAAAAAGCATGTATATGAGGATCCAGGTTATCAGATATTTTCCCTATTACAGAGTATATGCATGAGCTGGATAGTGTTGGTAGCTTTACAAAACAAGCAGTAATTTCAAATACTTTAGAAAATAGTAACAACCATAAAAGGGAGTGGACACTAGATGAAAATGAGAGCCCAAACCATATTCATCTACAAACCTTAACGTACGTTCATATAACTTCACTCTTTGGTTACCTCAGTAACCTGACTTCATTACACTGCCTTCACCAATCTGCTTTCACTATTCCAAAGTATTCTTTCCCAAGACAGATGTTTCATATAAATTTATAGTTTCAGGAGCTTCCCATAAAACTCATTTGAATGAACATCAAAGTGTTCACCTCTGTAATAGACAGCCTGAAGCCACTGTTCATGTCAAGGCTCTGAACACTTCTCAAAACCCTCATCTGGTTGTGTCTACATGCCATAAGTCATTATATCATGATATTTCCTTAATCCTAAGTATGTCTCATTCTGTTGAGAGACTCGCCTTAAACTAGTCTCCAAAACCTTGTAAATATCCCAAGTTTGCCATCCTTACTTCAAGAGGGTTTTACAACTCTGACAGGAGTATCCTGTCTTATCAGCTAAAATGAACTCAGCTTTTCTTATGAATAGATTATTTTGATGATATTGTAGGGGGGCTAGTATTTGTCAATAGAAGAATGGCTAGGTGATGAACATTGTTGAAGCCAAGTAATAGGTATATGTGGGTTTATCAGACTAGCGGTTTTTTTTTTTTTTTTGTGTGTGTGTGTGTGTAGATTGGAGAAATTGGGAGAAAACTAAAAATTCTTGAGTTAAATCCTACTTGAGCTAGAGGCCAAGGAGAGAAGCTGTTGAGTGAGTGATGAGAGCTCAAGACAATGTGGTAAGTAGTTTGGAAAATGTAGCCCTGGTATCGACTTCATGGTCTATGACCCAGTCTCCCTCAATTTAAGGAGTGTGAACATAACCTCCCAGCCAATTCTTGACAATATTTATCACAGCAAAGCCTCCCTGCCCACTCATGAATGGTACAAGGCAGACCTGGGTCTGCAACTCCACCCGTATGAGCACATATTATCAGCAGTGGGGTGGACATTCCAGAGCCTGAAAAGTAAAGTGATTCTTTTCCTACTGTGTTATTTCTTGTGATGGTAGGAAGAAGGTGGGTAACAGACAAAGGGGTACTTGGGATGTGAACAGCTTCAAGGTGGGCCATTTGGAGAATCCCATGGTCTGACTGTAAACTCAGATACCTTCATTGCCTCTCAATGTCCACTCATACTTTGCTGCCTCATTTCATCCTTAGTTTCTTCCTTCTGACCCCTCTGCTAATTCCTGCCTCCTGCTAATGTGAACCCTGGGAAGTAGCAGGTGATGGCTCAAATGATTGGGGTCCTGCCACCCACATGGGAGACCAGAGCTGAGTTCTTGGTTCCTGGCTTTGACCCAGCTCAGTCTTGGCTGTTGCAGGCATTTAGGAAGTGAACTAGCAGATGGGTGTGGGTTCTCTCTCTCTCTCTCTCTCTCTCTCTCTCTGCCCCTCAAAATAGACAAAAGATAATTAATTTAAAAAATCAGGTCTAGTGGTTTCATATTTTAGTGCACTGAGGTCCAGAAACGTTTAGCCACTCGCACTCAAGGTTGAGTGTGTTAATGGTGGAACATTTATAGTGATGGAGACAGCATCCAGGCCCTAGAACCCTTTGTGTTGTACACTTTCTGCTAAGATTATGCTGCATTCTAGACTTTTAAGAATTCAGTATTTTACTGATTAAATAAAAAATATCTTTAACTGATGGTATACATTTTTAAATTTGTGTTTCCTTAGAAGTTGGTTGTAGTTCTTCTATTTTTTGCTCACTAGCTTGACCATTTATAATCAGTTCTATGTCAGTAATTCATGTCCTAATGATTTTAGGACTAGATTTTTACCTTTTGGTTGAAAGTCACAATGTCATACATGAATTTTTAGTGATATCTTGAGGACCATTAAGATGTTAGTTGGTGCCTGTGCAGGATCAAGCTTAAGTGACAATAGTCCCAGCAGTGATCTGAGTTGAATCTTGCACTGAGGGGCTATTACCAAATATAGCAAAGCAGCAGCCCGGACTGCTCCTGGGCTCAAGGGAATGCCACTCTCTCTGGATGTGTGTCAGCCACCCACAAATCGTGAACTTCTCACAAGGTCCTTGGGAGAAACTAGGTCGTTGTCTCAAGGAGGTGATAATGGCGAATTTTGGTTTTCTATTAATATGCAGTTAGCTATTAGAAATAATTGTGGAATGAGATGTTATGCTTTTGGAAGTCTAAATATATCTGCTGTTTTCAGTATTAATAAACTGTATTTCTGACCCAACCTCAGGAAAATATGACCTTTGAGTTATTTTTGTAGTGTGATTGGCAGCTGATGCATTTTACTGAGTTTTGCTACCCACATTTGTGAGCCCATAAGAGAAGAGGTTGGGTGAAGGAGAAACACTGAAGATAGAAGGGAGTATGAGACTATAACATGGTTCTCTTGCTACAGAGCAAAACAAACTTCAAAATTGCTTCGTATTTGGATTTTATCTGTCTTTAATCCATCCTGCTAATACCGACTTGACTAGCAACATGCTTAAAGCTAGGTACTATTAATCTTCTTTCTTTTTTTCCTTCTCCAAGCCATACAGAATGGATGATGGCTGGGGTGTGGAACTTTCCCACCAGTGTGCCAGGGTTATGAACAGTTCCCAGGGGGTGGGGTGAAGAGCTACAACGACTTCACCCCTTAATCTCCACTGATGAATATAGTTAGGAATGCATGTGTGAGAGAGTGATGCTATTGTAGAGAAAACTTTGGATCCACTCTAATTTATTATTTAGAAATTGAATTATTCACAAGTGTCAATATTTGGTAAAAGACTTGCAAGTCGCAATACATCTTGCAACTGATCATGGCACGCCAGGATGTTGAAACAGCTCTCTTAAGAACTATTGCTTGAATTATCTAAATTAAGTAGTCAGATGTATTTTGTTCCCTGAGAATAGCAGAATTTTTGCCTTTACTCTTTTTTAACTTTTTTTTTAAAAACTTATATAAGGTGAACGAAGTTCATGTTTTTCATATATAGAGATTTAGGGTCACAGTGATACTCCCCACCATACCCTCCCTCCCTCCTCCTTCCTTTCTTTTTTCTTTTAATGTTTACAATGAAGTACTTTCAGTTTATTTTATAATCATAAGCTTAACCCTCCACTAAGTAAATAATTCAACAAATAGAAGGAAAAACCACTGTTCCTCAACAGTAGAGACTTCCATCCATCCATTCATATGTATATGAATACATACATACAGGTATATGTTGGTGCACCGAAAGCAGGCCAGTAGTCTACTGAAATGAGAAGTACCACTATCTACTGCAATGACCCAAAGGATAAGGAAACCAATAATAATTATTCCTAGACACATCACTGTAACTGTCTGTAGTAAATGAAAGATGGTCATAAATTCCTTGACACTTCTATTAAAAGGAAGGTTCTGTTACTCTGTATTCAAGTCCAGGCTGACTTGTATCTACTCCATAATAAATTAGAGTATCGTAAAGAGAATGGCCAGAGTGATGCTATGAAGTTCTGTATTTTGAAAAATGTTTTCATTTATTTGAAAAATTGAAAGAGAAAATACACTCAGAGAGAAAGTTTCTATCTTTTGGTTCACTCCCCAAAAATCTGTAACAGCCCTGAGTCAGGCAGAAGCCAGGAGCTGGGAAATCAAGTAAAATCAATTAAGGTCTCCCACATGGGTGACAGAGGTCAAATTTTGAGCCTGTTCCCTATCAGGGTGCATGTTGGCAGGAAGCTGGCATCAGAAATGAAGCCAGAGTTTGAACCCAGGCACTTGTAGTTCCAGGTGCAGCCTTTACATAGAGTGGAAGCCTCTGCTTTGGTGCTGGGAAGTCAGCTGCTGTGGAAGTAGACAGAGTGCTCTAAAACCACTGTGCTGTGAGTTGCCATGGAGAGAGGCCCTGCAGGAGGAGCAATAGGGAGAGAGGGGCCAAGGAACACTGTGTTATTGCTGTTTGAGTGAAGATGCCAATGCAGAAGGCGGTCCTTGCTTCCACCTGCCCCAGCTGACACCACATGGATCAGAGATGAACTACCCCCTGAACTTTCCAGGAATTTCTAACTCTCAAAGTCCTGGGCAAAATAAAGTGGTTGTTTCAAGTGATTACAACAATCGGAGGCCAGCGTTGTGGTGCAGTGGGTTAAGCTGCCTCTTGGGATGCCAGCATCTCATATCAGAGAGCCTGTTTGAATCCTGGCTGCTCTTCTTCCAATCCATCTCCCTGATAATGTGTCTGGGAAGGCAGTGGAAGATGGACTAGGTGCTTAGGCTCCTGCCACCCATGTGGGGGACCAGGTTGGAGTTCCAGGCTGTTGGAGCCACTTGGGGAGTAAATCAGAGGATGGGGGATAGTCCCACCACCACCACGCCCACCACAACCTCTCTCTGATACTCTGCCTTTCAGATAAATAAATGAATATGTCTTTTTAAACAATAGTTAGCAGGAATCATGTCCATGGGTTGGGAATATTAAAGAGATATGGACTATCTTGCTGTAAACATACAAAGGTCTTTATCTAAGGAGATGACCAGTGGAAATGTGGGCAGATTTACCTGGTTCAAAGCTCAAATACCATCTGTAAAGAAAGAGGAGTAGTAAAGATGAACCATAGGAAATGAAAACATGAAATCTTCTCTTTGAAGGTCTAAGAGGAATTTGAGAGAGACAATACTCTTTCTCCTTCATAGACCAGGGGCAGCATTGCTGAGCAGGGCCCAGATAATCTTGGATGTGTCCTAGTTTATGTGTACCCAAGGAGGTGTAAGGCTGTCCTTCTTCCATTAGATGACTCACCAAATTACATCCGTGTTGAGCTTCAGCTCTGTCACTTTGCTGAGAGAAATAGGATGCTGAAGAGGATAGAAGGGCCACTCTCCCATGGTATCCCTTTGTGCCTTCATGCTGCCACTTGGTAACCCTGGGGCCCTCTCTTTGCTATCTCTCTCCTTAGTAGCACCCCAAGCACTGGATCTCATGTCTTCTCTTTCCACTTCCCACCCTTGCAGTAAAGGAATTTCAAATATTTTAAATTTTAATGTGAAAAATAAATAATTATTTAATAGATTTCCTGACATATAGAAGCAGGAAAACACTATGTGCTGAATATAAGTGCATTTATTACAACTTTCTGAAAGGACTGTATCCAGAGTACAGATCATGTGCAATTGTAAGGGATAGTCAATCTAATTTTTATAAGAGTTTATATTCTAAAAGTTCTGAACAAATGGATTGAATGGTATGAAATGGTCTCTTAAACAATGTAAAATTTTATAGGAAGAGATATAAAGTTGGAACTTGGGTTCATCCAATCAGTTATTCTCCTCTGAACAGCATGGATGTGACTTTGGAGTATCGGTTTACACGGTTAATCGGAGTCTGAAGGATGAGGGAACTACCAAAGCCACTCACAGTGTGTCGCGTGCAGGAGTGGAGTGTTGAGAAGGAGATGCGAATCACGTTTCACTCTTCCCTGAGCAGACCACGTGTGGAGCGATAAATGCACCACAGGGACTCCGCTCTAAGCTGGCATCACACTGTGTCAGCGCTACACAAGATGCTGTGGGATTCTAATTCATGTCATATGAGAACCCACTGAAGGAACTGCAAGGCTTTGGCCAGGAGATGAGAAGATGGAGTGGATTCATCCTGAGTGGCATTCAGTCATCGGTGGATGTAACAGGAAGCAGGGGAGGCCACCGCTGGAATATTTTTTCCCCCAAGGGTTGGAGGATGCTTTTGTGAGGTGTCAATTTCTGGCGCTTAAAGGTTTCAAGCAGCCGTTGGAAACTGTTCTGGAAGTTTAGGTATTAGAAAAAGACCAGGTAACTTCTGAGAACCACATCAGTAGCAAGGATGTATTTGGTCACTGGAAAATTAATTCAAACTAGGATGTTAATGATAAAATGCGACCTCCCCAAGAAAATTTATATCATAATAGGATGCTCTTGGCTGATAATTCTGTTACTATGCCGATGTAGTGCTCCTGTGGCAAACATTGCTGGACAATCAATCCCAGGATCCCTCTGGCTGGATTGGGAACACACTTCAGAAACAAAGTTCTGGGCAGCAGTCTCACTGGTTGAGGTGACAAAGCAGCATAAAATCTGTGTGTCAGCCCTAAACCAAAAAAAGGAATGTCTAGTACACGAAGGTCTCATTGCCTGAAAATGACTTGTCTTGGAAAAGCCTTGCTTCAAATGAATCAATTACAACAGGAGATAGCGTTTCATAGTAAACTGAAAAACACAGGGTGTGAATGGAGTTTTATCTTGAAAAAGTTAAACCAAATATTCACTTGTGAATTTCATTCCACGAACATTTATCAAGTAGCGGTTATGGTAGATGCTATTTCTGGTCCTAGGAATAGAATAAGACCCAAAGTCTTTGTCCTCAAAAAGTTTACATTATAGTGTGTGTGTGTGTGTGTGTGCCGGCTGGGGAAGATTATAAAACAACTAGACAAATATACATTAAATGTAAGAGTGGTAGATCCTATGAAGGAAATAAAACACAAGGAAGTCATGGGAGATGCTTATTTCAGGAGAGTGCTCAGATAAGGTCTCCCTGAGGAAGCGCATTTGAGCACATTGGAAGTGGTGGTATTAGCATGGGCAGTGGCAATAGCACAGGTCTCAGGCAGGGTGGGATTGTGGCACTGTGGGTTAAGCTGCCCCTTGGGATGCTCATGTCTTGTATTCTGAGTGTCAGTTCAAGTCTTGGCTACTCTGCTTCCAATTCAGCTTCCTGCTAATGCACCCTGAGAGACAGCAGTTGATGGCTCATGTGCTTGGGGCCCTGCCACCTACATGCGATACCTTGGGGGAGTCAGGCTTCTGGCTGTAGCTATTGAGGGGATTTGGGGGGTGAACCTGTGGTGGGTGGAAGCATGTTCTTCCCGCCCTTTTCTCTCTTCTCTCTCTTTCACTGTCTTTCGTGTAGATGATAATAAAAATATATGGGGGGCCAGTGCTGAGGTGTAGCAGGTAAAGCTGCTGCCTGCAGTGCTGGCATCCTACATGGGCATTGGTTCGAGTCCTGGATGCTCCACTTCTAACCCAGCTCCTTGCTAACATATATATATATATATATATATATATATATATATATAGAGAGAGAGAGAGAGAGAGAGAGAGAGAGACAGAGAATAAAATGGCCCTAGGGCAGGATCAGGTTTAGCTATTGTAATAACTGTGAGGAAGCTGGTGTGATTGGAGGTGTTCAGTTGCCTCCAGAGCCAGAGCATATAGGACCTGATAGGCAATAGTAAATGGTAAAGAAAGCATTAAACATTTTTGTTTTATATTCTGTATATAATATAGTGAAATTATTCTCAGAAACAGCAAAGATTAAGTCTTGCCCATTAGAGGAATTTTACTGATATATAACGTTTCTGAAAAAAATTAATAGCTCAAAATTACCAACTTCACCTGATGTTTGACACAGCATAATTATAAAAAGGTAGCATTTACCAAATTAATTAAGGGCTTCATGCTTTTTTTTTAAGGACCACTTTAAATCCTTTGATACTTGACTCATTCCCTTTGAAATTGACATGTCACTATCCTTTCTGGTTTTTGTTCTTTGGTTGATACTACCAAAACCTCGCTGGTCACTGGTTTTGAAAGTGGTTCAAGCTGTTCTCCACCATCACTTTTGTTGACCTCGTGAGATCCTGAATCTTCGACAATCAAAATGTCACTTAATATTCAATCTACATTGTATCTCCTTTTTATCGTTAATCAGAGAATGTCAGACAAAGGTAGACTCGATGTACACCACTGGATGCCAATACTCTAAACAATCTGTCCCCAGTATTATTTTTGGTATCAAGTCTTACTACCACCTTTTTTAATATAAACTTAGAATCTCCATTAAAATAATTACTTCTTTGAGAGACAGACAGGCAGATGTAAGCTCCCATCTGCTGGTTCACCTCCCCAAATGCCTGCAGTGGTTGGAGCTGGGCCAGGCTGCAGGCGGCAGCCAGGAACACAGAGCATGTCTCCCACATCTCCCACATGGCTGGCAGGAATCCAGTTACTTCAGTCATCCCTCCTGCCTCCCGGGATCTGCAATAGCAGGAATCCAGAATTGGGACTTGAACCCAGGCAGTCAGACGTGGTGGACACTGAGATATGGGGTGCAGGCATCTCACCGACTGGGTGAACTCTCACTGCCACCCATCTAGGGCACTTTGGACTCTTCAAGAGCTCAGGTATTGGCCACTCAGCTCATGCGGCCCCTGCTGTTGAGTGAGATACTGTGGCTAGCAAAGGAAGGGATTAGAGGGCAGGGGTTCAGGGAGAATTTTCTTTTTTAAGGAAAATTATCTTTTCAGACAAGAGTCCTCTCTTCCAGAGGCAAGACTGGTCATTCCCAAGGGTACTGGCAGGAAGCGACAAGTCACTGTGTCCAGGCCAATAGAGCAGGTCGGCGTTGACTTCCTGGCATTGTAAGGATTCTGGCTCCTTGCCCCAGCTTCTGGCAGAAAGTGATTTCTCAGAATTGTCTGTTTCTCCAGGGATGTTCATGTGTTTTAAGTTGAGGAGTTGTGAAGTGAGCACAGAGCCATCCTGGAAGGAGCTCATTTCAGCCAGAGCAGCCCATTCGCATTCAGTAAACTTCTGAATTTTACTCTTCTGTAGCAAACAGAAAGTGATGTAAGCACTGTGCCGATAGAAGAGGAGGAAGCTTACTACAAAGCGGAGCACTTTCTTTTATTTTTTCATCTTCTGACTTCATGTTTACATACTCTTATTTATTATACAGTGTTACTAATAATGAACATAATGATAAAACTAGTGTTTGTTTATTTGGCAGGCATGCATTGATCTTTGTAAGATGAACATGAGGTACATCATCATGATGTCCATTTTGCAGATGAGAAAATGGAAATGTAGAGTCTATCCAAGTTTATACTACCAGCAAGCGATGGGTTTAAATTCTGGCAATTCTGGCAATTTATTTTTGACTATTCTCTTGTTTTAAACTTTACATACAGGCAAACCAACACATTAGAATACAAAAAAAATTGTTATTATTGTAAAGAAACTATTAGTATTCAGTTTGAAAGTCAGATATTGGTTTTAAGAGCACTGAGAGAAAAAGCTAAACATTGAAGCTTTTAACATGCATATAAATTAACCATATTCAAATCTAGCATCTTCATTTGTCCCTTATTCTACTTAGAGTTTAAAATAGTTTTGCATATAATATATATATATGATATATTTTGTGTATATACTGCTGGCGGAGACTGTCTTATTAGTAACTATAGGACAATGGCAATGATTAGGCATCATTTGTTTACTCATTCACTTGTTCAGTAAAGAACTATGTCAGTTGATCTCTGTTGAATATCTTTTCCTAAGGTACTCAGGAACTCTTCTCTCAAAATTCAGTTACATAGGGTGCTAATTGATAATATATTTAAGGGCAAAAAAATTGTTCTTCAGACTGAGAAACTTTGGTTAAAGACAGGAATACTTTACTATCTAATGTGCATTATGAATTTAAAATTTGTAACCTTTCAAAAATGTATTTTCCATGATGTATTTTTTATAACTTTTTTTCTAGACGATTTGAGAGACTAGAATTCCACTGCCCTTTTGGGAAATACCGGTCTAGATTTACTTCTTTGTGGACACCAATGTTAATTTTTCTGCTTATCTTTTTGAACTGTACTTGAGTTGCTGTGTGATATTTATCAGTATTGTCTATTCTAAGTTGAAGAGGACAAAACTAAAAAAAGATACTTGAAAAACCACTAATAAATACAATTTATAAACCTAAATTTAAGATAAAAACAAATGTTTTAGGATGTATAACTTAAAATCGTTGACTTTTTTATACCTTACCAAATAAGGGAGTTTTTCTGGCATATTTTTGGTTGGTAACTATAATCAGCTATACCAACTGATTGTTTTCATCAGATATATACCACCTAAAACAGCTTTGGCCCTTGCTATGGAGTTGCTGAGAATTCTTATTTCTTTTCTGTAGACATTCTTGAGTAGTTGCATTTATTGAACACATCTGTTATTTCATTTTCTTTTCAAAGGGCCCATATGATTTCATGTATTTGTCTAAATGCTGTCTGAAAATTGAAAGCATTGCACTTCCCTTTTGCAAATGGACCAGTGGGAACATTCACTTGAGACAAGTGTGCTCCTTGACTGGAATACCGGGATTCATTACCAGAGCCAGCGAGTAAAATGGGTCTGTGCAAACCGACAACCTTCATTCAGATCTGTGGAACCAAGAAGGGTTGAATATGGACTGAGTTTTAGCAGTCTCAATAAACAGAAAAACAGACCTCAATCTGTGGTGGCTAAACAATGAACACAGTGCATAGGTCCATGTCTCAAACCCTCAAACCTACCCAGTGTATGATTAGAAACATATAAGTACTGCATATCCATATGTTCAAGGGCTTAGTATTTCTAAACTTCTGTTAGCCCATAGAATTAAGTCTAAGATCACGTTATGGTTTGAACAAGATTTGGATCCTGAAGGCAGGCATATGTTTAAACCCTGAGATCTTAAGTTGATGGTAAGAAGAGGGTAGAAACTTACCACAGTTGCTGTGTTTAGTGGATGTGCCCTCAGCGGGTACTCCTACAGGGATACAGGGAGGGTCGGTTATAAAACCTGATTGGGACCCAGCTTGTCTCTGCTTCCCAGCTCACGGTGTGGCCCTGCCACCTTCCACTCCCCACTCTACCATTGCCACCCTCATCAGATTTGCTTGAACTTGGATTTGAACCTCCCAAAGTATGAGCTAAAAACATGTTTCTCCTTCTTTAGTTAGTATTCTCAGGTATTTCATTGTAGTAACAAAGAGCTAATAAAGACCTAATTAAGCTTTTATTCAGTTGATTTAAATAATATTTGGAGAAAGTAAAATCGCAAAGAAACTGAATGGAATGTTTTACTTTGAAACTCAATTTGGATTTCTCAAATATAAATATAAAAAATTAAAGGTATGACAATCAATACAGGCGCGTCCATTCCCTCTCATTTATAATGAGGGGAGCTGTAAGCTGGTGAGTCTGGTTCCAAGAGCATTTCGAGGATCCGGGTATTTACAGGCATTTAGATGGTATGTTAGTTTGGTTAGATGCAAAACTGGTTAGCATTCCACAATATAGTATAACTGGGAATGCTGAGTTTTCTTTTTCCCCTGAACAGAGTGTGTAAACGTGCAAGTTACCATGTAACTTGACATGGGTAAGATCTAATCCACTGTGGTAGCTAAGTCAAGCACAAGGATAATCTTCTAGCCTTTGGGCGGACTTACTAAACAGTATGAGACACTGAAAGATCGTGCTTCCCTATCCCCCACCCCCTCCCGCATTTCTAAGTTTGAAAGTTAGAAATTTACAAAACATTTAAAAATTTAAAAATACATTTTTGGAGGTTTTGGTCTTGAATTAACTCATCACCTTGTGTACTTTGCACTAAAAGCCACCATCTCAGTTGCTTCTGGGAGTGGAGACATTAAAAAGGAGGGGGGGAACCTTCCTTCAAAATTCAAATAAGCATCTTTCACAGATGACTGTTCATTCCATATCAAGGTCAACGTGACCAGGGAAACGAGCCACGGAAAGAGGGCAGGACTCACATCCCCAGGGGCATGAAGCCACTAGGGGCTGGCAGCTTTCCCCTCCTCCAGCAGGGCTACCTCCCTTCCAGGGGGTGGGGTTTGTGGATTCTGTCTCTCCACCCTTTGTGAGGGTGCAGAGGAGCCAGCTCAGGCGGGGCGGCTGGGGCGGAGCAAGCCCCACCCCCTTGCAAGTGCCCTAGTCACCAGCTAATGCCTGTAATAAATAAATGCTCCACTTGCCCTGTGTGGGCTCATTCACAGCTCTGTCCTCCCGGGCTGGGCGCGTCCTCTGTGGGTCTGAGATAACGGGGCAGACAGATCGGGAGTGATGCCCCAGTCCTCCTTAGAGGCTCTTCTCCTAAGCCATGAAAAGAACACACACACAATAAAAACCAACCAAACCCCGGCATCGAAGTCCCCCTCCCCCTCGGCTTTTTCTGAAGGATGGATGCATCTCGGCGAGCCTCCAGCCCTGGGGATTGGGAGTGGAGTGGGGGTAGCTCAGTCAGACTGGTAGGAGACGTCTGGAGGAAAGCAGGTCTCCCGGGGGTATTTCAGCACCCAGACAGAAACAGGAGGAGGTTGCCGACCGGCCCCGGGGTGGCTGGCCCAGAGAGCCGTGCAGCGAAGGCTGGCTAGGCTGGGGGCGCGCGGGAACTCTCCAGGTGCTCCTCGCTGCCAGCCGGGGTCTCGGTCGCCCCGCCGCCGCGCCCCGCCCAGCTCGGTCCCCGCACCCTCGCGGGCTGCCGGGCTTTGTGGTTCGCCCGTGCAGCTGGGCCCCTGCTGGGGGTGTCGTTACGAGCATGTGCAGACAGCAGCCCAAGGTAGAGCGTGCCGGGCGAGCCCTGAGACTTGCCTTGCAATGCCATGTTTGTGTGTGTGCTCTAACTCCCGGAGAGCAATCAGGGAGACGGCTCCCCGGCCAGACTTGGCTGATGTTTTCTTGTTTCTGTTTCAGCCTTCAGGATAATTCCTTCAGCAGCACCGCTGTAACAGAGTAAGTGATTCTTGCCATTAAAATTAGACTTGCATGCCTTTTCTGCGGAAGCAACTAGCGTGAAGGTATCCTCCACCGTCTCCAGCAGCTCTTCCTATTAGATGCATTGTCTCCCGTAATCGAGCTGTGAACACCGCGCGAGACGTGCTGACTGATGGGGCCCAGCAATCTTTGCAGGTTGAAAGCAGCGTTTTAGCAGCTGCAGGAGGGAGATGAAAACCAGCTGATTGCTTGTGGGAGCTCAGTGCACCAAGCTAGGTGTTCTTGGAGCTCAGACATTGAGAAAGATCTATTTGGCATGTCAGAAAGGAAGCTTTGTTGCTTTTTTGCCAACATTGGTGTCAGGGCTCGTGGAGTGCACGCTGTATACATTAACCGCAAATAGGAGATGGATGTGAAATGACTTGAGTTTAATTCCAGCATGCGGATGAAACAGGCTAAACTTATCCTTGCTCTCTCTCTCTCTCTTCTACAGATTAAGACACAGTAGAGTAAACTTTTCTCGCATGCCCTTTGTCATTCTTGGCGTCTAGGTGCAGAGATCTGGCTATAGGAGGAATGAGTCGTCTGGTCCTATGGTTAAAGCTGTAGATTAGGGCAACTGGTACCATTAAAAGATCAAATGAAGGCGTGTACTGTTCTCAAGGCCAGCAGGCACCGTATTTGTTCTGTTAGAGAGTTGTGGTTCATAGTTTTCATTCTTGTCCCTTCTTCAATGTTTTCCTAATATTATACTATATAACTTAAGAAGTAAAAGGTAGTATATTTGCTAATACTATATTTAATGTAGAGTTTGTATTTTATATATATATATATATATGTATGAAGTACATATATGTCATCTTCCTCTAGGCGAATTCACTGTGTTTATGTTTACTTCCGGGACCTTTGGCAGAAGTCCCTCTAAACAACTGTTCAGGAAAAAGGCTTGTGTACAGTTGTGTAATCAACTACATTTAAAAGAAAATGTTGCAAGGTTGATAGAGAAAGCACAACTAACTTGGGAGCTGTTTGCTGAAGTTCTCTAAAATAGCGAATAAATAAAGAAATGGGTATATCACTAGATCTCCCAGTCCTACTACTGTCTCAATGCCTTGGTGACAGAAGAGCAGGTCTCTCCAGTGCTCTCAGACCCTCTTGTTTCCCATTTCTTTTGTTTCTCTGTTTGGGTTGCTGCTGTCTTGGTGTCTAGCATTGAGCTCACCTAAGAGGAGCTGCTTAAAATCAAACACTAGGGTTGATTCCAATGGAGATGTGATATAAAATACTCATTTGGACCTGTAGCCATTAATTGCTTGGTAACCTGTGCTGCAACTTTGCTTTTTTAAAAGCCTGAGAGAAGCGGAGAGATGTGTGCCCAAATCTCCAGGCCACGCGTGAGGCCTTGACGTCCTGGTTCAGGTGCATAGGTACTGCTCTTCTCCTTTTGCTCTACTTACAAACATCAAGGGCTCACTTGGCCTGATTGTCAGGAGCTCTGTTTTGCTAAGTACCCAGAGACAGTTACAGGCATAGCAGCTTAAAATGGAGACACTTAGTTCCAGATGACACATGGCTTCTTGTTTTTTTGGTAAAGGTTTTATGGTTAAATGCTGGAGAGAATGTGGTATCTTGTTTTTGGACACTCCCCAAGAAGTTTGGATTGCATAAGATCATGTTGTTACTTTCAGAGAAGTGATAGTGATTTATTTTAAAAGGCTGTAAGTGATAATTGGGATGCCATCTGGCTAATATAAAAATCTAAGGAGCATATTGAAAGCATGCAAGGTGGAACACTGCACAGATTGGGGTCATTTAAAACCAAGCATTGGCTAACTTGAAATTCCCCCTCGTCCCCTCAGTAATCTGAACCATGTTCCTTGGTTGTCTGGGGCATGACCCCACAGCAGTAGGACCAGGGTCCCTTATCCAGAGACAGAGGCATATCAGGGACTTAGTCAGTGTCTGGGTATGGGCTTAGCCTACACGGAGGAGTCACTTTTCTGTCTTACATGTTCTGGATATCAGAAAAGTTCCTCTTCCTCCTGGGCCCACCACACTCCCACTTCCTCCTACTCACACCCACTTGTGTTCTTTAGTGTCCGAAATTCCACCTAGAGATAGCATCTTTTGGATTAAGTCTGCTAGTAGTGAACCTTATTAAAATGGAGGTGTAAAAGTCTGCACTCCTGGGAGGTAGATTTCAAGTTGTCAGTAGCACTTTTATAGGGACTGTTTCATCACGTATTCCATTCTGACAGGGTTCCACTGGGCCAACGGAGGGTCTTGAGAGTCAACAGGAAGTGGAATTGTGAAGGATTCAAGGACACATTTTAGTCTCTTCTTGGCTTTGCCCAGGAAAGACCCTGTCTGTGCTGCTCTGTACCAACTCAATTTCTTCTCCTCCTCCTCCTCTTCCTCTTCCTGCTCTCCTTCCTCTTCTTCTTCATATAAAGCTTTTACTTAATGAATACAAATTTCACAGGTATGGCTTTAGGAATATAGCAGTTCTCCCCACCTCCCCCATACCCGATTTCAACATCAGGGCCTTGACCTTTCTTCTCTGACGCACTTTTTCATCTATTTTGCCATGACTTGTGGCCCTGGCTAACTTGCTGTTGGAAATGAAGCCTACCTTGTAATAATTCTGATTGGTTATCACCAAAGCAGTAGTTCTCAAAACCAACTGATCATCAGTACCAGATGGAGAAAAGACTTGGACTTGTGAAAAGCGCATTCTCCCATACTTCATCTCAAAGTGGGAACCCAGAAGAGGTGATTGTGTTGTGGTCAGCCTGGTTGAGTTTTGGAAATCTTTAGGTCAGTATTGAACCCTTAGTTAAAATAATACTAGAATTGAATGTAAGTGGGCAATCTGGTTTAAGCATTCACATAGCTGGGCCCTGCCCTCTGAGAGTCTGGAGTGTGCTATCTCAGTCAGGTATTCTAAGTGGAGGTCATGCCAGTGGTGCTGGGGCCACTTTTGGAGAGATACCATGGGAAGTTGTTCTTTTGCAACTTTTCCCACAGTGAGCGTGGTCCGACAGGGTGAATAGAAAATCCCTTTGTAGCACAACTACATTTCATTCCACAGCCATTCCACAGCCCTCTTAGTCATAAGAAGAAATTCTAATGGGCATTTCTCCCACTACCACTCTTCAAAGAAATGTCATTCTCACACTCTTAGGAATAGTCTCTGGGCCTTGTGTAGTGGAGCAGAAACAACCCAGGCCTCACAGCTTTAGAACTTAGAATTCATGTAATAACTTAGCCTCTGTATGAAGGTAATTTCTATCACACAACATTGTCAGGCTGAATTGAGATCATGTGCAAGAGCAGGTGAGATGGGGCAGGCACTGTGGTGTAGCAGGTTAAGCCACAGTCTGTAGTGCCTGCATCTCACATGGGCACCAGTTCAAGACCCGGCTGCTGCACTTCCAATGCAGCTCCCTGCTAACCTGCCTGGGAAAGCAGTGGAAGATGGCCCAAGTGTTTGGGCCCCTGCACCCACATGGGAGACCTAGAATAAGCTCCTGGCTTCTGGCTTCAGCCTGGCCAATCCCTAGCCATTTTGACCATCTGGGAGTGAACCAGAAGATGGAAGATCTTTCTCTGTGTTTCCTTCTCTGTCTCAAACTCTGCCATTCAAATGGATAAATAAGTCTAAAATAAATAAATGAATAAAAGAACAGATGAACTGTGAGATGTAAAACTTTTTATTTGTGGTTGTTGGAGGGAATAAAAGTCCAAATAGGAAAGAAAAAAAAAAAACAACTCTGAACAGTTCAGAAAGAGATGATTAAAAGACAAATTATCCATTTCTTGTTTGGGGCAAGCATATATTAAGAACTGTAAGACTTGGGTTCTGTGTTGCGGTGTAGCAGGTAAAGCTACCTTGATGCCAGCATCCCATATGGGTGCCAGTTGGAGTCCCAGCTACTCCACATCTGATCTAACTCCCTGGGAACGTACCTGGGAAAGCAGTGGAAAGTGGCCCAAGAGTTTGGGCCCCTGCCCCTATGCAGGAGACTCAGCAGAAGCTTCTGGCTCCTGGCCTCAGCCTGGCCCAGCCCTGGCTGTTTCCACCATTTGGGGAGTGCTTGGAAGACTCTCTCTCTCTCTCTCTCTCTCTCTCTCTCTCTCTCTCTCTCTCTCTCTTTCTTTCTTTCTCTCCATCCCCCCATAACTCTGACTTGCAAATATATTTTAAAAATCTTTAAAAAAAGATTCTAGCTGATGAACACTACAGAGGAACATGTTTAATAGAGGTTTCTTTCACTTTTAAAAAAACAATAAACAGCCATAAGAAAAACATTCTATATTGCAGTCTAGTGCACACACATATGCAATTTAAATCAGTTCCATGAAGTAATTACCTCTTATTCTGCTGCTGTTTTCTACTTTCTCTAACACTATCAAAATCATACTTGTAATTAGTATCTAATTTCAAGACTTAATAATAGGTCACAGGCCAGCGCTGTGGCACAGTGGGTTAAAGCCCCAGCCTGCAGTGCCAGCGTCCCATGTGGACGCTGGTTCGAGTCCCAGCTGCTCCTCTTCCAATCCAGCTCTCTGCTGTGGCCTGGGAAAGCAGTAGAAGATGGCCCCAAGTCCTTGGGCCCCTGTGCCCACGTGGGAGACCTGGAGGAAATTCCTGCCTCCTGGCTTCAGATTGGCGCAGCTCTGGCCGTTACTGTCATTTGGGGAGTGAACCAATGGAATGGAGGACCTCTCTCTTTCTGGTTCTACCTCTCTCTATAACTCTTTCAAAGAAATAAAATAATTCTAATAAATAGATAAAACAAATCTTTTAAAAAAAATAATAGGTCACAGTACACAATTTGAAAAATACTGCAATAGAAGATGACCAATTTTGATCATCTAAGAGAGAGAGCATTAAAATGATTGGTCTTAAAAGTTTAGTATAGGACTCTCTGTAGGAATAGCATGCTACACCCCAGGTCAGTTGGCCACTTGCTCTGAATTGATTTTCTTCTAAGAGTGGGGCTATTCTCATATGGGTTCCCACTGTGGAGCCCGGTGCTAGTAGAAGTAGATGGTCCTTATCAAAGTAGATGAACACTTAGCCTAACTAGAACTTGTATATGTTTGTACCATCTAAGCCAGTTAGGAGACCTATTTCAATTGCTGTCTGTAAGCTTAGAATTGTGTTTCCTTGAGTTGCAAACACGGTTGTTCAGTAGACATGAAAACTGGATCAATTAATTAGGTCCAGCCTCACACATTGGAATGTATCTGAAGTTCTGTATGCTCTGGTGCCAAGTTTCCATTTTTAACATTATTCTTATAGCAGAAAGAGTAATGAATCTAATGAGGGGAGAAAAAATAAAGTTCCTGCCAAATCCCCAAACAATAGGTATTGTTGAACTCCAGGGTCGAACATCTAGTTAAGACCATTTGGAAGCAATGATTCTACATTTCTGTTCTTCATTGATTTTTCTACTCTGCTATTAGAAAACATCTTTAGTCATATTAATAAGCCCAGATGATCTATCAGGTAAATATGGCTAATGAAAGAGAACAAGGTGATACTTATGAATTGAATCATTGCTCTCCATGAGATGGACAGAGTGGACTATTGGCAGCTGAAAACATGAGATGCAAGGAAATTTTGTTCATGCTGTTAAAAGAAACATTAAGTCCACCGATTTGTTTTTTAATTGCCACAGGGAACAAAATATTTCATCATGTAGAGAGCGTTAGAGTCTGTGCGTGGCTTTTGTTTAATTCACTACAAAACAGTAATTTAAAAAGGAATTCTGGGGCTGACATTGTGGCATAGCAGGTAAAGCTGCTTCCTGGGATGCTGGCATCTCATATGGGTTCAACTCCCAGCTGCTCCACTTCTGATGCAGCTCCCTGCTAATGGCCTGGGAAAAGCATTGGATGGTGACCCAAGTCCTTGGACCTCTGAATCCATGTGGGAGACCCGGATGAATCTTCTGGCTCCTGGCTTCCACCTGGCCCAGCCCTAGCTGTTCAGCCATTCCTTCTGTGAATTTATTATGCAACATTATCAGGGAGGAATGTTTTAAAATCCTAAGTTATTTCCTAGAGTATAAATGTCATATTATGATTTTATTTCTGCATATAGGTATTTATTTGCTTATTTATTTTTGTTTACTCATTATATTGTGAATTTCTCAAAGTACAAATTTTTATAAAATTAGTGTCCTTTAGAACTAGTGCTACTCAAAGTGTGGGTCTCTAAATTGTTTGTAACTTGCCTGAGACAAGAAGAGAACTAGGGAGTAAGTATTTAATAACTTTAACAGTTGGCCAGCGTTGTGGCAATGTTATGCCACCACTTGCAACACCAGCATCCCATATCGGAGTGCTGGTTCAAGTCCTGGTTGCTCTGTTTCTTACCTAGCTCTCTGCTAATGCACCTGGGAAAGCAGTGGATGATGGCCCAAGTCTTTGGGCCCCTGTCACCCATGTGGAAGACAAGCATGGAGTTCCTGGCTTCAGCCTGGCTCAGCCCTGGCTGTTGCAGTCATTTGGGGAGTGAACCAGAGGATGAAGATCTCTTTCTCTTCCCACCCCTGCCTTCAAATAAATTAATCTTTTTAAAAATAACCTTAACAGGAATCTGATATTTATGTGACATTGTAATCATAGTATTTGTCCTTACTGGTCAGTTTGAGAAGCACAGCTCCAAAGCTTCATGTAGTACTTGGGAGGCAATAAATGCTCAATAAATGCTTGTTAAATTATTTCAGCTCAATAAATACTTAGTAAGTGCTTGCTAAATTATTCAGCCTGGTGAAAAAACAGAGTTAATGTTTCAAATTGAGTGTCTGCTCTGGGATGGCAGTGTACAGTACAGCATTGCAGTAGTGCATCTTGACATGGACATTACACTAATTTTTATTTGTGGAATTAGTTACTAATTAAAAAGGTCTCAGATGTATGAAGGATTACAGAGCAGTTTGAGACAAGATAGAGTGGGTTACCAAAACCCCAGAATGAAGAGTAAACTTTTATGCATTAAGGGTAAAGTAGGAATGTGGCATGTGAATGAATTTGGCAGGGAATGAATTTGGAGCTGGTGGGACCTGACTTAGGCAGTGAAGGATGAGTAGGAATTGAAGATGGAAAAAGCATTGCAGGCTAGGGTGAGGCAGGGTGTGGATGGTTGAGAACAGGAACAAAGGCTCCCTTCTACATGAGAGTGAGAGAATGGTGCAGATTCCTGGAGAGGTTTCAGTACGGAAGAACCAAGACTTTTTCATAAGGTTAATCGAGAAATTTAGTGAAAAGTAATCCTTTCCTTTTCACAAGATCAAGGAAGGCCAAGGCCAAAGGAATAAGCCGTTGGATGTAGTTTGGGATGTTTCTGACTGTCAGTAAGCTGCTGTAGTTTGGGACTGCCTGAAGCAGAGAGAATGCAAGGTGACAGGTAGTGGAATCATGGCTGAGCCAACAACAATCGACCAACCTTAGTGCCTGATTCCCCTCCAACGCTGTGAATCCTTAGGCCCTGCTATGACATTGTTAGCTGAGGTGATACAGACGAGTAGAAGCAAAGAAGGGGAGTCCTATCTGGTTCTGAGCTTTTAAGCTCACGTAATATGATGGCACCAATACCATGACCTGGCAGACATGATGGGAATCGGAGCTGGTTTTGGAGAGAGCAGTGTGGATTGTTTTGTCTTTTTAGGTTACCACACTCATCTCGAGATAATTCTAGGTTATGGTTGCAATGCTACGGCAGGCAGTTGCATATGACATGGTTTCTGTTTCCTCGCTACAGGTGTGACGAAGACACAGTCTCTCTACATGAAGACCACACTGATTGCTCCAGCCTCAGGTATGGCCCACCTTTGCTTAGTTCTTATTTGTAAAAGACAGAAGCCATCTGGGTCTGGGGGCTCATCCTTGAATTCTGTTCTTTTCTCTTCTAATGACTTGTTCTTGTATATCATCTCTTCTACCAGATTTTAAGCTCTTGAGGGAAGTTTTGTCCACTTATAGATATCCCTGTCAGTACCTAGGACAACTTCTTATATATGGAGAATGTTCAACAAATGCCTATTGCATCAAGCATTGATTAGCCTATTTCAGTGTTTCTGTCATGTAACTTGTTGATGAGGTTCTAGATTATTCACCAAACATGTGTTTGAGTGGCTGGAGTATGGTGTTGGATATTAAAAGTTTTGTGGTAGGGAGGCAAGACCTTCACCGTTAACTGTTCCTCTACATTTACTTTGTTCCAAAGTTTCATGCATATTTTATTATTTAAGCAGTAAGGATGCTGATGTTTAGCTTCTCACACTGTAGGTGGCACAACTGAGGCTCAGAGAGATGGAAATTCCTCCAGAATAGCATAGTACCCCCTAGGAGGTGGAATTTGGAGTGAGATCTATCTGATCATCATGTTTGGTAACACACATTTCTTGAGAGATTATTTCCTGTGCCAGAAACTAGTTAAAATTTGAATTGGGAATTCAGTCTGCTGGAGGAGACAGGCAAGAATGTAAATGTTGATGCTATGGGGCATTAGTGCTATTATGGTAAACAGAGGATGCTCTTAAAGCACCAAATAACCCAGAGAGGTTTCTGAGATGGATTTTTGAAGACAACTACATATAGTCATGACATAAATTTTTTTTTCTGATGAGATCTATGGCCAACAAAATGATGATGCCATAAAGCAATTTACTGGAAAGTTAACAGAAGGTAGACAGAATAGTTTGAATTTAAGGAAACAGCCAGCAGTTCAGGATGGTGGGAACCGAGAGCCAAGTAGGGGTAGACTCAAGGGGTGACGAGCAGGGAAGCTCTAGTGATAAACGAAGTCTGCATTTCAGAAGGTTTGTGTGCCATGCTAAGGGGTTTGGAATTTGTCCTGGAGATACTGCAGAAACTAAAAGGGACCCTGTTTTTAATTTGGAAATAACCACTTGGCTAAAGCTCTGCCAGAGAGTAACAATAGCTTTCATTTGGCTAGTTTTCCATGATGGATAATTCACAGAGTCTGTAAAATATCTGCAAAGTAGAGATTATATCTGTTTTGTAGATGAGAACCGTGGAGGAAGTGGTGTAGCCCAGGCTACACAACTAATAAGTTGGGAGATCTTTGAGACGCTTTTCAGGATAACATGCTTATTCTCACGATTTTCTTCCAGTAAATGGTGGCTTAGGCCTGTACTTTTCGGTTTGGGGGATCCTGTGGAAGCAGCACTATTTTAGAAAGACATTTCTGAGGATGACTTCCGTAGTCAGGTTTTACATTTGTATAATGGGGGAGGATGCTGTTTGGCTGCCTCCTCCTTTGCCTTGCCTTCTAAGTGAAGGATAGAAATATTTATAAAATGTTTATAAAATTTGGGCCACAGTGAAAACATGATATAAAAACAAAATTCAGGTATTGATTTGGGAACAAGTCTATTAAAAAGAATTTTATATTTGGAAAACTCCTCCCCCTCCTCCATTCGTGAATGTTCTGAGGTCCTGCTTGAACGAAGACCCTGAAGGTAACTAAAGGCAGCTGTTTTGCCTTTAGTTTTTCATGCAGGAACATAAAGCAGATGAGGTGAACTTGTGTTTGCTCAAAGAAGTACACTTCCAATAATTTGTCTTCCAAATCATGGTTTGATATTAATAAATCTGTGACTTAGAAAAAAGCTTAAATTTGTCACTGAGATCAAGGGAAGACTATTACCATTATCAATAGGATTGATTTGCTTTTTCAGTTTCTAATGCTGAAGAATTATTTTACTTGTAGTTTTATCAGATTCTTCTTAGGAGTCAGCCCTCAGTTTGTCCTGAGACTTACATTGAGCTGTTTGACATAGTTTTGTCACCTCTTGTCTAGCTATGCCCAAGTCACACTCCAGACCTCCTAAACTGACGTTTGTTTTGGTATTTTCCCAGAGATTAACTGAATCGCATTCCCCAGTGAGATTCATTAGTGAACCGTAATTTCGCTTCTAATCGTTAAATGCCTTGACCAGTGAACATGGCAGCCCCCTCCTTTGCGGGTGATGCCTCTTGGCTTGCTATGTCCTTGAGCAGCAAGGCGCGACATCCCAGCTGACTGTGCTGAGCTCGTTTGTGTTTCTGTGTGCTTCTGGTAAGGGAGCAGGAGGGAGAAGCCACACTGGGAAGCAGCCACGCCTAATGCACTACAGGATCTCCTGCCGACCTCTGCTACGACATTGATCCCACAAAGGGCAGGCCTTTGATGTAAAGAGTGAAGGGCCCATTTCTTAGGTTCTTGTTTCTGGAAAATAATGTGTGCCAAAAATGTTGCTAGGTGCCCTGAACATACAGCGGCAAAGACTGTCTTCATTCCCCTCCCTGCAGCTGCTGCTTTCTTTTTTTTTGGGGGGGGGGGAGGGGGCAGACGGGGCGGTGGGCCGTGGGGGGCGTGTCTTCTTACTTAGTCTTTCCTGCTGCAGGGATGAAAACAATAAGGAGAATTACCCCGACGCCGAGGCACGCATAGAGGAGCAGGTGCGGCCCCTGCGCGAGGCCCAGCAGCATAGAGAGCAGACCCTGCTTCTCGACGGCGTTTTGCGACCCGGCATGGGCAACTTCAAGTCCCGGAAGCCCAAATCCATCCTGAGGGGAGAGAGTGGGAGGAGCCACGGAGAAAGTCAGGTGAGGTCTCCGTTCCTGAGCGGTGTTCAGATATTTCAGTCGCATGTTTTGCTGGAGGACATTCTGTGTGACGCCTACACCGCCGGCCTGGGACTCTTACAGGTTAAAAGTTGTGTGCTGTGGCAGGACAGTAATGTAGTGCGCGCTCAAACTGGTATTTTTAAGCGGTAGACTTTGATTTAAAGGAACAGCTCTGCTTCTTTGGGTGGAAGGTGGGAAAGAGACTGTCTTCATCCAGGACAGTGTAAATCTTGCCCCAAATTTGGGGAATCTGCTCGGCAAGATCCAAAGTCTCAGTTTCCACGGAACCATTCTTCTTGGGCTGTAGTTTAACAGGCTTGAATAAATACTAACTGTGCATCTGTATTTTTATGCGTGTGCAATATCTGGTTCTCGGGGGCAGCATTTGAATGAGGGGTGAACATTTTGCACAGAGGTTAGAGGCACCCTTTGGGATTCCTGCATCCCATATCAGAGTGCCTGTTTGAGTCAAGGTTACTCTGCTTCTGATCCAGCTTCCTGCTAATGCAACCTGGTGGGCCCCACGTGATGATTCAAGTGGGAGATTGAGTGTAATAGGTTAATTATGTGAAACCTCTAAGTCCGGTTCTATTTGGCAAATGGACAACACTTGGTCTTCTTAAGAGAACAACTTTGGGAAGTTGATTTGAACTCGGGATTGTGTATTTTGCCTTGTGATTTTATTTCCCTTCTTCCTTGGCATTGTGACTTCTTATAGAGTCAGTTAATTTTGCAGTGAGGTGAAAATACCCTTTGCATTCCTGAAGCTGTTATGATGATCTTCAGCTGAGAGTAACTCGCATGAGCGAGAAAGAAGAACATGAGGTACAATTTGCATCATGTGAAGCTTGAGCCCCTGACTGTTTGCTAGTTGTTCTCCAGTGTGGGTCCGATAGGAAGAGCTTCCTGGGGAGGGCAGAGGTCCCTAAAGGGCTTCGGGCAGACTCCTACTAATCCTCAGGAGGCTCTGATCTTGAATGTCCCTACCAGCGGTCACCTGTGACATGCTGAGCTCAGGGGTGACCATCCGTCTCTCCTTAGCCTACCCTCTTCCTTCTGATGTAGTCATACAATGCTAATAGGACAAGTAATTCCCAGCATATTGCTTATACACAGAAAGATTTTCAGGAGAGAGATGTGTGTAAAATCTTTACTCATAAAACAGTTTTGGAATCCCAGACTTCAGCTGAAATGCCCAGTGGAATTTAGGTGGGCTGCCCTATCTGATTCAGTGAGCTTGCTTCTCAAAATACAACATTCCAGGCAAGATTTTAGTTGTAGAATGCGTTTTCTCCAGTTAGATCTCAGTTTAAAGGGAGGAAGATGACTACTGAATGTATGTAAATACCTATTGTTCCCCACAAGTGTAAGGACACTTGAATTTCAGAACTATGGCAATCAGAGAAAGATATCATTTTAAAATGTTTCATTTAAGGTTGCCTAAGCAGTGTCTACTAAATTCTTAAGGGTTACAGACAGATGAGTTAGAAAGAGAAGGGACTTCTTACGTAATCAGAAAATAGAATATTAACACAACAATATACTATACAAATACTATAAAATATCCTTTATTTGTCCATTTAGTCTTTGTAATTAATTCTTGTTCCTTTGATCTTGGGTTAGTGATGTCATAAAACCATCTCCGTCTCCACTGAAGTTTTGCAAATCCCAGCTCAACCCACCGATGTCATCAAATGCCTGAACCCAAGGGTTTGCTCTTTGAGTGTCACGTGCTTAGGTATCTAGTCCTTTACCATGGTGCCCTGGGGAGTCCTCTTTGTTGAAAATGTAGAACCTGACCTAAACCTGAATAAAATCTCAGGCAACCATGTAAGGAAAACAGTATCTATAGATGACAGAGTGAAATGTCTGTGATTAATCTGCTACTCAATTTTAAAATGTGAAAGGTCTCATGAGGGTTCAGGATTAGGCATAATGTGACATGCACAAAAGGAAGAAGATATTAAAATCATTCTCCCAAAATGAGGCAGGATAATGACAAAAACTTATTTTCAAGGAAGTCCAGGAATATTGTGACTTGATAAAGATGAGAATATAGTTTTTATCAGGGTGGGGGAGAAATCCTCAAAATATGATATAATCCTAAAAGAATATATCAAAAATACCAAGTAAAAAGATCATTCAAGTCTGTAATAAATCCATGTTTTTATTAAATGTTGTAGACAAGTCTAACACACTCCTGATTGAAAACCCATGGCTTAAAAAAAAAGAGGTAAGGGTAGGGACAAGTAAATATTTAAAATAATAAAGTTATTATTGATAACACCAGGGTTGTCTGCTGTCAGACAAAACTTCACTAGGACTTGAACGAATATAGGGAGAATGTTGGAGAACTATTTCATAAGAATTTTGGTCACTGGGTAAGTGTTGCATTCATTGGGTTTACAGTGCAGTGTGGCAGACAGAGTGGATGTGTTTGTAATGCCAGATTTATTTGCCAAATTTGAGCTTATCGTGCTGCTACAAATCATGCCTAGTGCTTGTTGCACTCATCAAGACACTGAGTTCTAGTTGTTTGTTTTGAGATGTGATTCCCCAAAAGCACCTGTGAAGAGCCGCTGGGCACAACTTTATAAATGTAAAAATAAGCCTCCCTGAGGGGCTGGCACTGGGGCACAGTAGGTTATTCTCCACCTATGGTGCCGGCATCCCAAAAGGGCGCCGGTTCAAGTCTCAGCTGCTCATCTTCTGATCCAGCTCTCTGCTATGGCCTGGGAAAGCAGTAAAAGACGGTCCAACTCCTTGGGCCCCTGCACCCACGTGGGAGACTTGGAGGAAGCTCCTGGTTCCTGGCTTTGGATCGGCACAGCTCCGGCAGCCAACCAAGGAGTGAACCAGTGAATGGAAGACCTCTCTCTCTCTCTCTCTCTATCTTTCTCTCTCCGCCTGCCTCTCCTTCTCTATCTGTGTAACTCTGACTTTCAAATAAATAAATCTTTAAAAAAAAATAAGCCTCCCTGACACTGAAGAACACCATTGGAGGTGTTGGACTGTTACTGTTTCTGGATTCTCTTTCACAGACTTTGTGTGCAGGACTCCAAAGTGACCCTTCACTCCGATTCTCAGCAGTTAGGAACTGCATGTGTTGGAAGAGAGAAGGAGCCAAATGGTTCATTGTTGCAAGTTGACCCAGTGCCCTACCTACTTTTGCCATTTCTGCTGATTAGCCCCTGAGACAGAATCTGAAGTTTGACTTCTGGAGGGTCACATTCATATGTTTCTTAGGGCAACTTTCTTTTTGACCTAGAACCATGTGGAGAGTGGTGGTATCTGAGGCTTTGTGTGCATACATGAATAATGGTTCCAGTTTTTCACCCACTTTGAATGATTTAGAAAGGGAGTGTTTTAGGTATATTTACTGATCCAACAGAAGACTAGGAACCAGGAAAGCAATTCAAGAATGTCCTAGAAGAAGGTAAGATATTTGGGATCAAGAGAATGTTTACTTGAGCGAGGATCAGTTTTTCCTTGAGCTTGTTTATCCCTTTCTTTGACAATGGGCTTTGCAAAAGAGTGACTTGGATGAGGACCATTTAATGGGCTGTCTATTGGTCAGAGCTTAGAGAGGCTATTACTAGAGTTCATTGACATGATGAACTTGAAATTAAATCAAGATATGTGAGGAGGAGTCAAGTGCTAAGTATAAACTCTGCATCAAAGAGGGATGCCGTAGCAAGTTTGCCACTGTGTGGAGTGTCTGATTAGGTAGCAAACAGGGCTGATTCAAGTTGCAAATTACATGCTGCGATATTTTGTGGAAAATTAAAGATAATCCTGTGTTTTTTACCATGCAAGTCACAGTATTCATCTGACAACCTGATTTGGAGACGATGAGATTTGACTAAGGGAACCACCTCCCTGTATTGGACCTCGTAACCGTCTGGAGGGCGTTCATTTTTAGAATGGGTAGATGGAGTCTTGCCTTCTTCACTCCATGCCATCTGTCGTCACGCTGTGCACTGTCCTTCTGTTCCGCCTCTGGTGGCTATTTGAACAGAAGACAAAAAGGAGGAGGCTCTGGAGGGAGCTTTTGTGCTGTGAGTTGTGCGTCGTGGTCAGGCGGCTGAGCCACTTGCTGAGGGAGACCAGCTGTTGGGTCTGCCGTGACTCAGCATCAGGTTCCTTGGCCCCAGTAGACGCGTTAAGTGGCTGGAAAGGACCCAGGTCTGACTGTGGAACTTCATTTTTATCTTTCCACAGAAATGCAAGTCTTTTAACACTTTGAGACAATGTAACTTAACTATGAAAGCATTTAATATATTTCTGGTTGGAGGGTCTAGACCTTATTCTTATGTATTAAACCCTAAATTCAAAAGAGAATAGTCATTCTAAAGCCAATTTTTCCCTTAATAAAAGGAACTAAAATTCTGTTTCCAATTCTACTTCATGCACCTTTTTTTTTTTTCCTTAAGAAATCACTGAGCTACTGAGCAACTCCAAGTGATGAGAGAATGAAAACCAGTACAGGTGATTGAATTTGAAATTGAGAGTACTGGAAAGGTAAAATGAACTTCAAGTAGAATTTCACCTGCCTTTCAGCAAGAGGAAGGCATTTGGGGTCGAATATGCCTTTGAGAGCTTTCTTATTGCATTGTGTCAAGAGCCAAAATTCTCTAACAGTTGGCTTTCGTTAGTTAATTGCTTTGACACATTCGTTTGGGCTGCATTATTTCTGATGCTTGGTTTTGAATCTCCAGGGTAGACATTTTACTTGGATTTCTGTTTAAGCATGGATTTTCTTGAAGAACTGTTAGTGGTCAAGAAGAGTGGTGCTCTGAGTCTGTTTTCCAAGTTCCCTGTCTTTCTGGAGATTCTGGGGGATGGGGTTTGGAGAAATGGAGGGTCTCTGAAAGTGAGGCCGGTTCATCAATGTCTGCATGCTCTGGTTTCTTGTGGTGTAGCAGATCCTGACTCTCTTCTCTGAATTAACAGACAGCCTCTAATTAAGATGATGAAGAGGCCGGCGCTGTGGCTTGACAGGCTAATCCTCCGCCTTGCGGCGCTGGCACACCAGGTTGGAGTCCCGGTTGGGGCACCGGATTCTATCCCGGTGGCCCCTCTTCCAGGCCAGCTCTCTGCTGTGGCCCGGGAAGGCAGTGGAGGATGGCTCAAGTGCTTGGGCCCTGCACCTGCATGGGAGACCAGGAGAAGCACCTGGCTCCTGGCTTCGGATCAACGAGATGTGCCAGCTGCAGCGGCCATTGGAGGGTGAACCAACAGCAAAAAGGAAGACCTTTCTCTCTGTCTCTCTCTCTCTCACTGTCCACTCTGCCTGTAAAAAAAAATATATATATATATATATATATATATATAAAGATGATGAAGAAAGTTTTAGAAAGGAATCTGAGGGATTGGCTTTGTGGTACAGCAGTTAAGCCACTGCCTGTGACACTGGTGTCCCATATGGGTGCCGGTTCATGTCCTGGCTCCCCCACTTCCAATCCAGCTCCCTGTTAATGTGTCTGGAAAAGCAGCAGAAGATGGCCCAAGGGCTTGGGCCCCTGCCACCCACATAGGAGACCTGGATAGAGTTCCAGGTTCCTGGCTTTGGTCTGGCCCAGACCTTCCCTCTTTCTGTAACTCTTATTTTAACTTTCAAATAAATTCTAAGCAAGAAACTTGGGAGGTCTGTTATATAACATTGTCACTTTTTTTAAAGATTCATTGATTTATTTGAAAGAGTTACACACACACACACACACAGAGAGAGAGAGAGAGAGAGAAAGTCTTCCATCCACTGGTTCACTTCCCAGTTGGCTGCAACGGCTGGAGCAGTGCTGATCCAAAGCCAGGAGCCAGGAGCTTCTTCCAGGTCTCCCATGTGGGTGCAGGAGCCCGAGGACTTGGGCCATCTTTTACTGCTTTCCCAGGCCACAGCAGAGAACTGAATCAGAAGAGGAGCAGCCAGGACTAGAACTGGCGCTCATATGGGATGCTGGCGCTTCAGGCCAGGGCATTAATCCATGGCGCCACAGTGCTGGCCCCAACATTGTCACTTTTAAAAAAATAGAAATATATTCTTTGTGTCAGTATTTAAGTTGGGATTTTTAAATGTTTATTTTCCTTTAATTGAAAGGCAAAGTGACAGGGAGGGAGAGATCTTTTTCATCTGCTGGTTCACTCCCCAAATGCCCACAACAGCCAGAGCTGAGCCAGACTTAAACCAGGAGCATGAAAATTTGGGTCTCCTACCTGGTTGGTAGGAGCCCAAGCACTTGAACCATCTTCTGCTGCCTCTCCGGATGCACCAGCAGGAAGCTGGATTCGGAAGTGGAGCAGCCAGGACTTGAACTGGCACTCCACAGGGGATGTGGGTGTCCCAGGTGGTGCTTCAGCTTGCTGCACCAAGTGCCTGCCCCAGTGGGAAAGACTCTAGTGTGCTTTTCACCTGGAAATGATATCTTATGGATATAAAAAGTTGGTAATCAGGTGGAATTTGAGTTCAAAACAGCATTAACTGGTTTGAAAGTTCAGTTTTTAAGCAATGGGAAATTTGAAAAGTGGGCATTTAAGTGCTCAGAGCCACCTTATCCAATTGATATTATCCCTATTGTGGAAGTTAGAGATGGATTATCCTTAAAATTATGAAAAAGAATGTAGTGACGCTGTTGGCAGAGTATAGCCATGGAAGATGGCAAGCACTGCTCTCTACCATCCTTTTTCCTGAAATATTAAACCAGGGATACAGATTACCCCTATATAGGATAACTATTAGAATGGTCTATTTTGATTCTTCCAATGTACATTTCACATCTATAAATTCTGATTTAAATGATTTCTGATTCTCAGCCGGCACTGCGGCTCAATATGCTAATCCTCTGCCTGCGGCGCCGGCACACCAGGTTCTAGTCCCAGTCGGAGTGCCAGATTCTGCCCCGGTTGCTCCTCTTCCAGTCCAGCTCTCTGCTGTGGCCTAGGAGGGCAGTGGAGGATGGCCCAAGTCCTTGGGCCCTGTACCCGCATGGGAGACCAGGAGGAAGCACCTGACTCCTGGCTTCAGATCAGCACGGTGTGCCGGCTGCAGCGGCCACTGGGGGGTGAACCAAAGGCAAAGGAAGACCTTTCTCTCCGTCTCTCTCTTCCACTGTCCACTCTGCCTGTCAAATGATTTCTGATTCTCTATCTAGCTCCAAAGATGTTTTCTAACATTGCCTAGCACTATGAGTTCAGCCCATAGTGAAGACTTGCCAACACATGGAAAGGAAAGAAAGCCTGGATGTCTTTGTCCCTGTTGGCACCTACTCCCCCTCCATCGGGTTCCAAGTCCTGTGACCTCTTGCGTAGAAAGATTTCCTTAGACAAAGCCCAAGGATAAATGGAGTATAGTAACATGGTGAAATTCATGAGCCTTAGGTGCCGAAGGGTTCATGTTCTTTCTCAGCCACTTTTTTGCGTGACTTTATCTACTTACCAGTTTTTTAAGTGCCAGTTTTGATATGTATAAAGTAGAAATGATAATTTTCATCTTAAGATGTTGTTGAGGATTAAAAATGATGAGAGAAAAACATTCAGAAAATTAAGGTAACTAAATGTAGTTTCTAGAATGTTTTAGACTGGTTTCGCACTACAGTGTCCTTAATTTCATGACTTCTGGGTTGGGGTAGGGTGGGCTCTGCCATAATAACAAGCAAACCATAGCCTTACTGGTTTGAGCCAACAGAGGTGCATTTTCAGGGCAAGCATTTGCTGCATCTGTTATGATGCTGCTTGGAGTGCCTCCATCACATGTCAGAGTGCCTGGATTTGGGTCCTGGCTCCATTGCAGTTTCCTGCTAATGCACGCCCCAGGAAGTGGTGGATGGTGCTCTCCATGTGGGAGATCTGGGTTGAGTTCTGGACTTGAGCATGGGCTTCATCCTGGTCCAACCCTGGCTTTGTGGACATTTGGGGAGCATGGGAATCCTGTGCCTGTCCCATTCAAATAAAACTCTCATCAAATGTATTTCTCACATGTTTGCTATCATTAGTCAATAGAAGTTGTCTGTTCACAGCAGTCAATTAAGGACTACCACTAATGGAGCCTTTTCAGCCTTGGATTCTGCTGTTTTTTGGGAGAAAAGATATCTGGATGGTTTTGTACCAGCTCATAGAAGCTGATTGGCCAGGGCTGGTCATGTACTCCTGCTATAACCACAACAACCTTGTAACACAAGGGACCAGGAAGTACAATTTTTCAATGTCATAAAGGGGAGAGGAAATGCTAGCCAGTGATATTAATGACTTCCACATCCCCTACTCAAAATAGTGTGTAACCTAAAGTAAGGTGAAGTCAGTCTTTTTTTCTCATTTGGTCCTTCACAATACCGAAGTATAAAGGTTATTGATGGCAAGGACTAGAAGAAGAGAAAGAACATTAGTTTGGTTAATTGGGTATCGCCATAGGATATATGTGTTATATTACTGTTTTGAACGGGATCTGGAATTTGGTACAAGCATTCCTTCAGTTAATACCTGCTTCATTACTATGGGAACAAAGAAGTAGTTCTAGAATTGATTTCTTAGCCTTTACCAAACGAAACTTCAGAGCTCATTAGTTTCACAATAATTATCTTACTCTTATCAGAATATTGTAATGACTTTGGGGTTTGCTAGTGACTGTGATGCTACGATTTGGAGGCATTTTAAAATTTAATTCAAAATACTTTCTATAGAAAGTGGCTATGACAGTTTGTATATTGTCAAATGTGGGAGCCGGGTTTCCTGCATACACATCTAAATTCAAATTCACATCCTCCTGTACTTGGTGATATTTATTCAAGAGCAGAGTGTTCTTCAGCAAAGAAAGCAGCTCAGCAAGGACTTCCACAGCCTGTTTTGGAGCTTGGAATGTAAGCTGTTTGGGAAATCTGCAGAACACAAACATAATGAGCTGACATTTTGGATAACTAGGAATCGCCAATCTAAACTTGATCAAATATGGTTAAATCTCATCCTGGCACTGAGACGTAACACATAACTCTGAAGCCTACAGTTTTGGGCTTCATGTTTTGTGAGCTTTGTGGCTGCCAGATAAAACATGAGATGCCCAGATAAATCTGAATTTCAAATCAGTGATGAGTAATATTTTTAGAATGGGCATGTCCCAAACTTTGCAGGGGATATACTTACATAAATTACTTATTAAACATAAATTCAGCATTGATCTGAAGTTCAAATTTACGGTATTTTATTTGCGTTTGCTAACTCTGACAATGCTATCGAAGTAATGGCATAAATGTGTCACCAGATGCACCTGTTCCCAAGGTAGAAGTAACCAGTTGCAACCATATAGCCTGAAAGCTGCCATGATTTTTTTAGGTCAGTTCTTCAAAGCTGATTAAAGATGGCTTACGGGAACTCATCAGCCGCAGTATGGGAGGCATGTTGCAGTATTCATTTTACCTTTAGTGTTCTAACAGCATGAAACTTGGAAAAAGCTACCCACTCTCTTGGGATGCTAAAGCTTTGAAGATTGGATACAAGCATTGAAAAAATTAAAAAATTTGCCCTCCAAACCTGTGGGCCATCTCTCCCATAGGATCCTGCTTGCTCTGAGCAATAGCCACTGTCAAATAAGTAGGAAGGCTGACTTTGAACCAGCTCCTGTGTGAATATGATCAGAAGTGACATGGCTTCTGCTCCCCACGATAGCGCCACGTTTTGAGCTGTAATTTTGCTAGAGATAATCAGCCAGCTAGAGCATTGTGGCTTTAAAAGCTGCTGGTTTAGACTGAGGTCCATGCCCCCGTGCACATTGAGAAGGGCTGAACTATTTTAAGCATTATTTCATTCTGTAGATGCCTGCAGGCACAGGTAGCTGATGTCCTCTGACTCATGATGCAAATTTGCTTTCCATGCAACAGAGCCTGGTTTGGTTTCCTTATTTTTTTTTATTTATTTACTTTTTACCCCAGCTTATCCTTCTGCAACTTTCCTGCTTAGTTAAGTTGTAGCCATAATTAAGGGATTTTTATGCCAAAACAGAGATGTTCAGCACTGTGTCTTTTGTTCTTTAATGTGCTGGGCTACAGTATTATGATTGTCTAGATTGGTGATGTTGCTGTGGGCCAGGGCAATTTCCAATTGGAAAGGTCATTCCAATGTTGGATTTCCAGGCTTTTTAGCCATAGCTAACATTAAATAACCAAAAAGAGATTGTTCAGGTTGCTCAATCAATTTGTCAGCACGGTAGGGGTCATGGCTGGCTGTTAGAGTGTTTAATTCAGAAACCACTGACTATACTAAAGCTATGACCTACCCAATTTAAAAATCACCAGGGGGAAAGTCACTGAATGCCACACCATGCTTGAGGATCCACAGGAGAGCATGAATTCCTCCTACCCCTTCCTCCTGTCAGCTTCTCCCTTCCTCAGCTGATTGCAACTGATGCTTGATTTAGAAACACAGAGAACCTTGTACTCAAAAGACCCAGATGTAGCTCCCTCTAAAAGGCAAGAAGGATTGAACAAAAGGCAGAATTAGTTGAAATATAAACATGACAGGTAAATAGTAATGAAATGAGGCTCCTTTTAGATTTATGTTCTTCTTTAACGGTTACTTATGAAGCCTTGGGTAGCTGTGACCTGGGCCTGATGTGAAACATCAAGATGGAAGGAGAATGGGGAACGGAGCCTTCTATTAAGGTCTAAGCCTCCCACTTAAACGAGCTGCTTGGGAACTCAGCAATTGGTTCTTGGTGAAATGAGGTATCTGGAGGAACAGGTCTGAGTTTAGAGACGTCCCTGAGCCACATGCTGAGCGCTGTGCTCTCTAACCATTGGAGCCTTGCTGATTCCAGGGTTCAGTGGTGTTTGAGGGACTCACACAGTCTACCAGGAGGTACTCACCCTCTGTGGAGACTGGTGCTGGCTCAAGGTAGACAGCAGGAAGCTCACAATGGAGGAGACAGGATTCTAATCTCTGGGCAGTAGAGATAAAATTCTAATTCAAAGTCTTTGCAGATACTGTTAAATATTTTTTTAGGAAGAAAATGCAGCAGCTACCACAAGTCTAAAGCATTATTTAACTTTCCTGTCATTGAAATTTTCTTTGTTTGGTTAAAATCATTCTTGACACACCTAGAATTTATTGCAGTGCTGTACCTCTGAATACATTCTGTTGTTGACTTAGGGTACATTTGAAGTTGGTTTATTTTGGCTTCTTATTTTTTGAGCAAATTGCTGTGATTTGTCCCAGAGTATTTTCATGTTTTAGTATTTAGAAGGAAGTTTTTCCATTGCAAACAAGACTGAAGAGCATAGCATGTCTTTCACTCATACAAATGGTTCTCTATTGCCTTATTTTGAAATGGATTATTTTTATAGGAAATCTTTTTAGTTTTAGCATTATTGGGAGTTCCGTTCTGAAGATGATCCATCCCAGGCCCACTGACCTGGCTTTTTCTTTGCCTTCTCGAACTGTTGGTTTCACTAATAATCCCTTCCTGAGCAAAACCATCTGTTTTGCTTGATTTGCCAGATCAAATTCCAAATATGTCTGCTCATCAGTGAGGCCGGATGGAGCATGCCTGATTGTGCCACTGTTCCCCCTCTTCTAAGCTGAGAGGGTAGGGGCTTGAATGGTGTCCCTTAATCATTCCTAACCACTTGGAACCTGAGGACGTGACATTATCTGGAAAGAGTCTTTGCAGATACAATGAATGCAAGAATTCAGCTGAGACCTTCCTAGATTGAGCGTGGGTCCTAAAGCTCATGACTTGTGTTCTTAATAAGAAGAGCAGCAGACACAGAGATAAAAAGAGAAAAAAGTCATGTGATGATGGAGGAAGAAGTTGGTGTGATGCCAGGAGGTCAACTAGAGCTGGATAGAAGAATACGAATCTCACCTAGAGCCTGTGGAAGCAGCATAGGCCTGCTGGCACCTTGGTTTTGAATTGCCAGCCTCCATGATGGTGAAAGAATAAATCTCCATTGTTTTTTTATTTATTTTTTATTTTTATTTTTATTTATTTTTGTTTTTTTTTTATTATTTTTTTTTTTGACAGGCAGAGTGGAGAGTGAGAGAGAGAGACAGAGAAAGGTCTTCCTTTGCCGTTGGTTCACCTTCCAATGGCCGCCACGGCTGGTGTGCTGCGGCCGGCACACCGCGCTGATCTGAAGGCAGGAGCCAGGTGCTTCTCCTGGTCTCCCATGGGGTGCAGGGCCCAAGCACTTGGGCCATCCTCCACTGCACCCCCGCACCATAGCAGAGAGCTGGCCTGGAAGAGGGGCAACCAGGACAGAATCCGGCGCCCTGACCGGGACTAGAACCTGGTGTGCCGGCACCACAGGTGGAGGATTAGCCTATTGAGCCATGGCGCCAGCCAATCTCCATTGTTTTTAAGCTGACAAGCTGTGGTCATTTGTTACAGTAGCCTCAGAAAACTACCACAAGTTGGTTCCTGAAGTTAGGAAGCTATGGGCTGGCTCCATGCTGCTCCAGGGAAATGGATAAGGGCTGAGGGATTCTGATCCTGAAGGATGTGAGAACTACACACGGGGAGAAGGAACAGGCAGGTGTACGGAGCTGTAGCCAAGATCCAGTTACCACAAGGTGGTATAAAATGGGAACTGGGCATAGAAACAAGACAGACACACAGTGTAAAGCTTCAGAGTGGCAGCAGCAGCAAGACCAGTCTGTTACCATGTCATCCCCTCCTTTCCTTGAGAGAGGACAGAATCTGTCCTAGGCTGGTAGAACTTTGACTTGGGCCAAAGAGATAGAGCAAGGCAGGAGCCCAGGTAGTTCTTTACAAAAATCTTCTGGATAAGTGGAAGTTGATGGATACAGACAAAAGCATCCAGTATTCCAGCAGTTGCTTAGCACCAGGTAGATCAGTAGATCCTGCCCATGTGTTTGCTGATAGGCTCAGTGGATGAGTTGAAGTCTTTCATCCTTGAACCTCAATCTCCCTCTGTAGTGTTGTTTTTTTTTTTTCTTTGTTGTAGTACTGGTTCTGAATCTCTAGGTCATACCTCCATAGCTTTAATAATTAGAAAAATAATACTTCTATAGCTTTGTCCAGTGTGCTTTATATGTAAGGCATTTAATTCTTCTTCTAAGTTAGAAAATTCATAAAAATGCATTTATTGAGGAGATATAATTACTAAAATCTTTATTTCAGTGATCATACCACATTATAAAATACTCACAACAGGTTTTCTCTTAAGTTTGTACCAAACCATGCTGATAAACCTTAAATATTTTTTCAGATAAACTTTAAATATTTTATTGAATGCTATGTTAACCATTTTCATTATAAACAAAGTATTTGAACCAAACTACTGAAGTACTTGACCCCCAAAAAAGTTTCAGAAATTTAGGGATTATGATTTCTTTAAAAACACACACACACACACACACATCTGAATCATCAACCCCTAAAGACCTAAGCTGATATAATCTAATATTACCACTAATGGTTGATTGGTCATATTATGATAGCAAGTAATTATCAATGATGAGATTTCTCATGTGAAATTTTTAAAAAGTTTTATTTATTATTTGAAAGGCAGATCGATCTTCCATCTGCTGATTCATTCCTGGATGGCTGCTATAGCTAGAGCTGGGCCAGGCCAAAGCCAGGAACCTGGAACTCTGTCCAGGTCTCCTATGTGGGTGGCAGAGGCCCAAACCGTTGGGCCATCTTCTGCTGTTTCCCCAGGCACATTACCAGGGAGCTGGATTGGAAGTAGAGCTGGAACTAGAACCAGCACTCAGGGGATGCTGGCATTGCAGGTGGTGGCTTAACTGGCTGTACCACAACACAAGCTCCTCATTTGCAATTTTTAAATATGCTTTTTATTTCTTTTTTAATGTTTATTTATGTATTTGAAAGACAGAGTTACAGAGAGGCAGAGGCAGAGAAAGAGAGAGGTCTTCCATCTGCTGGTTGACTCCCCAGATGGCTGCTAGGGCCAGAGCTGCGCTGATCTGAGTCCAGGAATCAGGAACTTCCTCCAAGTATTCCACATGGAAGCAGGGGCCCAAGGACTTGGGCCACCCTCTACTGCTTTCCCAGGCCATAGCAAAGAGCTGGATTTGAAGTGCAGCGGCCAAGAATCAAACCAGAGAGCGTGTGGGATGCCGGCACTGCAGGTAATGGCCTTACCCGCTACACTACAGTGCCAGACCCCTCTTTTTAATGCTTCAAACCACATTATAAGGTTCTAAGATTCATAGTCCCTTTATTATAGATGGGGAAATTGAGTCACAGTGAGTTAAGTCATTTGCTGAAGGCTTAAATTGATTGAATGACTTATATTATGATTAGGTATTGTCTTAATTTTATGATTGCATCAAAAATTGACAAATGCTTCTTACTGATTTGGAGGGTCAATTAAATGTATGGGGGCCCTCAATATATACAGCAAATAATTTATCATAGATTTTGAATGTGTCTCACACTTTAGAGGATGAGGCCTGCTACAGCTTGGGATACGGGCAGACTGAACTGTTTGTCTAGTCCCTCTGATTTGTAGGGGATTAGAATATACAATTGTTTTAAAGACTTACTTATTTGAAAGGCAGAGTTAGAGAAGGAGACAGAGAGAGAGGTCTTCTATCTGCTGATTCACTCCAGAAATGGCTGCAATGGTTGCAGCTGGCTCAGGCCAAAGCCCGGAACTTCTTGTGGATCTCCCACATGGGTGCAGTGGCCCAAGCACTTGAGCCATCTTCCACTGTTTTTGCAGGCCATTATTAGAGAGCTGGATCAAGAAGTGGAGCAACCAGGACTTGAACCGGTGCCCATATGGGATGCCAGTGAGGCAGGTGGCGGCTTAACCCACTATGCCACATCTCCAGCCCCAAATGAGTAACTTTAAAGATTTTATTTATTTGAGAGGCAGAGTTACAGACAGAGAGAGAGAGGACAGAAAGGTGTTCTATCTGCTGGTTCACTCCCCAGATGGCTGCAGTGGCCAGAACTGAGCTGATCCAAAACTAGGAGCCAGGAGCTTCCTCCAGGTCTCCTATGTGGGTGTAGAGGTCCAAGCACCTAGGCCATTCTCCACTGCGTTCCCAGGCCCTGAACAGAGAGCTGAATTGGAAGAAGAGCAGCCGGGACACGAATGAGCACCCATATCCTGAACTGCAGGTGGAGGCCTAATACCACAGCCCCAACCCCTTGTAATTTTCTTTTAAAGGATTTATTTGAAAGGTGGAGAGACAGAAATCTTCATCTGCTGGTTTGCGCACCAAATGTCTGCAGCAGGGCAGGGCTAGGGTGAGCCAGGAAGCAGGAACTCTATCCGTGTCTTCCACGTGGGTGACAGAGACCCAAGCAATTGGACCATCATTTGCTGCTTGCTGTTCCCCCATGCACTTTAACAGGGAGCTGGCTGTATTTGAAGAGCAGCAGGTGAAACTCAACCTAGCGCTCCTGAGATGCTAGTGTCACAATTGGCAGCCCAACCCACGGTGCCACAGTGCCAGCCCAGAATATATACTTTGTATCAGAGGACTGCATTGCAGATGGATTTTGTTGTACTTACTGAAGGATGAAAAGCGAATACGGGTATTTGAGTGACATCAAAGGGCCTGTGTGGGTGAGTGCTATGGTCTGGTACGTTTCATAAGACAATTTTTAGGGTAATATGGGAGAGTTTGCCTCCCAAGTGGGGCATAGAGCAGTCTTTCTGGGGATATGCACATGAAAAGAACGTGGCAGAGCAATTTGTTGCTGGTTTTATGCAGCCAGTGCCTCTGCCTGGATTTAGGCTGCTGGAGCCCTGCGACCTTGGTGAAGCAGAAGCTGAGAGGTTGCTAACCAGACATTTAGATCTTACAGTTGCTTCCAAGATGGAGACTGGCTACAAAGTAGTTGCCAACCAGGTGGAGTACAAGATCTTAAGGCCTGGCTTTCTTAAAATCCAAGATGCACTTGACAGTTGGTGCAGAATATATGATTATCAACTTGTGCCTTGGTTGACCATGCACAACCATGCAGAGCTGGTAGACCTTCAGATCAGGTTTTGAACCAAGAGGGTGATTCAGTTTCCTGTCTCTGAATGCAAGAGTGGAGCGTTGAGGTTGCCTCTGCCTGAGAGGCCCTGAGCCACTGTGGTTCTGGGCACAGCAATGAAATCTGGCACTTGAACCTGGGGTATAAGCAAGCACCTCATATGTCATGGGGAAGACAGCAGTAAGAGCCAGCAGAACCTTTAGTGTGCTGGTAAAAACACAGACTCGGTTCTTCATACTGGAATCCCCACAAGGTACCTAAGGTTACCCATCTGTGAAGGGAAGGCTGATGGGTCCCTCCTATAAGGTTGTTTGAAGGATTAAATGAGGTAGTACTTTTAAAGTACTTACTGTAATGCCTGGTACACAGTAAGGCCTCAATAAACCTCAGACTATCAGCCACTAGTGTGGTTATTACAGCCTAATCTCACAATACTGAGACTGAAAATGAAAAGTCCCTTTTCTCTTAGGAGAAGACTGGTTGTTCTGTAGCCATCGTCACCAGTAACCACCAGAACCTGTTTCTTTCCCGTTTAAATTTTCATCAGTAACAGCTTCCGTGGTCACTCGTGCCCTCTGTAACTGGCCAGCCAGTGGACCTGCCAGCAGATGCAGTGGTACTGCCCGACAGTCAGCTACAGTCTGACTCCAGTGCGCACACTTCTGCAAGACAGCGAGTCAACAAGATTCTCACTGCCGCTTTGCTTCTGCGCTGAAGGTCCACTGATGCTCAGACAGCCCGGCCTCTGGTAGTCAGTCTATCCCTGAGCTCCGAGGGTCTCCCCACCTAAATTAGATCACTTCTCCCTGTTTTGAGAGCTTTTTCAGTAAGCAGTAAATTCAGATTTTTCCAATATTGAGCAACATCTCTTCTTTCAGATATATATATATATATATGAATATATATAAAACATTTATCTATACATTATGTATGTATGTGTGTGTATACATATATGTGTGTATGTGTGTGTGTGTATTTATATGCATATATATATATATATATATATATATATATATATAAAATGTTCTAAAGGGACACCAAGATGGGCAGTATGGAATTTTTGGTTCCAGTTGCAAAGTCAGAGTTACTTAAGTAGAGAAAATGTCAGGAGCCGGGGATTTTCTAGGCTGAGGGAATACACCCTAAGTGAAGACATCAGTTCGAGAGCTGCTGCCTAATGGATCATCCTTGGGCTGTAGGATGTAGGAAGTATGGGATGATGAAAGCTAGATGGGAACAGTTAGGAGTGCCTGGATGTTGAGGGTCTTAGATTACATCCTAAAGATTTTTTTTGTTTTAGTACTTCTCAAGCCTTTTCGTGTTTGAGACTAAACTTTTACCGTAAGAGGGATGTTTCTTTGTGATCTCCCTGTAGGGCTAGTTGTCAGTCTATTTTGGGTGCCTCGCATCTGACCTTCTGCTTGGAGAATTTTCCACAGGAGGCAGAGAAGCAGAATCATTTTTTTCCCATTATAGAAAAACCCCAGTGTTGGCTTTTTCAGCCTCCCTTTCCGCTAGGACATGGGCCCAGCCTGAGTTTTGTCGGTCAGAAGTGCCTGCAGCGATTTTGGCTAGAGGGCTTATGGCCCAAAGAAGGGAGTTCAGAGGGTGGGAGAGGGGGCAGCAAGAGACAAGGCCCAGTTGTGGAGGTGGTACCCAGGGTTCAGTTTGTGGTATGATCATTGCACTCTGTGGAATTCACTGCTTTCCACCCTAAAATTCACATATGCTCAACCTTCTAGAACTGCTGAACTCAGGATACCCCTAATAATGAATATTGTGATGGACTTTGATAAGCAGTATTTTTTAGTTTAAAAAATAAAGAGTAAGCCCAGCTTCCAAAGTGACCACTGCAGCTGAGGGTATGGTCAAGTAGGGTTATCAACATTGCAGGCAGAACTGTAAATTTCTTGTTAGAGATGCCCCCTGCCTTTACCTGGCCGGCTCTCCTCCCAGGCCAGCCAAGTAATGAAAGTCAACAGAGTGCCTTCCCCTAGGAGGTTCACACCTCCCTTAGGATATACCCCATGTGAAGAGATAGATAGGTCTGGGCCTAAAGCCCACCAGATTATTATCAAGCCC